>NC_135500.1:200686256-200986256 GCF_052857255.1 Amblyomma americanum
GCATATGCGAACAACCTCCCGCGCGCGGCTTCTCCGCAGCTCGACCGTTGTCGCTGTAACGCGAGGAAATACGTGCTACGTCAGTGTTTGCCACCTTGCTGAGGTTCTCGAAGTTACACCACTGGTTTTAACTTATGTTTGGAAAAAAGAAACTGAACTAACACATTAGTAGTCACTGATTTTCCTGAAAAAAAAATGAATTCGATTTCGGAGAACGTTTCATCTTAAAATTGGAACAAAAATTAGAATTGGAAAATTGGAACAAAAATTGGAACATTACACTATACGAAGAAAATGTAAGTTATTACAAGTAGTCAATTACTTGTAACGCGTTACGTACAAGTCTAGTCGACTGCTGTCGCTTCATCTTTGTAAGAGCAAACTTGTTGGCCTTCGTCTGATTAAGAATGTGTTCTTTTTTTTTTCGGGGGGGGGGGGGGGGAGGGGGAGGGGGTGTGAGAGGGGGAGGGTTATTCAATTTTTTTTTGTTAATCTTTGACAAACTCATCTATAGGGTCACAGCGGGTAACCTGCGCTCGTGACAGTTGCCAAGCGTACACTGCGCAGCAAAATTTCACATAAGCTTACGCCAGTAATTTCTACTAAGGGTTAATAGACCAAAGGCCCACGAAACAGGGTAGGTTTTGTAGTTTAAAAAGAAACAGGATATGTATTGAACAGAAACGTTGCGCGTATGCAAATCCTTTAGGGGTGCACCCATGTGGGATATCTGGTCAGGCTCTGTCGGGATATCGTGCTCGTGGTCCTGAATTCTTGTGCTCTCATGAAGCCCTATTTGACTTACAGTTTCGTTGCCTGGACTCGATTTCAGAGGAAGGGATAACGGAGGAAAACAACAGCATCGTCGTTCACCGTAATCCCTAACAGTTAAGATGAAAACAGATCTTTAAAAAATGAATCTGTTGGGAGAGTAAGCTTCTTGCGAGGAACAAAAAAACGGGCTGTCTGTACTCACGAGGACGACGTCAAAGCAAATGCTGATACGAGCTGTGTTTCGCTACAGACAACCGCTCTTAATAACACGATTATAACAGCACACTGCCAACTTGCCGAACAGTTAACGCCATGGAGCAAAAAAACTTGTACTAAAGCGATGCATAAACTTCACCTGCAGCTGCATGTAATCGAAGTCTGGCTGACGTCGGCCTTAATCACCTTTCTGAATGAGAGAACAAAAAAAAAGGAAAGAATTGCTGTCCCGAGGAATTCGACAAAAATACTAATATTTCTCTAGTTACAGCAGTGCCCCCGGAAACTATGCTAATTAAAGAAATGTCCATTCTGGCAGCCCGCGCCGCGCGTACTTTTATTGCCGCCAGGGGAAACTGGATAGAGCTTCCCGCTAAAGGCGGCGGCGCGACTGAGTGGGCGCCGCTTCTCCCTAAACTTCTCCCGTCATCCCGAAGCCACCTAGACAGCCTAGTCGAGACGATGTTGGTCATCGCCGCGCTCCCGCGGCGCGCATTTGGCGCCAGCGCGCTCCGAGAGGCAGTTAGCCGGTTCTGCGCACACTGGTCTAAACATCGCAAGCGTCTATGCGCGCTGCAACAAATTGAAGCCAGTGTGCGAGCCATACGAGGTGGAGCGCGTCTAGACTAACTATTCGGGAGTTAGGGCGGGAGAGGGAGTTTTTTTTTTGGGGGGGGGGAGGGAGTGGAGGGTTAGTTTATGAGGTGTCTGCCTTCTTCCCGCCGACCAAGCAGAAAGTCCACTCTTCGTCTCGGCAAGACGAAGTGGGCTTGCGTGGAGTCTGCGCTCTTTTTGTTTTGTTTTTGTTTTACTCGTCCAGCTATCGGTGTTCTCGCTCGCGCGCTTGTGCTTCGAAGTGGAGCCGGGACTGTGTTCGGGAGGAGGCCCCAAACATTCCTCTCTGACCAGCTCCGTTCGTTGCCGGCAGGCGTAATTAAATCCCAGTACGCGCAGGCTGTGTGTCCGCCGTTTAAAACTAGCACGACTGCCGAGATGGAACCGGCACGCGTGTTTGCTCGGAAAACCTACGAAGCGGGCATTGTTTTTCGTAACGCGGGCTTTTGAGTCGGCTCTTTAACCACTGCGCTGCCACAAATGAGAATAAAAAGAGCCCGCGCAAAGTTCCTCGGAAGAACAGTTGACTTTGGAGCTGCGAAAAACGCTGCTAGAGGTGTCAGGAGGCAAGGCGTGCCTGAATATTAAACATGGAAGCTAATCCACTTACGCCGCGACTCCTCGCGTAAAGCTCACCAGTTCACCTGTCACGAACGGTTCGTGCGGGCGGCGGAACATGAAGTTTAATTTTTGACGCGGGTATTAATATGACAGGCTCTAAATGTCTCTCGTCGCCCTTCCCACAACTCGGCTTCCAGTGCTCGCCATAGTTTTCGTTTCATACAAGCCACAGAAGGGGCTTGGGTAAAGTGGACTCGACTTGTATCCTCTGGAAGGCCGTTTTTTTTTTTAGAATTAAGCATCGGCCTTATTACCACGGGCTAACAGTCTAATCAAGACACATAGAACAACTTTTCTTACTGCGATTCCCAGCTAACACAGCAGCTCAATCCTTTTCTTTCGCTTTCTTTTTTTCTCTTCGCTAATAGAGCTTTTACTTAAACTCCAACTTGCGTACACCTGCCCGACATGGAGTTCGCGGTATATTTAGGGAGCGGACTTCATTTGTACGGTGTATGTAGAGGAAAAAAAAAGCGAAGAATGATGCCTGAATTAGAGTCATGTTAGCCCGTACTTTAGACACACGACAAGGACAGTGCGATGAAACGGCTTGCTTTTATCTTTGCGTCTTTGTCCTGCGAGTGAAGAAGCGCCAACATAACTGAATAATATTACCGCGTTTAACCAATACAACTGCAACTATAACAAAATAAGCAGCAGTTGCCGTATTACTTGCATTTATGCGAACCGCAATCACTCAACAGGAGTATCATTATGCAATAGTGATTCATATTTAGAAATTTTATTCGCCAGTGTAAACTTTAACTGGAGAGTAATTGCGCACCTCATATATATATATATATATATATATATATATATATATATATATATATATATATATATATATATATATATATATATATATATATATATATATATATATATATATATATATATATATATATATATATATATATATATATATATATATATATTCAAGTGGAATACGAGATGCCACACTTCAGCCACTGCAGGAACAAGCGTAGTTTTTACACTCTGTTCTAGCCTATCTCGAAATGGAGACAGACACGACCTCTTTTCTTCTTTTTATTTCGCATACTTGCTTATGATTTACTCGTCTCCGTCATCCGTGCCTGCAGATGGCGAGAAGAAGATGTATTCAAGGCGCGCAGTGTTTCGCGCAGTCGCCGCGGCACTTCTCGCAATTACGGCGGCAAACGCCGCGGATAAATCAGGCACCGGCTGAATCAACCGCCGCGGGCGGCCGTAAAACAGGCTCCTGTCGCTGTCTGTGCGGAGACGCGCGTTGGGTCACGTTTCCGCGTGCGCATCTTTGAGCGCCCTGCTGCGCTGTCGGTCCTCCGCGCGAGCTGAGACGTGAAATTGTGCGCGCACTGGAGCTGCGCATGCGTGGGTTGCGGCAGGGCTGTGACGCGGCGAACGCGAAGTTAATTGCCTCCCGCGCCAAGCTCGCGGAGAGACAAAGACGTTGCAGGACAAATTGTCGCTGCGTGCGTGGAATGGGGGACTCACAGTGCGAACGTTTTGCCTGTCCATCCGCGAGGCTCACGAAACAGAAAAAAGTAAATAAATAAAGGGACCACGAAAGCGCTTTCTGTAATAAATAAAGGCAGACGTACTAGCGGAGTGTTAGAATTAAAAGAGGATTTCCGGATGGTTGTGAAATGCGAACACAGAAGTGCAACCTGCGTGTAAGCTTAATTATTTAGTTTGGTTAACTCGGTTTGTAACTAGCAGAAACCTGAAGTGAAGTCATTGCAGGTGTTTCTACGCTTTGCGCTGGCTTAGTAAGCCGTTATACTTGTCAAGGGTGTTATAAGCGAACATCTTAAATACCTGGCCCCTCTAAAACCTAAACACCCTGTACGAAACCGCATATGTTGTATCAAACGGATACTGAGGACAAACTTAAATTAACGTGTATCGATAACTACCGCATCCTAATGACAAATGGACTACTGTCATTGAAAACAGACCCATAATAAGCTAGAACACTTCAATATATGAAATGCAGGTGTCGCCACTGGCCGTTCAAACTGGGCTGACACCAAAACAGTTTTTTGTTCAGTTCACTGAGGCTAGACACATAGCCGTTCACTTTTTGTGTGGATCACGGAGTCCTTTTTCTCTTGACGTCGCGACCTTGATTCGAGTAGAAGGAAAAACAGTCTTCCATTTTTAAATCTAATTTTCTCCGCAATAAATAAGCCTTTGGCTGCCAAACAAACTTTAATATAGCAGCAAGGAGCCTTAACCAAGTATTTACCAGGATAAAAATTGTATAAAGCTATCTTCAGCGTCATTTTAGGAAAGTCGTGTAGTGGTATACGGTAATGTATATTAATGTTCCGAGACATCACAGATCGTCTACGAGGCAGATAACAATGGGGAGCTTCGGTTTGATATCAGATGTGTGGGACTCTTTAACGTGCATTGCAGTCTCAGTGCCTTTTCGCCTCCATTAAATTCCATTGCCGGCATCTGATGGCGACCGGGATCGAACCCGCCAAATCGCGCTCAGACGCCGCTGTGCCAACGCGAATGGTTACAAAATAGTCGCCGTCAGCGGAAAAGGAACACCTGTTGCCGTGTCTATTCAGAGACATTTCATCAGCGTTTATTCCATCTTGAACGCTCCATTAAGCAAGGACGCACTAAATTCTAGACCACCACACCGTCGCCTCATCTGTTGCTTTTCTGCGGCGATATGCCGACTAGATAATGCCTTCGGATTTTGCTTGCCTCTTCATGTATGTATAATTGTTGGATAATACTGGCTCTAGCAATCGGTTTTGCTCACAAATAAAACAAAACAAAAAAGACTAGTTGACTGCAAAGCCGCGACTGCAAAGCCAATACCGCAAAGCCGCTGGACTGCACAGCTTCGCACAAAAGCGACCCCGCACTTATGCGAGCTGGATACAAACTGTATGTCATATGAATCAAAACATTATTATTATTATTATTATTATTATTATTATTATTATTATTATTATTATTATATTATTATTATTATTATTATTATTATTATTATTATTATTGTAGCCAGGAAGGGCGTTGGAGACCACGACGGTACTTCCGCACAACGTACGCGCACAAGTCGCCTGCGGAAGCCACTATATAGCGGCCACCGCCTGGTTACAGAGCGCGGCTCATCGCGCAAAGTGCCCTCAGAAATGCGCCCGTGTGACGTCACAACGCGCATGGAAGCCCATCTGCGTCGCGCTGAGAACGTTGGCGGCGCCGACTGGCGCTGTCCGCCGCCAGTGAATCATTGAGGCTGGGCGTGTGCCGCCACGCTGAGCGAGCCCGATATCGCGTAACGTGCTGAACAAAACAATGCGCTCGTGCTCTTGCACTGTTTGTTCAGCCTGCATACTTTCGGGGTAATGTCGCCACCGCCGGTAATGTCGATCGAGCTGGACTAATGCTCTAAGCGCGGTTATCAGCGTTCGTAAACGCCCGCTTTTCACGCGTGCTTTCTTTATCTCTAATAAGCAGCTGGCAGCTGTGCCTCCCTCTGTCGAATTGGGTGAGCCCGCACTGTCTTCTTCTGTCTATCTCGTCGTAGAAAGCGGACGTAAGCGTGAAATGCGTTGGAGAAAAGACGTGGCGCATTCCAGGCCGGCTCATAGATGGTGGTAGCCGCACTCGAGTCTTAGAGCCTCCGTCATCACGGCTGCTGACCCGAAAGACGCGGGTTCGATCCCGGCCGCGGCGGTCGAATTTCTATGGAGGCGAAATTCTAGAGGCCCGTGTACTGTGCGATGTCAGTGCAGCACGTTAAAGAACCCCACGTGGTCGAAATTTCCGGAGCCCTTCACTACGACGTCCCTCATAGTCTGAGTCGCTTTGGGACGTTGAACTCCAATAAACCTAAACCCAAACCTCCGTCATCAGCCACTTCTCTTAGCTTTCCCTGCTTTGACGTGTTTCGATTCGTGTGACCAGCGCTGGCTCTGGTCACGTGGGTCGCTACTGCTTTAAGAGCCGCTGCGTTCAGCCGCCTCTCTTTTCGTATCTATAGACAGTCCCTCACTCTGTTTGATTCGTAGTTTATGGTATACGGGGATTTAACGTCCCAACGCGACTCAGGCTATGAGGGACGCCGAAGTGAAGGACTCGCCGGGTCGCCCTAGTGGCGACCTGGACGTATAGTTGTCACTCTCCGTCTAGTGAAGTCGAATCACTCCAGAGAATGAGGGAATTTTATGACCAACGACACATTTTTTTCCCCGATATAGCTTCTATTTCTATCTCACTAAAACTGAGTCAAATGTTAGACATTGCAGGAGTTTTAAATAAGAAAACGAGAGAAAGAAATAGTCTCATAATGTACTAAGCAGGAACCGACGTTATTATGATGCCTCATGTATGGTAGCAGGGGAGACGCCATTGAGCCTAATAAGACAGCTCAATGCTCCGCCGTGGAACAAAAAAGCAGAAACGAAATCTACGCGTAACGTTGGTGAAGCGTGGAAGAAGTTGCAAAGGAAAGCTTCGAATATCGTGAGCGGTCGTTCTGCTTGTCGCACAGTTCACTAAACATTTACCCTTGCTTGTAAAAAAGGATTATACGTTAGCCATGATCTATGTGCTATCACAAATCTGCCACGATCGTCTTTGCCTAGTCGCGGACGCTGTAGACGCGCCGTTCATGCCTTGACGGTGGGCCTAGATTGTTTAGTTTAGCAATGCCGGGCATACTTTTTCTGAGACATCATTAAGCTCTCAGGCCTCGCTGCTCTCTCAGTATCCTCTATATGCCAGCTGCTTTACGTCAGGTCTTTACGTTGACGTCGCCAGCCATAGCTTTAGTACCCACACTTTCCCTTTCACCTCTTTTCCTTCGGAAGAATGTGTATTCTTAAGCCCTGTGATAACATTTTAGAACATGTTGTTTGGCACGTTGACTGGCGCCTCCTTCTCACTCATTTCACTGGCACGAGCAAGCAGCTATCGATGTCCGTCGAGAGCAAAGTGTAGACTGTCTTTTCACGTGCTATGTTCGCGCCGTGATTGCTTTGCACGCGGCGTTAGTAGGACAGACTGTCAAGTCAAGTTTATTTCCTTTTAAGGAAGGAAGGGAACAAAAACCTGTACACACAGCTTGACTAGGGTCCCGACACCCTACAGGGTGGCTGTATAGCACTTTCAGTACCGAAATTGTTACGTGAAAGAAAGCAATGTCTTATACACGTAATTAATTATACAAGTGAAGTAAGATTGTGTACAAACAGATCAATGTAATCACAGTTTACAAATACTCTTTCAGTTTGAAAGGAAACATGGCGTGCATGATAAGTCATCACTACAAGATGACAGACGATTAGGTTCTATTACTAAAAAACGTATGTACATACGTAGGTATGCACACAGGCGAAGTATATGCATACCTTTCCGTTGTGCGTGTACTCGAATCCGTCCGGCTTGCACTCGTGCGAGCGGATGATCCAGTCGAGCTTGTGCTTCCGCAGGAACGCCTGCGTCACGTCCGGCCCAAAAAAGCTGCCACCACCACGCATCTCGTTGGGGCGGCAGCCGGGCTGCGGGCGCGGGTCGCTCCATAACAGGTCCACCAGCTGCGGTCAAGGAACCGCTCTCAAATCCACGCCCCAATTACTGGCTTTACTGTGTGTGTTTGGAGGCAATTCATACAATAAGCAATCTTGTTAGAAAAAAAATCGGGAACCACTGAACAATGTATCCGACAGTCGAGGCACGGTGGCGTTTCCAGAAAGGATTACTTAGCCACTCTCCTTCTACGGGGGTCTCTGGTAATTCAGACGATGCTTATCGCTATTGGTCTACACGCAGTCGCTGCGTCATCATTTGCTACATAATGTAGCAAAGAAGGCATATACAGGCTTTGAGACGTATTCTTTTTTTTTCCAAGATGTAGTACAGCAACTGCTGTTAAGATTCCTCAGTCACGCACTGACCTGTTAACTGTGCTAACCAGCTACCGACCACATCGACCACCGATGGGGATAGGGTCTTCGTAAACAAGCAGTAAGATCTGGTCACAGAAAACTTGGAGCACTGTATCGCACCACCACTTTCATAACTTTTACGCGCTCCGAATTTGCATTTGATGCTATCGACATTTTTGTTTCAGAACAAGCAATTAATCTTTTATGCGTGTACAAGCGCTAAATTTAATTGATACCCTCGACTGGATTCCCCAATCTAATTTTTCAAACAATTTGCGGTGAAATATCAGTATTGAGGTAAAGGGCATAAGTTCTCCAGACCACTGATCCCCAATGATCTGTTCTGCGTCACTGATCGGTGCTGAAGACAGAAAAACGCGCATCGTATTTGGGCAGCAGGGACGCTGAAACAGAATCAGTCCCAGATCACTAGGCCAGTGGGCTCCCAGACAAGCAGGAGCCCACCCTTGAAGACCGTCTTTATTGTTCTTTGAAATAAAAGTTCTTACCACCACGACCATACGACAAGTAGCCACACAGACACTTACGGTTATGATCCTAAGACGAAACAAGTTTCCGACTCGCGCTATTTTTTCTTTTTATGATTTGAGAAGTATGTCATAAGTCATAGGTTGATAAAGGGGGAAGGGGATGTACTACCTGGATGGAAAGAAACGCGAACAACCGCGCGCCAACACGCCCCGCTGTTGGAATTTATTTTCATCGCGCTTTTACCTGGGTGGTACGAAAAAGACGCTAGAGTCATCCTAGAATGTATCATGGACGAGTCTAGGGTATTTTTGCTATCACTGAAGTAATAGCGGAGTGTGTTGGCGCTGGGTTGTTCGCGTTTCTTTCCATCCAGGTAGTAGCAGACAGAAGGAGTGAAGTCCATTTTTGCTCAGATAGTCGCCAAGGTACAAACGATTCTAAATGGACGCAGCATCACAGGCGTAGTGGACGAAAATACTGCGCTTGTAGCAGTCCAAGTGACCAAAGTACTGACGTATCGCTCACCTGCCTCCATTCGTTGGCGTTGTAACTACCGTGGTGAAGCGGTGGTTGCAGCACCGTCACGAACTGCGAGTATAAGAAGCACAGCAATGCACCAGGATCACTATAGCTGTCATCTGTGTGTCACCCCACTGGCGCTAGAGACTGGGAACACTTTTCGACTACCCGGCTTTCGCCGGCACTGAGCCCGCGAATGTCGCTCGCTGTGGTAACCGCGGGTCCTTGGCACACCTTTTACATCTGCGATGCCATAGCCGTCGTATTAGGTGTATTTGAGGGGCGAATGTGGAGGCCCAGGGGTGGCGTAGAAAAAGTAATTCGCATTCCTGCCGTGCCACTTAGAGTGGCTTAAGATAACTGTCAAATGAGAAAGCACACTGAGTCATAAACTAAGTCTTATTTAATGACGACTTGTCCTGAGTTCGGGTAGTATACCGCCAGAAGCGGATGTAAATAATGGCCGTGCAACTCCAAGAAACTATAAGGGGAAGACAAGAAATAAAATACAAAAAAAATTACAGGACGGTTGGACATCTGATGCGACTATTCTTCAAAATCATTGGGATTTCCCCTCGTTGATTACTTGGATGCTTTTACTCTACTAAATGTTTTAGCGCGGTAGTACTTACAGACTCATTTGCCTATTTCCGGTACCCGAACGTGTACGTAAAACCTGTCAGA
This sequence comes from Amblyomma americanum, assembly GCF_052857255.1. NCBI lineage: Eukaryota > Metazoa > Arthropoda > Arachnida > Ixodida > Ixodidae > Amblyomma > Amblyomma americanum. The sequence goes on from NC_135500.1 coordinate 200,696,093, forward strand.
AGCTTAGAGCCCCGGGTGTTTGCTTCTAAGCCGCGTAGTGGGGTTCCTGTATCCTTCGTGGAAGATGACCTACCCATTGGAGGGGCTGGACCAAAAAAACTTACGAGGGGGCAGGACCATCAGGAGATTTTGATCACTCCGAAATTTGTAAGATTTTGATCACTCCAAGCCACACGGTGAACACCTGGGTGAAGGGGCCACCTCGGTGAAGTCCTTCGAGGTAAACGGCTTCAGGGTAAAGACCTTCACGTCAAAGACCTTTGTGGTAAAGGCCTTAGGACAAATGCCTTATGATAAAGGCCTTTAGAGTGAAGGCATTCGTAGTAAATGCCTTCTGGGCAAAGACCTTTGTGTAGCCGGCCATTAGGCTAAAATCCTTTATGGTTAAGGTCTTTAGCGTAAATGCCCTTAGGTCACAGGAGACTATCGCGTTCATAGCACGAAAGGACCTGAAGAACTGCTTTCGCGGTGAAAAAAGAGAGCAAGAGAAAGAAAGAAAGAGGGAAATAAAGAAAGAAAAACGAGAGAGAGAGAGAGAGAGAGAAAGAAAGAATGAAAGAAAGAGAAAATAAAGAAAGGAAGGAAGAAAGAAAGAAAGAGATAAAGAAAGCAAGAAAGAATGAAAGAAAGAAAGAAAGAAAGAAAGAAAGAAAGAAAGAAAGAAACCTGGTGCCGGTTAATGGCGGAGACGATCTTGAGGTCGGTGATGGAGGAGACCCCTCCGTGGACGACGAATACACGGTTGTCGATGAGCGTCGCCACGGGAAGCCAGCTGTACAGGTCCTCGGTCAGCTGCACGATCTTGGACGCCTGCCGCTGCACCGCACCACAAATGGGGGAGAAACGTCAGTGCGCGAAAAAATATTCAGAACTTTTGTGAAAGTCTATTTATAGGAACGTCGCTTTAGAATGCCTTTCTATGCAAGCAGCTGCATGGATATAAAAGCGGAGCAAGTTATCAAACTGCCTCGTAGAACCGCACTAAGCAGAGACAGATTGAAAAGGGAATGTCGTAGGCAGGCATAGACCACATATCTAGAATGAAGATGTAGCGAGAGGATATAGGCGCTAATGTTCAGGCGAAAATTGTTAATATTACCGACTATCCCTTCCCATCGTTTACGGTGGCACTGATGTCTAATAAAATACCAGTCATACTAGAGCGCCAGTCATTACAGCACTACAGTACAACATTTTGGTACTCGCACATAATTTCCTCGATTTGAATTTTTGCAGAATCAGCGCCTTCACAGAACTCGCAAGTGCATGTAGGACTGTTATTCAGAGCAGCACATGAATATTCTCAGGGCACATGGATTGAGCGACAGCATCGCGAAAGAAAAAGATAGAAAAACAGCAAAACGAAGTGAGCGAAGTTACTTACTGTGTACTTGAACATTATTTCCTTGAGAAATCCGTACCTTTGGGAGAAACAAAAGAGAACGCCAAACAGTCAGTGCGGGCGTGGTACGTGACGTGGAGTCTTAAAATAGTGAAGGGCACTCAGAAATGGCTGATTTAATGTGTATTCTAGTATATAGTTCAGTTTACAGTGTGAATTTAGTATAGTTTCGTCAAGCGTAGAGTATAGTAAAGCCTTTACAACCCGGCGGGAAGTGAGTTGAGGGGTGAATTGGCGACCTTTTGTTACCTCGCTGGAAAATAATGACACCCTTTGCGTAACTGCAACTATAAACTGTAACAGTGGTGTAAATGCAGATATAATGACGGTGTAAATGAGCATGCCAAGAAGGCAGTACCTCTTGTTGGTATCGGAGCATTTGTGAACAGAGATGCGGGTGGTCTCGTAGACTCGACAGTTGGCGGTGGCTTTTCGATGTTGAACGTCATTTGCGATGCTTGAGCGTGAAGCGACAAGCGGCGCATAAGGATGGTGTTAATGGCGATGTTAAAGTGCCAGCGGCATTAGCGTTACGTAATCATGTCGGAAGTTGTTTATCACTGGCCTCACAGTCAAAAAGAAAAAAAAAACCTCTTACCACTGGTCCTTTAATACCTAAAAGCAGCTTCGTTACCCTTGTTTAGTGGACCTTCAGAGAACATATCGACGCCCTCCAGCGGCAAATTACCTAAGCATAATTCGTGAGTCAGCGGCGTAATTCTGTTTGGCTGTTATGACCATATTACTACTACTGCATCGCTGACTATTATGTCTGGTTACCGCACAAAATACAAAGCGCTGATGCATAATAAACGTCTTGCGCATATGAGGCCGAGATTTCAAAAAAGTTACCTCTACTCAAATGCGGATCATTACTGCATGGTCGGCGCATTTCTCCTTGGATATCATGGTTGGTAAGCTTTCTACGCGGTGCCCAATCACAGTGCGCTCTTATACGTAGGATAAGCTTGTGAATCTCGCTGTGTACAGAAGCCACATTCGCAAGGCTTTTCACGACTGGCAGTAAAAGCTTTCCGTCACTGTTCGGAGTTCGAGCGCTGGCCAATCGTAAGAGACAACAAAACAGTGGTTCAATTGCGACATAAAAAATGGCGCCGACATTCGGAGACGCGACTTACGTAAGAAAACTTTCGTGAACCTCGCCTGTAGCCTCTGAATCTCCGTTTTAAAAAAAAGTATTCTTAGAGAGACAAAAAAAAAGCGCTTTGCCGAGCGACGAATAAGAGCTACACTTGCGTTTAGGCTTACTCCGGTTTCGCTTTCCGGGGCTGGTTAGACGAGGATAAACGCTGCTGTGTACATCCGTACGTACGACAGACAGCCTGCGAGCGTGTGCATGCTTGGCCTGTCTGCCAATGGACGCATGAGTGTATGGGTAAAAAAAAAAAAAAAGATGAGAAGAAAGAATGACGTGGGTTCTCGAAGGGAACGCGAGAAACTTCTCCAGCTGTTTCCGACCAGACAGGACGTGCTTTCTCTTAGTGCATCCCTACGTCGTTGCTGCATCCCTAGCTCCCCCGTGGTACGAAAAACCCGCTGTTCTGCCGGCGCTCGCTTAGCTGCGGACGTCCGTGGCATTCCCCATAAGCGCCCGTCAAAATTTCGACGTCCCTCTTTCCGGGACGGATCTTCTCCCGTTTCCATCGGGAATTGGACGCTCTCTGAGAGCGAGCGTCTCCGAACGCAGCCCAAGAGTATGACACGCACGAAGAGAGCGACAAAGCGAATTCGTTCGCAGGGGGTGTCGAGATACAGGGCCGCTTTCTCCAAAGATGCAGCGCGAATTTCCATCTTGAATCTCCACGTTTCAGGAGTTTTAAACTTTCACCGCTGTACGTAGTTTGTTCCTGGCGTTTCTCTCGGAAACGTAACCACCGGGACGAGACTGGCATGGGGCCAGGATTCGCAAGTCGAATATCATCCCAGCAGGGTCGACGGCCCGTCGATAAAGAGAAACAAAAATATAAAGAGAATATGCGTGCGTGAGAGTTAGTGTGTACGTAGAGAGGTTGGGGAGGGGGGGGGGGAGGAAATGTTTCGAAGCGCAACGCACGTTCAAACACGGTCATCACACCCCGATGACACGCCTGGTCCGCCGACGTCGCTGCACCGATGGTTTCAGGGCAGCACTTACGGGCGCGATCGAAGATGCCACACCGGAGACATCTGTCTCGACCGATGCGGGCACACGACATCGTTTCTATTTTGCCAGGCCAGTTAATTTCTTTCATTTTTTTACTTTTCTCTCACATCGGGTCATCGATATGTTGTCGAGTAGCCGACGTAATTCATAACGGTGCTGGCGAATCGCAACGACGCGTGGTCGACGCGTGGTCAGTGTACATGTATGCGCATTCGCATGATTATTTCACGGTTTGTGCTTAGTGCACTGGGATCTTGTTTTGAATGCGCACGTGGCGAATGCACGTCGTTATGTCTGCCTTTTCAGGCGATGACAGGAGTGGCGGTTGCGGGTTTTTCCGGCATAGCATGCACTTGACACGCTGGACCAGCAGGGGCAGACGTTTTCGATTAATGTTAAGGATGAAACCTATGAGCCCATTTCCTTGGACGCATACGCCCGGTTGCTTCATGCATTGTCGGTTTCTGATAGGTTTCCCTGGCGCTGTCAGCATGGGTCCTTATTGTGTGCGTTTTGGCACTGTCCGGTCAGAATCCTTTTCCGATTGGTCTCTCTTGTGTTTTCTTTCTTTGTCTTGTTTCTTTGCACCAACCACTTTGTCAGCCCTCTTTTTACTTTGGATGGCTTTCTCTCGGGAAAACAGCGTGGACCTCACTTTCCGTGTACATTATAAGCGAAAATACCGCTGCGTTCTCCTGCGATCCCGGTGGGCCTGGTTTTTGATTTGATTTGATTTGATTTATTTGTTTCTGGAACATGGCTCAATCCCACGTAGTGCCGTATTTTGTATCAGTTTATATCTAGGCTAATGCTTTTGTTTCTGTCATTGACAGCTGCTAACCGTGACTCTAGGATTGATATAACCTCCATGCAGTGTCACTCGCCGGCTCTTTTATCGAAGGTGGCACTGAGCAATGACAACGGGGCGAAAAAATATAAAGTAATCGAAACAGAATCTTTTTCTTTATCGCCCTACCATAACCTTGCCGTCCCAGTTGGCTCAGTTGGTAGAGCGTCTGCTCCGGTGAAGCGGTGGTACCGGGTTCGAACCCCGCACGAGGACCAATTTTTCTTTAACTGCGAAGTTTCTGAGAAAGCTGTATAGTTTTCCTTTGTTGTCGTATGGCTGCGCTTGGGTGGATGCCAATGAGTAATTACTCCCTTATCACAAATCTGCTCCACATTGGGTGATTCCCCTAAGCATTTGACCAAACATGAATTGTTGTCCTTAATAAAACACAATCTGCCGGTCTTACTAAATCAACACAAACAGGTAGCCTTCAAATCCCCAAAAGAGCTACGAGTACACTTTTCTCAATTGTAATTGATAAGAATCTATTGTTGTGATAAATCTTGCAGCAGGTCTGTATTTTCTGATGCCTTCTACTACTCAGTGTTTTGTAATTAATGTTAGCGTACTCTGCCACCAATGTCTGGTGCCGCTTTGTAAACGGCTCCAGGGTCCCAGTCAAGTTGTAGGCAGCAACTTTTAGCCAACTTTAGACCGTCCAGTTTTTTGGTGAATAAAGAAATGAATTGAATTGAATAAAGCGAACGCGCACAATAGCTGTTCTGTTCCGAACTGCATGCGGCAGCCGCTGTGTACTAGTATTGAGCAGCACGTGCCAGCTAGCAGTCAGCTCAAGATCTATGTGTCCCGGCTGTATGATAAGAGCAGGCTATAGTGACCTGAGGTTGACGTTGAAGTCCTCGTGGTTTCCCCGGTTGAGGAAGACGGCGTCCCTCCAGACCAGCATGCAGACCAGCAGCAGCATGAGCACCTCCACCGAGTGCATGCCCCGGTCCACGAAGTCCCCGTTGAACACGTACGGGTTGTCCCTCGAGGGCAGCCCGTTCTGCGCGCCATCCAGCATCACGTGATGGAGATGTTCACCAAACACTGGGATGGGATTCTCTGGAGATATTTTTTTTTCACAACAGGTTTTTAAATAGGGTTGCAATTCAATGCGAGAAGTACATATTTTACCCCACCACCTATTATATAGGTCCCTGCGTATAGACCACGATCATAAAGCACCGGGGATTCAAGTGCAAAACTGAAATGCATAAATCCCTGTTTTTTTTTAAGCTGGCGGTTAGCTTTGAGATGATAAAATGTTTGCAGCAATTTTGTGAAATCTTCGGAATGCTTTTGTGCGTATTATTTGTACCCTGTTGTACCTCTGGTATGCTTTGTCACTGCAATTTGTTTTCTGAGACTTTCCGATTTCTTGCTGTTCTTTTGTTACCTCGCCTACTCACTGTAATATAGTGGAGCGTTCGACTAGTCGGTTGTAACTTATTATAAGCAAACGACGCGAAAAAACGGGAACACAGAGCAAATGAACCCCGAACTAGTGCTGACTAACAAGTGAGAACATTACTGCAGTCTTTGTTTTCTTTTTAGCGTTCGCCTTGTATATCACTAGGTCCCAGCGCATAAATATGCTGTGCCTGATGTAATGTCCTTGGCTGTGAGTCAGCGCTAGTTCTGTGTCCCTTTCTTTCGCATCATTTTCGTCGTGGCGGTGCTCCGAGGAGGCACATGACGTCACAACGCGCGCCTCGCCACTGATATTTCTCTCTTTCTCGCTCCCGTTCCTCAAAATCCAACTTTGAATTTTCAGTTTTCTCTTTCTTCTTTCCCTCTCTCCTTTATCCCTTCCTTTACGGCGCGGTTCAGGTGTCGACCGATGTGAGACGGTTACTGTGCCATTTCCTTTCCTCAAAAACCAAACGAAACACACTCCCTCCTTTATCCCTTCCCTCACGGCGCGGTTCAGGTGTCCAACGATATACGAGACAAATACTGCGCCATTTCCTTTCCCCAAAAAACCAATTATTATTATTATTATTAAACAAGTGAGCCGACGGCGTTCATAGAGTTCGTTGGCGTTGACAACTTTGCAAAGGCCGTTCATTTTCACGAAAAGAAAGGCGCACAACCGGCTCCGTGGGCCAGTGGAGACCTCAATCTCGCTTTCATGTGCGTGGCGTTGGTGTCCAAATGCAAAAGCCTGCTTTGGTTGCATTCCGCACAATGTATAGGCAGCGCGCCCTCCCTACCACTTTGGGAGGTGGCATGCAGTTAAGGGTTGATCGCGAGAGATTCATCACCAAATAAACGCTGCGGCCTAGCTATTGCTGCTGCACTGCATGTCAGCCACAACGCTGTCAGCGCTAATGCATTCAGGCCACAGCTCTCACCACCGCCACATGTATCAAAGCACGAATGAGGCGTCCGCATATCCAGGGAGCCAGTTATGCGCCCTTCCTTTGCTCAAAGCCATTGCCGTCTAGAACACTGCCAACGCCAATGAACACAGTGAACGCCGACATCTTTCCCTTTGTATATCTAGGATTAGCTAAGCTAATCCACATTAATTATTTGCTCTCTTCGCACATAATGACACACCATAATGCCACGCATAGTGCTCAAGGTAAATAATTAACTGTAAATGATGATGCTGTCCAGGCTGTTTCTCGCAAGTGAAACAAGCTGCAACGAAATGAGGCAAGCTGTGGGGATACTGCACTAGAAGGAGCGGCTTATGTCTCTTAATTTCCCAAGAAATAAGACCAATGCACGACCTTTTGAACCAGTGGAGATCGCGAGATCTGGGCTCCAAAATATTATGTCCCACTGACGCAGACTTGCTGCGGCGCAAAGCACCCTGCCTATTCGTTATCTTTTCTTTTTTCGGGCATCGCTTTTTTAGCGTTCGTAGTCGTCGGCTTTATTTCAGACTCAACTAATGCATTATCTGAAAGACTCATTTTGCTCCTACTCATGGTGCCACGAAAGCATCCTAGCGGTAAGAGAAAGGTCGCGGGTTCAAAGGCTGCCGGGTGCTGCAGTCACGGCTCAAAGGCCGCGTAATGCAGAAGCGCCCTCGCGTTTCGAAACACTGTTTGTCCGTCGAGTGACTACAGGTGACCTGGAAAAAAATCCAGAGTCGCGGGAATCAAGGTTCGTGATCCGCTTTGCGACGAAAAGCCTGCCTATTATTTATCCGAAGGCAACCGGCGCATCGTTATACGAAGCTCGCTGCTTGGAGCGCTCGCGCGGCAAGCGCTAAAAATATTGATCTCATCCCTCTTTGACCTCGTCATTTTTATTCAACCACCCCGTTCACTTCGGCGAACGTGACGCGTAATCCGCATCCGAAACTTGCTACTGAACGCACCTTTCTACCTTCAAGCATCGAAAAATTCAAAATACGCTTTGTTTGCCGTTCGAAAATAGGGATTTGCGCGAGAGAAGACCAATGAGAGAGAAAGAGAGCGTAATAATAACCGCCTCGTTTCATCCGGAAGGCTGATTAGAAGCCCAGCTCGCTGCCCGAACCATAGAACCGCGCCGTTGATTGAAAGTTTCTTCTTTCTTGCGCTCTTCACTCTTCACTGCACCTGGCGTGCCGAGGAACCCTTTCAGGTGACGAAAAATGATGGTCGCCTCTCAAAAGACGTCGTCAAACATCGCACGCGAGACAAAACAAGAAAGAAAGAGCGGATATAGGCGAACATCAAAGGAACGCGGAGCCGAGCGCGGATCATCTCCGTTTCATAACGAAATAGGAGCCAGTCAGGCGCAAAAGAAGCGCGACCCCCACGCCCGCCCAATCGCCCCACAGACCATTTCCTTCCACCCGCCTCTTCGTCAGGGCTTGAAACCGCAAAACTTAATCAAGCGACGAAACGACGCGTCCCGAAGCAAAGGCCAAAGGGACCCGTGCTTTTGCGGGTGGCTCCCGGAAAAGGGAGCGTGGGTGCAGGGTACACGGAGAGATGGCGGGTGGGAAGAGCCCGTGGAATGAGGTTGCCGGAACGCTGCTCCAAATTAGGCTACCGTGACGTCCTGTCGCTCTTCTGCACTGCGCTCCTTTTGTATTTTTTTTTGCACTGTCCGCTCTGCTCGATCGGAACCAAGGATGCGGAACCGACCAAATCGAACTCGGCTCCACTGAAACGAAGACCAGACGTTCTGGAGAAGCACAAAGGCCTACGCGCGATACGAAGGCTGGAATCAAATGCTGTTAGGCCAACGCTTTCAGTCTGCGATCTAAGCGCTGACTCTTAGCCTCAGGTTGGTGGAGAGCCCGAGCAAACTGAAGCTATGGGGGTATTTGGGGGTATATGGGGGTAATATGGTGGTATTTATCAAGTCAGCGGCTACGTCACCACGCCACTTACTTTACTTGAACAAGTAAGAGTCGCATTACCGTAAAGACGTCTTAGAAAATGAGCACGTGTACTACTGCGCCTCGTAGCAATTCAAATTTTATTTCCGTCAACTGTTACCTCCGAGGTTCCCTCAAAAGGGGGAACTCTACGAATAAAACATCACTGGCAGCGGCGCTTGTGAATGCCAGGAGCTGCTGCGTCAGCACAGCGTTACAAGAAAAAAAAAATAGTGCGACCAGAAGGTTGCCAGTTGTGTGTTATATTTTGTGCACAGAAAGCGAAATGCGCTTCGCCACCGGCCGCCGCATGGCGCCACCGTCGCGTTTGAGGCCCAAGGTGAAGCATTCGTATTTCTACTAGCCGGTTGGAGTCTACATTCGAGCAGCGGCAAGGGGTAGCTTTGGCCAGGACTCTACAGAAGTGCATCCTGCCTGTCAGAGGTAGACCCCTCAGACCATCAGAGGTCTACCCATCAGCGTTGTTGACGAGAGAGCACAGCGCGTGACTTTCTGGCACTTCTCGTATCGCCGACTTATAGTGAACTAGTTCACTACTTCACTATAAGTCTAATTCGCTATAATTCACTATACTATACTATAGTTCACTATAATTCACTATACTATACTATACTATACTATACTATACTATACTGTACTATACTATACTATACTATACTATACTATACTATACTATACTATACTATACCATACTATACTATAGTTCACTAAACTAGTTCACTACACTAGCTCGCTTTAATTCTAGTTCACTATACGCCGACTGCATGCAGCAAGGGCTCCTTGTTTTAAATACACCGCTCGTGCCAGAGAACACATAGCTGTGGCAATGGGGACATGCGTGCACATGTTGGCGAAATTACAAGGACAGAGAATGGTGCGGATTATTAGAGGACAAACTCGGGTTATTGTACATATCCAACAATTAATAATAATAATAATAATTATTGGTTTTTGGTGAAAGGAAATGGCGCAGTATTTGTCTCATATATCGTTGGACACCTGAACCACGCCGTAAGGAAAGGGATAAAGGAGGGAGTGAAAGAAGAAAGGAAGAAAGAGGTGCCGTAGTAGAGGGCTCCGGAAATAATTTCGACCACCTGGGGATCTTTAACGTGCACTGGCATCGCACAGCACACGGGCGCCTTAGCGTTTTTCCTCCATAAAAACGCAGCCGCCGCGGTCGGGTTTGAACCCGGGAACTCCGGATCAGTAGTCGAGCGCCGTAACCACTGAGCCACCGCGCCGGGTCCCAACAATTCTGGACAAAAGCATTTTTGAGCGGGAAACCGTTTATGAATGCGATTTTCTAATATAATGTAAGATTTCACTATAACATTCAGTATATCCGCAGATCACCCGACGGCAGTCTTGTATTTTTTTTTTCTATTCAAGTTTTTGCTATCATCAAAAGCGTTACCCATTGGTTTCCTGCGGCAGTCGTAACTGGTCGATGCGCTCGACGAAAACACTTTAAAAGAATGATTTTGCTACATATCAGAATAATGAACCATTTCCTTTAATATTTTCATAACAGTATTTAACAATTTTTAGATTTTCAATTTTTTTTCCTCCGAGAACGTCGAACATGTCCTAACAAAAAGAAAGAGGAGAAAATTGACTTTTTTGTTTATTGCGACAGAAAAAAAATGTCTATTTTCTTCTCTGCATCCCATGCCACCAGTCTCAAGGGTGCAGTTTTTCGGATCTTGGCAGCGTTGCTGGCAGCAGTTCAATACGACATGACGAGAGTCACGCGAGAATCCCGCTCGCCGCTATTCTCCATTCGTCGGATTTTCGTGTCTAGTGGAGCAGTCCGCTTGCCCGCGAGCTCTGTTTGGCGAGTTTTCAAAGCGCTCTCCTCTGTACCTTACACCTGCCGGCGGTGAACGGGCGTTAAACTCGATCCCGCGAGAACAAAGAGAGTCGACAATGCAATCTGTCGCGTCGCAGCTGGACCACGTGCGAGGCTTTGTCTAACAGCACCGGCGCAGGTTGACCGGAACCTATAGAGCGCCGGCGTCGAATAGACCGGAGTCGAATTCACAAAGCCGATTTCAAGCCAGAGCGGTTAGTGGTTCGGCGGCAGTCATTTTCGTTCCGGCGCATGCCCCACAGGAACTCACGAACTTTCATCAGAGATGGATACAGATCCCGGGCGCTTTGTGCGCTCCACAGCGCCGGTGTTGTCGTCATGGAAGCAGTCTGTTTAAAGGGATACCGAGGAAAAATACATCCAATTATTGATCTCAGCAAAAATTAATTCTCTGGCTGTTTCTGGCGATGTTGGCGTTTGTCCGGCAGCAGAAGGCACACTTGCGGCTTAGAGAACTGAATTTAGGAATTTTACAACCACTCGATTTAACTGGTGACGTCCATACCGAAAACGACTAGTGCCTGCCGTTTTGAAATTTATTTATTTATTTATTTATTTATTTATTTATTTATTTATTTATTTATTTACATTCATACTGCAGCATTAATAAGGCAGTATAGCAGGAGTGGGCAGGGAGAGAAAACTACCATGTAGAAAAATACAATCGTGTAAAAAAACAAAGAAAATAAATGAAAATGTCACTAACAAGTGATGGCTACCAAAAACTCTTCGATGGGTAGAGAGCGGACGTTTCCACGCGGCGAATCCAGAGTTCAATGGCCAGGGGAAAGAAGCTGTGTTTGAACGCCTCAGTGCGACAAAAGAAAGGGTTAAGGCTGAGGCTATGTGAACTTCTGATGGAGGGTTCTCTAAAGTTCATATAACTGTTTAGTGGAAGTGTAGCATAGCACGTTCATGCAGCCTTTCAAGCCCACGTTCGCTATCTCTCCACCTTCCCCGACTACCGGATTCCTTTTCGCTGAACTGGCGTATTTCTTTATCGCACTCTTATAAGTCAACCGGTTAATCCTTGTTCGCAGCCATCCCGCCTGGACAACAGATTTCAACTTCACGCTCAACGTCCCGCTACCCTTCCCGCATAACACCCTCCTCCTCCACCGGAACATCCTCCTCGGAGTGAAGGATGTATTTATCACCCTCCAATGATGAACGCTTTGAACAGATGAAAACAAGTCCTCTTGACGAAACGTTGGATAAGCACCCAGAGGCACCCCCTTCCTTGCTCACTTTGTTTGTGTTGTCAGGAAACCCACCTTCCTGACCTCTCTCTGCCATGGGCTAGAATTGAAGCGTTTGTCAGGAATCTCATGTAAGCACAAACAGTTCGAGACTAAGGCGCTGCCCCCCCCCCTTTTTTTGGAGGGGGGGGGGTTGGAGGCGCCGCCCCCTTGTCTCCCCTGCTCCGGAGTCTTCGACAAAGAAGGTCTTTGGACTGACTAGCCGCGGAAGTCCTCATATAGCCCACACACCGAAAACTGGAGCTCTGAATGACCCAAAACTCGGAGGCTATAGTAGACTGTCACGCCAGCTGCGGCGTCTGATGGAATTGCTCAGGACTACTTAGGACATGGAAAAAGATACTTGACGTTCGTCACTGACCGACTCAAACGCTGCGCTGTCTGCGAATCTCCGGAAACTGGCCGCCGGACATGTCCTGTAGCTATGCTTTACAATTCATGATTAAAGAATCCACTGTAACAGATTGCCTGCCGTAGCAGCGACGTCACCGCTGCACAACCATGTGGTCATTCTCTGACCGATAACAGAATGTTGCCAAGTTCGCCTGCTGCCGATTAGACTTACGCCACCAGTGGTCATGCGATCCAATTATGAGCTCGTTAGGCTCTTATCGAGGCGGTCCCTATAGAGTTATCGCTCTTGATAGGTGCGAGCAAAACAGTTAAGTTAGGTCATTGCTATACTCTGATGCAGCAGGCGCGGTCTTAGATAGACGGAGCACGAAACTGAGCAGAGGTGACTGCCGATGTGAAACCGAGGCAGGGCCTGCACAGACCCGTGGCGCAAGGCCGTGCGGCAAGATCAGCACGGGTCACAGGAAACAACGGGGCGGACACATTGTTTCGTCGCCTGGCCCAAGCGCGGATGGAAATTGATTGCCGCCGGGGACCCCGGCGCCTGGTGCCTTCACGGCGCGGCAGCCGTTTCGTTGCCATGGCTTGGGGCCCAGTTTGTCGAACACTGTCTTGAGGTGGAAAACGCCCCGAGGGGCATTACCGGGACCGCTCTCGCCGAATGTGTCCATCTAAATTCCGTCACTGCGCTGAGCTTATTCCGGCATTCGGGCCGCCCCAAGGGATACGTAACTGCTCGAGCACTGAGGGCTCAGCCTTGGCCGTTCGCTACCGGAACGCACAGAAGACGTAAGCTGTATACCATGCGTCAGCAGTGCAGTGGTTAGCCCTCGTTCAAGTTTTGCCGCAGGTGACAATGTTTGAGACTCGGGGAAAAGTCTTCTTATCGTGGAGAACGCGGCGAATGGAAATACCCGATGCGAGGAAATTATTCATCAGGGCGTATAGCTCCTCTTCGTTATACCGAAAGCGGTTAAAACGCAGGCTAATAGGAAAAAAAAGCTCTATTTTTCGTATTTTTTTCCCTCGCTCCACTGTTGCCCATCTTGCATAATTACAATAAATCATCGATGCTTCTACCAGTGCTTCTGTATGACACGTATTTTTATGAGTCTTCGTAGGCCCGTTTCCTTACATGCCACAAGCCATTTGCTCAAAACCCGAAAAACAATAGAGGAATTTATAGCATAGTGAGATCAGCGTTCCTCTACCGTGGGGTCCCAGCTGGGCCTTCGCAATGGCAGGTCTGTTCCCATTGGGGCCATCCTTGTAGCGAGTGCGGATCGCACTGTGCTAAATCTCTCTTAAAAAGAAAAAAACGGTGTGCGCAGAAGGCCCTGTCTTCTCCGTGCACAACTTCTGCTTACGTCACATTTCCATGTCTGTTCTCCTACAATAAGAGCGGAGCTTATATTTGTGCTGACACCAACGAGCGAAGCGCTGTCGGTTCAGACAAGTCCATTGCCCAACATCAATTAAACTCAAGACACTGCATCTTGCCTTAGTGCTTAAGGCTCCCATCGCTACAGGAAAGGCGCTGTGCACTGATCGGACGAACGGCTACATGTAATACGGTCGCCGTTATATTTGTAAGAAAATTGGGTTGCAGCGGATATCGGGGACAGTATAATGCAGCGGCTCTTCCTCTCCTTCGAATATGCTAATCCCGTTATTAAAATATACCTCAGGCGAGAATATTCGATTAGGCATTTTTCGGGATGAGATGGCTGCAGTTTACGCAGGGCAGGACAAATTGGTGGTCAATAAGAGATTTCGTTCTCCACTCGACTTAACTTGGCTCACGATGATGGATCATCATCGTCATAATCTTCATCCACGATTCTTTTACCTTTTTCATGATACTGGCGTTAGAAGCAATGATCATGGCAGCAAAGTCGCAGCAGGTGGCTAAGGGTGAACTTAATCGAACTCTACGAGAATCGGAACACGGTGATGACGCCACTCTTGACCAGAGAATCCATCCCTTAAGAGGCCGGTGCGCATATGACGCCCCTACTTTGGCGCAGCTATAGAGGCGCAGTCCAGTCGTCTGGACATGCACCCAGCCAAGCTGATCTTTGGCCTCATATAACTCGGTTTTGACTACGACGTTTAGTGTTCAGAAAGGCATTACTGGTGACACCACAGCAGGCAAATACTTAAGCACGGTATTGTAGAAGGAAACAATCACTGATGTTTCTGATTGTCTTTACACTGCAACATTACGTGCTGTTAGACTCTCACTTGTATCACACCAAAATGTGTGCCAACAATCGCAGTCAAGCAGCAAAGATGGGGGGGGGGGGGGGGAGTAAGTATATAGCACTGACCTTGTAGAAGACGGTGAGCAGGTCGTCCAGCTTTCCGTGCAGGTCTCCGACGACGGTGATCTGCTTGGCGAAGGCGGTGGAGGCGGCGCTCACGTTCGGCTTGGTCTGCAGGTAGCGACGAGCCTCGTGCAACACCAGAAGCACGTAGCGGGCGTGCAGCGTCTGCGCGTCACGGAGGGATAACAGGAAAAAAGGTGCGCGGATAGGTTGAGTGCACGGGAAGTAATAGAGCGGGGGCGTCTACCAGACGGTCGTTTAAAGTACAGTCCAGGACCGCAGTGGCGAAACGGACCAGAGTACGCGCATGTGCACAGACTGCTTGCCAATAGCAGCGTCGTCTGCTCGGCTGTTCTCGCGACAGCTTCGTGTGCTCGAGTCGCTGTAACGGTCAGTAGGCACTACTTTACTGTGAACACGTCCAGTCGCATCCCACGGCGAAGTTGCGTTTGACCTTTGTCTGCATGCCTGATCTGTTATAGTGGTGTGTGACCATTAACTGTCCCTTTGGAGGCAACGTAAAGACAGGTGCAGTTCCATTTGCATCAAAAGTAGCTTCACAAGTTGTCGCCACCAGTACTGCGGCTCCCCACAATGTAGCATTAAGAAAACGTAATACGCACGTATAAAATTTATGTTTACGTTGTAATCTGCTTCTCTTCCTTAGGTAGGTAAAGCAGTCGTCGCGTAGGCCGGAGAATAACCTTGGACCTCACCTTCAGCTAAACCACCTTAGCCGTGCATTACCACATGAGGTACAGTTATGACGTCGAACCCTTGACTCCTGACCTTTACCCATGACCGTTAGGTGACCTTTGACCTCTAACATTTGACATTGTGTGACCTTTGCGTCGACCTTTGACCTTGAGAACATCCGCTGGTGTGATGTGAAGCAACGTTATGACATCCGATGGGAATGTCGTAAGACCATGTGATACCACGTCATAGCCACGTGCTCGTGTGGGTATATATAGAACGGCTGTTGCGAGCGTGTAGCGGAGCTGCCATGGACGAACCTCAGACGCTTAGCAAACGTGCGTGGTCTTCGCTGAATTCCACGGTTAGGCAAGTTAAGCCACAGCCACTTTCTTTTTTTTTTGCTTACACTTTCATCGAAGCCGTTTTAAAGCACCAAGGAGAGCTGGAACTCACTGCATGTTAGATGTAAAGGTCGAGTAAAGGAGCCATAGGTGAAAACCTATTTCATCTAAAGCACGTTTTAACGTTTTACGTTAGCTATTTGTTTGACGACAGTTAACATTCAACGCACAGTTTGGTCTATTGTCCTCAGATAAGAACACAAACCATGAAAATGTCGGTTTCAATGCAAGGAGCTTTAGCCAGCCACGACAGGAGAACGTCGATGTAGAGCTTGGGAACTGCCGCGGGTTGCATCAGACAAAGCCCACCTTTAAATGTTGGCAAACATGTCACCAACACAAGTAAAGATTTATAGTGCATTTGTGACATCAGGTTTACTTTTGTGAGGTTTAATTCTGTGCATCGGCCGAAGTATTTGTAAATGATTGGTCATGATTTAAAAACTCGGAATTTACGGTGAAAACGAGTGCAGTGTTATATTGTACGAATACATAGTTTAAAATAAACGGCAAGGAAGAAATTCTTCTTTTCCTTTCCTGACAATACCGGTTTTCAGAAGCCACTTAAAAATATAACTCAGCTGGACAACGTCTGTCTGGAGATAAGTATTTTAAAAGCTAGCCATTCACTCCGGAGACATACTGTGAGGATTAGGAAACACTATGATGTCGAGAGATGTGTGACGGTGATCCCATTCGGTGCACTTAGTGGTCCTCTATGTCCAACGACATTAAAGCGGGGAAAGTTGATCCCATCGGTCGACGAAAGAACTTTTCAATTACCTTTCATTTATCTATCTTCATATTCTTTTGGCGTACAGGCGGAAGAACAATGAGAACATCACGACGGGCTTTGAGTCTCGGCTTTGAGTTCAATGATTCGAATGGCTGTGACGCTTTTAAAGCTCACTCCGTGTATGAGATCGAACGGCGCTCCAACTAACAACAACGACGCACCACCGTTATCGGCGCGCTTGTGAGCCCGCAGGATGCCAGTGCCATTGTTCTGATCTAACGAATGACGTTGCGACGAGAATCCACGATTTTTCCCTCGCACCCTTCAACTCTATTCCCTACCCACTTTCGGACTGGTGGCTTTTCAGAACATAGATATTTCTACGGTTGACTCGTGTTTGACAGGAACGAATGTTAAGATTCGTTCACATGCTGTCTCTGCTATGAAAGGAGAATAACTGCGAACTATTTGTTTGGGATTAACAATGATCGTAAAGGAACAACCCAGTCTGTTCCCTGTACTGCCTCATGTGGCACGGTGCAAGAGATACACTAGCGGTGTCATTTCAATTTAAGTTACGTTCTGTAACGTTCAGTTCGGTTACGGAAATTCAAAGTAGCTGGAAGCGCATACGGCAAGCCAGCAAAAGCGCTTTCCAATTCAAGTGCTTGCGACTGCACTTGGGGCCAAAGGAGCCGCTGTTCTGTTATACCCTGCCAAAGCGTTTCACGACTTGTTCACTTGCTGGAACGCGCACACTCAGTGAAAGCGGCATAATGCTGAACAAAGGCGTGATCCTTATCTCATATAAGCAATACGATTTTCGCTAATATTCCCTTTATTGGGTTCATGCAAGCAATGTTTGTCTCGTCTTTAAGGTACAAAATTCCTTTCCCACTATATCAGTAAACTTCATCAAAAAAAAGGCTGAAAGTAGAAAATTAACATGGACTGCCTTACACAGAACCGCCCTCTCCGCAAAGATGCGCAGAGGACAACACTAACTGCCTGATAAGGAAATAACCTTAAGTAGGAACATGGCTAGAACGTATAGGTACTACATCACAAGGCTACAAAGCAAGTAGGTTGGTAAGAAAGGGAAACAATCTCTGTGAGATCTGCAGTAGAAAAGGCACATAAATGGGTGTAAATATTTGTCAGCAGGATGTAAAATACGATTACGACAATCGTCGCAATGATGGCAAGTGGGTATCATCATCATCATCATCATCATCAGCAGCAGCAGCAGCAGCAGCAGCCTGATTACGCTCACTGCAGGACAAAGGATTCTCCGATACCCTTCCCCTTTCCTTTTCATAGCTCTCTGCACTGTCCTCAGTTGAAGTCCATACCTTTGCGTCAGCACCAACCGCATGCGGGAGGTGCAGGGTTCGATCCCCAGTACCGCCGGCTACCCTCCGATGATACAATGGGTACAAGCTTCCCCTGTCCTGGTGCTCGGCTTAATCAGGGTGAAATGCTTGGGAAATGGGTCTTTGACCCCAACTTGAGCAAACGAAAATACCTTGTGCCATGGCGCTCTTTGGCCACATACGCCCTTGCGCCATAAAAATTCACTCTTATCATTACTCATAGTACTTATTACCAACTGAGAGTTGTACTTATTATTTGTATTTTCTTTCCTGTATGCTTACTTGCCGTTTTATTTTATTTTCATATTCATGCAATGATCCTGTTATTAACATATATGACACTCTGTATACCATCCTGATGCTGCTGTCAAGTCATTGTAGGGTGCGTCGACCCCTGTCAAGCCTTCTCACTGGCTTTTTGTCGACGCACCCAACATCCTCAAGATGTTGAATAAATTGAATTGAATTGAATTGAATTGAATCATGCGTTAGCACCAACCATTCTGCCCCATCGGTTAGCATACCGGCAATGTACAGCTGTTATAAACTGTCCTCTTGAGGGATATTGGTTAACTGCTATTCATCAAGTGAGTGTGCATATAGGTACAGATGTTTCTTTTGAAGGCAAAAAAAAACTCACATTCAGCGATTTTCACGCGCAGAGGAAAGCAGTGGAGAGAGACCACACCCACCCTGCGGTCCTTGAAGCCCTGGATGAGCGCGTCCACCTGGTTGGTGGTGAGCGGGAGCCGAAGGTGCGGACCCCTGTACGCTTCCTCGATGACCACCTCGTCGGGGTTCGTGTTCCTCCACAGCTCCTGCTCCGCCTGCTCGCTCTTCTCTAGCTCCTTCGGCTGGCCTGCGCTCGCCGACGTCACTTCCGTTGTAGTCCGGAGCACCGTGCCTAGTCGTGCCAAACTCCACGTTGGGAATCGATTGATATCGAAACAATGAGGCTGGGTGATTGTCACGCCACATGCGGCATTAATGTCTACTGCTTAGTCTGACCGACGTGAGGTTACCGTGGAGAAATAAATGTTTCAGGGCGCCACCAGGCAGCGGCTCTGTCTGGTCACCTCATTTTCTGTATTCTTAGATTTAACGGACTTTGATTTGAAGTTGCGCAGCTCGAATAGTCAAATATTTCTTTTTGTCATCAACGGTGAACCACCTCTACTAGTGCAAACATTCCTAGAACACGAATACTAAAAAAAAATTCCCCTCGGGTTGCTCTCATTTAGGTTTCTCTGACAATTAAGCAACTCAGATGTCTGACAAACGACTTCGTGTCATTAGATATCCTTCATTCGATACTGAGTTACAACCTTGGCGTGGCAATAGGTGTATGACCGAGAAATTGAATACTTCTACCGCAGTTGTGAGAGTGCCATTGCCATTAAACATTTTCAGAAGAAAATGAAAAAGCAATACCGATTATTTTTGTAATAATCATATTGCTCTCAAACGGGGTTGAAAAAAAACATTTTTTTTTCTATTTGCGCATCGTGGAAAGGATGCGAGACTACAGCACATGGAGTTCTACACCTTCATCGCGCTACCACAGAAGGTGGCCTCGGCGCTGACCCATACAACAGTAACTAGAAAAGAGAGCACAAAGCACCCGACAAGGGTCATGCGACTAAGGTTTCGTTAAAAACAACAATCATGCTGCATAATGCCTCTGTTCGTACATAGGGCCTGAAAAACGGTGCTGTTAACAAATCTCTGAAACGCAGATCAGTCGGCGTTACGTTTACAAGTCTGGACGTAAAAACACAGAACTGTTGAACTTGTGATATTACTCACATGTTGCCTAAATGAAATCAGGGCCCGTGGCATATGTAAGATCGTAGCGGTCGCTGGTGCTGTTTTTAACTGGCACAATGTTTCTTGATTTGTGGTTGGATAGGTGTGATTGCATTGAGAAGAGAACAGCGCGCTTTATTCAAAATTACTTTGCCTAACGAAGCTTAATGGGGCGGACGGGGATAAACGAACACTTACGAAGTCGTTCGCTGAGAGCAAGGAGAAAAAAAATATTTTCGCGCTGAAGCTCAAATACTGCTGGAGGCTAGCCAGCTTGACATTTATACCTTCGTAAAGTTTAGAACATAAAAGAACACGATGCCAATAAATAAAATTTCGAGTGCCAGAAAAGGCAGAAATGAGCTTCCTCTGAGCTGCGCACGCAATCACTTTCTTTTATTTTATATTTTTGCCAGAGTTTCCAACGTTGCCTTAGTAAATTTTCTACTTTCCGCTCCTGCGTGGAAGCGTTCTTGTTTGCCTCATTTGCCGACGCATCTTTTTACCTAACGCTAAGTACTATCAGGCCAAGCCAGTTAGTTTATAACTAAGTAAGCCACAGCGAAGCTAAACTTTTTGCTGGCAGCAGATACTTAAGCAACAGCTGGACTCTAGTGATTCAGCGGTGGCCGCCAGGTAAGTTATTTTCGAGCTTCCAAAGTTCCCTAAGCCCCGCACGAAATGTTGCGACGAACAATAGATTGATCAGATCACCTCCAACTACCTGATGCGATTAGCAAACAGGATAAGCCAGGCGAGGGCTCTGACGCTGGCAGGCACATGCATTATCAATGGACTCTTTGTTCTCCAAACTCTCTCCGGAGCTTCTCAGCGGCCAAATTTCGGTTAACAAAACTCATGGATGTGTTAGCGAGGTGCGTTTGGCCGGGAAGGAAACTATGTTTTAGTCATCCCTTTCTTTGGGAACATAAAGCAGGACAATGAGAAAAAAAAAGACGCTGCAGGCGCGGTATTGAGAACACGTGCCTGTATACCTTAGGCGACAGTTTCAGTTTATCACGTTAGTTGGCAAAGTATGGGATTCTGCTTTGCTCAATGGTCGTTCAGAATGGCACGATAAGTCAGGCACGACAGTGCGATCTCGAAGAAAACGTCATAACCCCGCCTTTTCCTCTTAAAGCGAAGAAATAAGGCGCGATTGCCTTCCGGCAAGGCCATAGTGGGCTTTAAGCCGCTGCGTCGGCTTTCAGGTTCGTGGATGGGAAAATGATGACCCATAATCGACAGAGTCGAGCCAAAGGACAGCTATTGTTGTAACCATCATTTCCGGTCGCCAGAGTACCTGCCGGCGAAGTCAGCCTAACCGCTTCCGGAATCTGACGGCGCGCATTTAACTTGCATTTGGGAGGTGTCTTTCGAAAGCCTTGACACGTGTCGCGTAAACAAAACACAATGAATCCTTGCCCTTCCTGCAATGAACGACCCCTGTCCAAGCAAGGAAGTTAGGACTAGAAATCCCGCTGAACCAGTAGTTTTCTTTACTAAAAAAATTAACAGACACACCTAATTTTATTATGTGTTTGGCACCGGGATAGCATTAGCAACTGTTGGTGCCTTTTACCGGAAATGGCGTCGCTTCCAGTCTGGCGACGTCACTTGCCTCCTGCGAGTTGGGAATTCTCCCGTCTGGTGACATCATTTACATCAAACCAATAGGAATGCTCCCGTCTGGTGGCATCACTTCCATCAAGCCAATGAGAATGATTCCGTCTGGTGGCGTCACTTACCTCCAGCCAATGGGCGAATTTTATGACCGACGTCGCATTTTGGCCCCATGGGGCTTCTATTGATACCGCATTAATATCTCGTCTCTGACGGATTGTCGCGTGTCCAACCAGCTCCTCTCTATGTGCCTCCTCTTATAGGGTTGAAGGTGTTCAACCCCGGTGTTGAAGAGCGCAGTTCGAAACGCTTCTGCGCTTAATCTAACCGCGCACAGCAATGAGACGAAGAGGCCTTTCACCTTTTCCCATAAGGCATCTAATCCTTGAACTCGAGAGCAAGCTGTTGCAGGACGTTGCACAGGATTTCTCTGAAAGTAACTCTTGTGCTTTCTTTAGCTCCAGCCTTTTTATGACGCAACAGAAGCAGCTACTTACCCCTGAGAGACTGCGCCGGGCTGTTCGATATCGCTGCTGCTACGGAGGGCTTAACGTTGGACAGGTGGGTCAGAAGGTCGTGGAAGAAATTGTGCAACTGCGCAGTAAAAGAGAGAAAACGAGATGTCACTGCACGCAAATTGCACAGAGAAGCGAACGATTAGTCAATGTACAGAGACAATATAAGACACATATCTGCAGCCGCAGTGGCGGTATACAAAAAAAAAAGATTCAATTAGCGTCCCATTCCTTCTTTTTATTTCTCTTACGGTGATTGGCTCGAGCGACGCCACGTCTCGCGTTTCTTTCTTTATTAGTGCAAGCAAAGCGATGGCAGGAGCGTAATCGACTAGCATGAACTGATTACAAAGAACAGAAAAAAAAAAAATGGAATCGACAAGGAATCGTTACGTTACGCTGGCCCAGTTTTCCGACACGAGCTCATGTCGTTGAGCCCCAGCGCATAGCCTGGTTAAGGACAGACGATTATCATCACCATCGTCCTCATCTTCACCTTAGCCCTGCTAACTTTTTATAATATTATGCGAACACCCCACTTATTGACGCCCCTTGCTATTTTTCCTTCTCTTGTCGTCCATTCTTTTACCAGAACAGAAATGCTGTTATGTGTTCTGTGCACTGCATGTCCTGTATCTAAGTCCTTCTTTTGATGTCAGCTATCATCATCAGCCTGACTATGCCCACCGCGGGGCAAGGGCGCCTCCCACATCTCTGCAATTAAGGCGGGGGAACCATGTTTTCGTGGCTGCTGGCCATTTTTGATAATGTTTGCCTGATCACTGTAGTCCTCCCGTTAGATAGATAGATGTACCTACGTTTCAGAGGTATGTCTTGTTAATAGTTATAATTGTTGGTACGATTGCAGTCAGCAAGAAACGTAGTGCATAAAATAGTAGTTTTGTTCGACCTGCCTTCCTCTGACAAGTTTTTTGAGAAAGCTGCACCAAAAAAAAAAAAGAAGAAAAGGCGGCTTCTGTAGCGTTTAACGGAATTGTTAATCTCACTATGGAGACAGTGGTTTTTGGCTCCAGCAGATAGTTATTTAGAACCGATGTTGGTGCTGTGTCTGGCGACACCACCAGACCCCCGTCGGGTCACGTTTTGGCGATTGCGGTTAACTTTGAACAACGAAAGCTAATGAACTACCTGAGTGCAGCTCGAAGGAACTTTGCACAATTAAGAAAATATGCAGGTTCCACAGAAGTGCCTAATATCCATGTGCTCTGTCAATTAGACGGGAAGCTATTCAGCCACTAATATGCGTCATTTTTGTTCGTTTTTAGAACACCATTTATAAATAACTACCCACTGGAGCCAAAACCGCTCAGTCAATTATGAGATGAACATTTTTTTTCAACGCTGCAGAAGCCATCTTTTTCTTTTTAATTGGTGAAGTAGTTAAAAAGAAAAACGACGCCAGCAGGCAAATCGAACAAAAGTATTGCTTTATGCTCTACTTTTTTCGCTTACTGCACTCACACCCACAGTTATTGCTATTAACGACGCGTACTATTGAAACGGAAATATTCCATTTTTTAGTTAACAAAAACTTTTTTTCTACATTAATTGGAAGGTCTACAACGGTCCCGCAAACATTGTGAAAAATGGCCAGTGCCTGCCAAAGCATGGGATCCCCGCCTTCACCTTATCCTGTGCCACCCGCGGCCCCTTATCACTGCAGGTTTCGTAATATCATCGGCTGAACTAACTTTCTGTCGCTCCCTGCTACGCTTATCTTCTTGAGATCTGCTGGGTTACCCTTAACGACCACCAGTTATCTTGCCTTCGTATTGCATACCCTGCCCATGCCCGTGCCCATTTCTTCTTACCAGGATATCATTAACCTGCGTAATGTTCCCTGACCTACTCTGCTCTCTGGCGACCGCTGCCTGCCAGTAGCCAATGGAAAGCAGGTTGCCCACCGTGGCTGGTAGCAGTATGCCACCGCGAGGTGGCATATTGAGGTGACAGCATGCCACTCGGATATAACGAACTTTAGTACACTATCTTTTAATGTAACGAACTTTATATTGTTACTTTCGGACATACCGAGCCTAAATATGTTACTTCAGATATGACGAACTTTCGCATCTGACTCTGAGATGCAGCGAACTCAATGTAATCAGTTTGTTCACCTCGGATATAACAAACCTAAGTGTACAACCTCAGATATAACGAACGTTTGGCTGCTAACTCATTGAAACTATTCACTGGGGACCGTTTAAGAGTTATTTTGTTTAGCTTTCGAGTCAGCCTACTAGCTTCGACGCCGCAGACGAGTACTCGCTTTTAAAATTTGCCTCAATAGTTTTTTTTTTATGACGCAATGAAGGTGCTTGTCGTTCTTAACAGGAGCATGAAAAGCGCCTCACGCTCCGCAGGTTTCCGCATGAGGATATTGCTTGTACTAACGCGCGACAAGGTTGGCTCCGTAAGGATCTCCTGAGATGAAGCATATTAACATGATACATGTTTGGGCATGGTGGTACGCTATAAAACTGAAATAGCTATGTAACAGTCATTCAACGACTTTGGAATCCACTGTGCACCGCTTGGCAGCATGCTACGGTGGACCTGATACGCCGACAGATAAACGCAGCTGGCAGCGCCCTCTTTTAATTTTGTTTCTCCTCTGCCGTGCCTTCTCAAAAGAGCCAGAACTTGTTGACGCACACAGGACGAAGATGGTGCGTGAAGCGATTCACTCGGCAGTGTACATTTTTACTGTGGCCCGCAATCATTGTTCTTAATATTTTTTTTTTTACGTGGCACAGCGATCTTTTCAATTAGACTTTCCAAAACCACGGAATTCGCGCACTTTCCTCTGACTTCAAGCCTGTGCCTGAGTCTGCGCGCTGAGATGAGTCGAGCGCGTGGCCTCGAGTTCGAAAGCAGCATCATCACCCTGACCACCGCGCAACAGCCCGCAGTTGCTGGGGGACATAGGCAAGTTCTGGGGAACAACAACCCTTATCTCCCCCGCGAAAATAAATAGGCGGGGCAGGCCACCGCAGCACATTACAGTACAACACACCTGCTGGCTTCGCAGCGGTAAGGCTAACTGCTTCGCGACGGAGAAAAAAAAAGTGAGTGGAGAAGAGTGGGGTAGGGAATAAGGGTTGCCATCAGAGCGTAGCTCACCCGGCGGCCCGCTCGGGTTGCCCCCAACTCATTGCGCATTCGCGAGCAGCCGTCGCGCCACTGCCATGCATATTGAATGCGCCTGCGGCAGCGACCCGCGCGGAAGTCATCATGTGAACTCACTCGCCCGGTGAGGCCTCCAGAGCCCGGCGACGCCTTTTGCCTCCGTAGAGGGCGTATCGGGGAAAGTACGCACGCACACAAACTCTGCAGGCACGATGCATACGCAAACACTGCGGGGCCGAAAACAGCGGTGACAACTACAGCAGAAATGACTGTGCAGATGAAGCAGCCCAAAGTGCAAACGGACAGGTAAAAAGAAAAAACAGTATTTGGAAAGAGCGGAGTCAGAGAGTTATTCGGTCCTGTTTGCCCTTAGAAAACAAAAAAAGCTAAGAATGCCCGCGTGCGCGGAAGAGACCACCGAAGCTGCGTTCACCCAACCTCAACAGCTCGCTACCTCGTGTCCTGCATGAAGTACACGCTTTGCACGCGGGTCTCGCGCTGACTTGTACGTCGACCAGTTGAGGGATACGGGGTTGCTGATGCTCACGTATCTGAGAAGGCAGCCGTGTTTATGGGGGCATCCAAACTGAATCAGCAGTCGTTGTACACATTGCATGGGCGCAAGAATTCATGGAGGACCTCTTTCGCGTGTTATCGAAATAAGTAATTGTATAACAGGTAATGTTGGGCACATTCTTGTCCCCACGAAGTTCTGGAATGCACTGCCTGTTTCGCGAGTACTTCACTTACGTCGAGCATTCGCTCAAAAAAATGTTGAGTGTTGGGATATTGTACGGTGCTGTTACGCAAAAGATTGAAGGTAATGGTACATTCTTCCGATACGTAGCAAAATCTTTCTTTTAAAGCTCATCTTACTCTCGCATCGAGTTAAGTGAAATTGTTATTGTTATAGTTAAATATTACAATATATCAAGAAACTGCGTTCATAAACTCTTTCCCGTTGAAAAATGCTTTCGTTTAGATTTTCTGCTTATGCTTCTTATACTGCTTCCCTTTGCTGTCTACTGCCTGACTTTGCCCTTCTATATTATGGGCTGCTTTCCTTTGTCTTGGAGTGGTTTCGTACCCTTGTTTTCCGGAAGTGACGGCGGTGGTGCTGGTGGTGGCATTAAGTTGCAGGCGGGATGCCATCTACGTCTTAGTCTGAAGGAAACTAACCTCCTGCTACTGCTACGGAAGCACTTGCTACCAGACGCCTCTCCTTCTTTATACTTGCGGGGAAGCGAACGCGAACGGCGCTCTGCTTTGCTATATTCTATTCCTAAGGAGGACGCGGAGGAGGGACTTTAATAGAACAGGAGAGGTCTGCCTGGGCGTAGGTCTGGCATGCTACTCCAGCCATTCCTAAGTTTGCATAGTAAGGTCTCATAGTCATAGTGAGAACATTGGTCCACGAGGAGAAAGTGCTCAGTGTCACCCTCAGCGGCACGACTCGCGCACAGAGAGGTGACGTGGCGCATTCTTTCGGCATCCGACGCATCTTGCGGAATTACAGCCACACTGTTATGCGAAGGCACTTTCCTATTTCACAAGCAGCCGTTGCACCTTTTGACACGGCACTGTCGTCTTAGGATATCAATTTGAACGTCGCCAAGTGAGGGTGAGATGGTTCCGGACACCCTACTCTTTCCAGGAGCTAGGTAACGGCGCGAAAACTGCACATGGAGGGAGGCACACAAACGCGCACGTGTACGCCCCCACCCATGTCCTGCTTTCGCTCTTTAACCTAGATCCTGACGTCATACACTAACCGGACCGAATCGCCGCGCTCCTCAACTTTACGGTTTGCTTATCCATCTCCCAGACTCTCATCTCCACTTTCCGCGACCTCTTTCAACACCCACCATGGCAAGACTCCCCACACAATCAAGCACTGCATTTCTATCTTCACGTTTACAATAAAGATGTTCTAGTGACCACTATCTTGAGGTCTGAGGCGTGCGAGGCCTCTGAATAGAGAAAAATAAGCAAATGCATGCATGAAGCATTGTGGAACGATGGGAGGGTTCGGATGACTTCCCTCAAACTCGGCATAAAGATGACAAAGGTTAAATCGTTTTAAAGCGAGATATTCTTTTGCTTCTTGCTTTGCGTAGGTGTTCGGTTCCTCCACTGTAAGCAAACAATCAGGGCGTGTCTACAACTTGGAACCAAAAGCCAAAAAAAAAAGGCACTTGTCAACCTTAGGGATTTAGCCGGGACCTCTTAGAACGCCCTTCTTTATTTTATAGCCCTCGATTTCTTTGCTCGCGTATTCTCGAAGCAAGGCGCAGCTCTGCGTAGCTAAGGCAGCGTCCAAGGCAAGCATGTTCCGTTTCCCTTTTCCCAGCACACAGAGCTAGCGACGGCGCTGGGATTTGTCGGAACAGCCTCCGCAAATCTTTCTGGTGACGAGGGGAAGGAGAAGAGGGGGGGGGAGGCGACGACGCCATTTGCAAGCAGGTGACAAGCCTGCTGCTGTTGCTCCGACAAGCGCAGTCTCGCAAGTTCACGCAAGCTGTTGTGGGTAAACGGCAGCTGGAGGAGGGGCTTCTCTGCGAGGCTGTACTGCACGTTGGCAAAGCCAACGCGTGCGCTCGTCGGCTCGCCGACGTGTAGCTTTCGACAAACATGACTGCCCCGCTCTCTTCGAGAGCCGGCAAATTGGATTTTGTAAAAAAAAAAAAAGAAGAAGGGGGCGACAGCCTCCGCATGAGAGAGCGGACGTCTGCTCAGAGTGATAGGCGCGCTCTTCGAAAGTTTCAGGAAATTTGTCGCCCTCCACGAGTGCGTGAGAAGAGCGGGCGAAGAGCCGAGCAAAGAGAGGCAGGGCATTGGCTTGGAGCAAGCCTGTAGGTTTGCGTGAACACTCAAAGTTGGCCTCCTAGCGCTATGTTCTTTCTTTTTCTGTTTTCACTGGCTTACGTAAGTCGAAGGCTAACTGGGTTATGGCTCTTCTCTCCTTCCACCAGCAGCGAAGACGAGCTGTGAAGGTTAAACTACAGTCAGAGTAACGTGCAAATTATGCGTCAACGAGCGCTGCCGTCACTTCAGCGACGCTAGCGTCGGGCTCGCTGTTGAAGCACGGGAAGGAAGGTGGGGTCCTAAGCTTTGCGAAACTGCTGTCATTTGCAGTGCCTACTCTCCTGTCGCAGGCTGTTGGTATGATTGAAGCAGCCCTGCAGTTTCTGCGTTCCTGCAGCGAGGAAAATAAACTCCAGATAAAGACAAGTTTAGCTCGACCTTGTTTAGTTGCTAGTTTCCCGCGGCTGTCCTGTACTCATACTCAATTTCAATTCGTAAGAACCGGTCAGCTTAATTCTCATCCTCCATCCTTAGGGGATTCTATGTTACTTGAGCTAGTCTCCTCTGCGAAAAACTGCGACGTCATGGAGAGTGCAAGCTCTTTTGAAACCATTAATTGCCTGACACCAACTCGGATTAAGATATCATGCCAGAATGTAGACTACACAACCATATGCATGGTTGGCAGTACTGCTCAGTGCTAGTGTGTGCCCTTTGAAGAAAACATAATTTTAATGCATTTTTTTGATGAGCCTTTGTTGACGTTGTGGAAAAATTCAGGCCTCTTTTAGAAACGCGACAGTGGCGTTTTTTTTTTATTTACATGCATATAAAGGAGAGATTGGCGCCTGATAGCAGCGCCAGCTACTCCTTTTCACAAAGGGGGAACAAATAACTAGAACTGATGGTATGACTTTAAAGGAGACGACAGCAACTGTTTCAAGCTTTACTCTGTGTACACAAGTCTATGTATTGAATGTCGTGACCGCCTCAAACGGGGTGCAGCGCGCACGTTCCTTTCAGTGCGCGCAACAGCGCATTGCTTTTCCTCGATACATTTGAACACGATCTTATATGTTTCTTAGCCTTGTATATTGGGTTAGAACGTGCGGCTCCCAGAGAAGGAAAATAAGAGACGAAGAAGAAGACTTTATTCGATTAATTTAAAACTTTACTAAACTCGAGAAAACTTCGGCTGATTGTCGGAGAAGCCCCAAAATGATGTACCCGCGTTTCTGTTGAATTCCATCCTCCATTCCAACTACCTTTTTTCAATGCATTAGGGAACGAGGAAGGTTGGGCAAGAGGACGAAGTAAAAAGAAAGAAGAAATAAAAAAAGAGAAGGAACGAACGAACTAAATGAAGAAAGGCAGAATGGCGAAAGGAAGAATGATATAAGCTACAAAACGAGGGAAGCCGGAGAGCGCAGTGCGCAGAAGTGCACTTGGTTAGTAAGACTAGTCCGGGTTAAACAAACTAGGCCAAGTGTCGCGCAGTGCTTCGTATTCGATCGCCTCATTTCCCTGATTAACAGGCGCTGAATGTGAGATAAAGGAAACATGGCACGCTGAGATCGCACGAGCCAAAACATTTGCTCGTTAAGGCCCTTTGTTTAGCCTTTTGTGCAGTTTCTGAGGACCTCTTACTTTGCGGTACACAGCAGCGGTTGCGTACAGACCTATATATACGCGAAACCAATTCGCTATTTCGTTCGCGCAATGTGCTTTACGTGACGGCGCGGCACCATACTTTATACACGCTCAGGGACTTTCATGGCGCGACGGAAAAGGAAGCGAAAGATGAGGAAAGCAAGGGAGAGATAAAGAAAAAGGGAGTCATAAGAAAGAAAGAAAGCAGAAAAGAAAGAGAAAAAGAAAGAAAGAGAAAAGGAAAGAAAGCAAGAAAGAAGGAAGAAAAGAAAGAAAGAAAGGAGGAAAGAAGGAAAGAAAGAAAGGAAGAAGGGGAGAAAGAAGGAAAGAAAGAAAGAGAAGGAAAGGAAGAAAGAAGGAAAGAAAGAAAGGAAGAGAAAAGGAAAGAAAGAAAGCAAGAAAGAAAGAAAAAGAAAGAAATGAAGCAGGAAAGAATGAAAGAAAGAAGCGGAGAAAGAAGGAAAGAAAGAAAGAAAGACAGAAAGAAAAAAACAAAGAAAGAAGGAAAGAAAGAAAGACAGAAAGAAAAAGAAAGAAAGAAGGGGAGAAAGAAGGAAAGAAAGAAAGAGATAGAAAGAAAGAAAGAAGAAAAGAAAGAAAGGAAGAGAACGGGAAAGAAAGAAAGCAAGAAAGAAGGAAAAAAGAAAGGAGGAAGGAAAGAAAGAAAGAAAGAAAGAAGGGGAGAAAGAAGGAAAGAAAGAAGAAAAGAAAGAGAAATGGAAAGAAAGAAAGCAAGAAGGAAAAAGAAAGAAAGAAATAAAGCATGAAAGAATTAAAGAAAGAAGGGGAGAAAGAAGGAAAGAAAGAAAGAAAGAGAAAAAAAGGAAGAAAGAAAGAAAAGAAAGAGAGAAAGAAAGAAAGAAAGAGAAAAGGAAAGAAAGCAAGGAAGAAGGACAGAAAGAAAGAAAGAAAGGAAGAAAGAAAGAAGGTAAGAAAGAAAGAAAGAAAGAAAGATGGAGTAGTTGGAAACAATCTCAGGTTCCAAGAATCAAAAGCAGGTACTCGGCGCCATACATTACGGCAGACGCGCGGCTTGCCTGAAAGAGGAGTTTCCCGCCGTTTTCTTCATCTCGCGCGGAAGCGAGAACAGAAGAGGAACGCAGCACTCGCGGCAAGTTCTCTCGAAACTGCTTCGATCGCGCGCGAGTGGCACAAACCCGGGCTCCGCATTCGCGGCCCGCGTGCGTTCGCCCAGCTGCCTCGTTTCTCACGTAGCACCCGGCTTATGGGCTGCATGCATGCTGTTGCGTGCAGCTGGGAGAAAAAAAACACGAGGCACGGCTGGGCATGGGGAGCTCGCTTCCGGATACCACGTGACGCGAGGCAGGACGTTCGATCGTGACGAGACCAACGTGCCTATATGTGTCGTGTCCCCCGGAGAACGGTTTAAGCCCAGTGGCCAATCATGGGAGAACTTCGTTACTGTTGTTTATGTTTTATTATCGCTTATAACTTACTTCGCAGCACGACCACCTGATGGCGCGATGACGAGCGAATAGGGAGAAGTGACACATTCATCTCTTTGCTAGATAGTGTTCCGAGAATCTGCGGCCGTACTATAACGTTAAGAGGTATGAGAGGCTGAGCGAGAACCACGTTGGGAATATGACAGGAAGCAAAAACACAAAGCGAGCCTGGTAGTGGTGGTTAGGTTTAATAGAGCTCAAGTAACTGCGCACAGACATGGCGGTGTAAATGCGTCACCGCGTTGGCGCTCAAAGAGGAGCGGATGGAACGCTTCCTTCGCGGCATAAAGCAAGCAAATCTGGGTTAATGTTGTCCTTGTGCGGGAGAGGAACAATTCGCCTGAGAGCTCGAAGTACTGTGCAGAGAAAGGCGCCGTATGAAAAGAAAAGTTTGTTGATGGAATCGACCAGTGATTGTTGCGTCAAATTGCGTAGAACTTGTTCCGGTTCGGTAAATCTAGCAGCGGCGTATATTTCCTTATATTAGCCTAGTTACTAAGTAACAGTTGCTAACACGTACCGGCGTGCATATGTTTTCCTCTTGTTATTCAATACTATCTGTTTTTGTCTTTTTAAAGAATTTCAACCCTGTAATTTGTTCGTGGGCAATTACGTAGTCTGGAGCAAAATTTTTCCTCAGAAGTCTCTCATTGGAGGAAGCACGGAAACTGGATCACCAGGCAAATCCTTTATTTCTTTTTTACAGCTTCAAAAAGACACAGTGGCAATACACGCTGTTACAACTAACTTGCGCCAAACTTCAAAAAACCACCGACATGCTCTTCGATAGTTTTGACTAGTGCAAAGTTATAGGCCGTCGCATTGTCCAGGTCAGCATAGTTTCGCAATCCGCAAGATTTGCTAATGAAAAAATTAGCTGATTAATTTTTATACTTAACTTAAGGGCAAAGTTCACACTGGTAAACTTCTAGAGAAAGATGAGTATTGCCAATTTCAGTTGCTTTCTTCAACCCAACTCATGGGTCTTTTTTCCTAGCTTAACAAAAGCATGTTAGATTCAAAAACTTGTGGCCCTCTTAACAGCATTCTTAAAGAAAAACATGCGATCGCATTTAGGTTGCCTACTATGCTGTCTGCAATGAGTGTCTAATGTTATTTTTACGACTTTCCCGCCAAAAACTCCGGCTGGAACCGGTTCCATTGCCCTCATATTGAATGTGTGTCACCACCATATAGAATATTCGGGTAACTTCCACTGGATTATCATATGGGATTATACTAATTTAACGAACTAATCCACCTCAATTCACCCATTTATCCTCCTTAATCCATTTTTTAGGGTAAGCCTGCTTCCAAACCTTTGTGGTCCCTTGGAATTCTTGGGGGTGGGCCAACTTTGAAATTTTGGGGGTCCTCAGATTTTCAAATTTGCCGGTGCCCTACGATTGGCCCACTGGTGGTCACGTGGTATTGATTACGTCACGACCCTCTTCATTGCATTCATAGATCACGGGGAGTCCTCATACCACTGCTGGCGCAACGGTGCAACGGTTCAGCGATGCGGGATCGCTGTGACTGGCCGTCGTTTATTAACCGCGCCTTTCTGTAACCGATTTCCTTCAGTTGAAGTACATTTGAGAGTGCTAACATTGCGACGCGGCAGCGCGTAGTTACGTGACAATTTTGCAGTCTGGCTGGCATTAGTATATAAAAAGAAAGGAACTGGCGCTAATGTAAACGATTAAAAACTATCTAATTCGTCTTTGTTAGTTAGCACATTAAGACCGTTTAAAGATATGCTAGACTGTTCAGGACGACTGCCTATAACGCTGCACTAATCCAACTTGTGTAGAGCATGTTGTCGTTTTTGAAGGCTGGCACAAGCAAGCTGAAACATCCTGCGTATGAGTTGTATTTTATGTGTATTTTAAAAAATTCACCTTTCATGAAAGTTAGACAGAAAAGGGAGCTTTTGTTAGAGAACCCTGTCTTCTATGCAAAGGCGCTAGGAGGCAAAGGAACAGCATGAAACGGACAAAAATGCCACAGCCTTCCCCCAAGTGCTGGTAAGGTTACGAGCGGCTTCCTAGCAAGTTGCGTGGCTGGCAAAGCCGTCCAAGTATATTAGGTTTCTCGACAGAGAGTGGGCCGCAGTGAAAGGCAAAACGTGTAGCATTCTTCATCGGCGATCACTCCGGAGCGGTGGGTGAGAGGTTGGGGAACATGCATGCATTTGGGCCAACCACGGAGCCCACCGCGTAGCCAGTACACATACGCCACCGAAAGAAAATAGAAACACCAACAACAGAATAGACAGATAGTGCCGAAAAATGAAAAGAATAAAAATTACTGCAGAACACGATCCGTCCAGAAAGATGTCGACATTTAGGCCACAGTATAGGGAACTCCTGTAGCTGCGGAGCAATCAGTCCTCCGCACCCCCCCCCCCCCCCCTCCTTCCGAACCCTGTTTCGGCGAGTGCAGTATGCAGGGATTGCGTGGAACAGATCGAGCGCGGCTGCTATGCATGTGTTTCCCGGGAAAAGATCCCTTCGTCCTCTTCGTCCCTATGCGAAACGGCGTAGTCTCAAAATGGACAGAACATGTTTCCCGGAGGGCGCAAGAGGGGACGCGAACGCGGCTTCTTCCTCGAAGGCGTCGGCTGCAGTATAGCTGTGCAATGTGGGCGGATGCGAAAGACGAGCATTTTGCAATTCAGGCGACGTGAGAGCCCCCGCTGAGACGTATGCGCACGAATTTCGTGTCGAAAGTGTGCCTCGAAAACCGGTCGCAACCGAGGGGGCTTCGCAATAAATGGACGCTACGTCAAACGATGCATGCGGGCAGGGCATAGGATTAGACTACGCGACAAACTTCACTGCCAAAGAACGGTGCAGCAGCTCACGCGTATTTACATTCAATATAAGGTGACCCTGCGGACCAGGCTGGCCGACGACGGAGCTCTGGGCATCTCTCCAACAAGCCGATATTAGTTAATGCCCATTTGAAGTCTAAAAGCTTCACTACGCTAGGTAAAACGGTCGTCGCGTAGGCCTGAGAATAACCTTGAACGACCTTCAGCACAACCACGTTAGCCGTGTATGACCATATGTGGTACAGCTATGGTGTCGAACCCTTGACCACTGACCTTGACCCATGAACTTTGGGTTGACCTTTGACCTTAACAACATCCGGTGGGGTGATGGGAAGCCACGTGATGACATCCGATGGGGGTGTCGTTAGACCATGTGATACCACGTCACAGACACGTGGTCGTGTGGGTATATATAGAACTGCTGCCGCGAGCGTGTAGCGGAGCTGCCATGGACGAGCCTGGGACGCTTAACAAGCGTGCTAGCTTTTCGCTGAATTCCAGGGTTAGTCAAGTCAAGCCATTACCAATTTTGTGGTCACGCATTAATTGCGGCCTCACAATTATATTTCCTCGCTGTAGAGTGCAAGCCAGAAGTGCGAGGTCTGGCCGCCAGACCTGAGTGGTAGGATGAACTGAATCCGCCTTCACCTTCCGTGCCACAATAGAGATGTTGCTGCTTTCAAGAAAAAGCCTTGCAGGACATGCTATGGTCAACCACCTCTCTCCTCTCATCCCCTCTTCACTCTCTATGTAACATTCTCTTGTTATCAAAATAAATGAATAAATAAATAAATATTTGATAGTTTGGTCAATGTCTTTTACTTCCTCTTAACAGGGGTACAACCGTTACGATAAAAAAATAATCCTCGCTAAGCTGTACATCTTTCTAAATAACATAATTCACGTGTATTTTAATGAAGAAAATTCTACTAGCTGGTCTTAGCCAATTATTTAATTTAATAAGAAACAAAATAGGCACATCAAGCGATCGGTGACCGATAATACTCTATATGATTTTGTTTTTTTCAGTGCGTGCTATTTATTATTTCTAGAACTATGGTCCGAGGTACTATCCACTGCATTATGAAAGACAACAAAGTTCTAGCATTCAATTAATGATTATTCTATAACTTTGCTTAAAAAGCACACATTTTCTTCCTTTCTAGCTAGTTTTCATCCTGGGGAACAATATCCATAAATAATGTCCAACTTTAGTAGAGAAATAATCCAAAAATTATTTTTGTTCAAATTTATTGTCCCTTCGTACTGGAGTGACCTGTATGAGAGGTGCCCTGTACAACGAACAGAACGAGCGGAGAGCTCCACTGCGGAGCGGCATTCTGCGTAGCTGGCAACGAGGAGCTGTCTTGTCGTTACGAGACGAAACAAGCAACACAACAACGGTTCTTTTCGGCTCTGTGTTAATAATCTCGTCAAAAAATCGGCTCTCCGAAGAACACACTGTCACTAATCTCGAACTCATTGCCATGCGCCTTGCCATTACTCGAATAGTAGATCGACAGGATCCGGCTCCATGCACCTACCATGTTTACACTGATTCGCAAGCAGCGTACACCGCATGCCGCGCGGGGGGAGCAGACTATGCCGTTCTTAGCGCAATTCGAACGGAAGCCCGACGCCTGCGAGAGGAGGGCTACCCTATTGTTATTAGATGGATTCCTGCACACGAAGGAATCACTGGAAACGAAAAGGCACACCAGGCAGCGCGCGCTGCAGCTCTTTCCGCACCTTTGCCTGGATGCACACTCGTTTCCGCTTCTTGGGCCCGTGATGACGTTGCACATCCGTTGTCACCTCCTATGGATAGGGCCGAGACATGGCATCGCGCACAATGCTATCGCCGCCGCATCCTCCAGCACGTGGCGAACCCTGAGCAATTATACCGCCGCCCACCTAGAACTTTCCGAAGGGTAGAGGCGGTACTCCTCCGCCGCGCCCAGACTGGCCAGCTTCTGTCGCCAGCAAAGCTCAACCTCATCAACCCGCACTCATACCCGACCCCTCAATGCCCGGCATGTCCGGCCAGAGGCACGGCCGAACACCTTTTGTGGCGCTGCCCTGCTTTTGACGTGGTGCGGGAGCGAGCACTTCAGTCCCTGGGCGGGCACCGACCTGGCACCTTGCAGGAATGGGTCGATCCACCATTACACATCGGATCATCGGACGTACTCCGGCTCTGGCGGGCTTTTCTCCTATACTTCAAGGAAGAAGAAGGGCCTGGCCGTTTCTTCGCAGAGCCGACCACAGGACCACCCCACTTCGAAGAAGAAGTGGAAACCGGCCCTCCTCCCCCTCCCCCACCTCCACCCCCATGAAGCCCCCTCATTTCTGCCGCAATGCTAGGCCTATTTTATGCAGAAATAAAGACGTATAAAAAATAAATAAATAAGCAAAACAAAACAAAACAAAAAGAGTCGCAAACTTTGGGAAACATAGTCTGATCGCCATAAGATTATCGAGCCGTTTTTCAAAGATTATAATTACCCCCCCCCCCCCCTGAATAACTGAGTACGACAGGACAATAACTGCCACATAATTCGCGGATAGCCTGTGCAGAGTTCATCCCTGAGACCTTCGATTCCAGTCTTGATATATTCAGCCTACTGCAATCGGAATCCCACATGCACGCAGATTACCGACGGCACGCCCGAGTCTGAAGACGAAGGGACGCTAATCCCAATGCCTTAAGCCTCTTGATTAAGTGACGATGCGAAAGGCTCCAGAGGTTTCCGAACAACATTTGAGAAGGGGGAGAGACTCACCTTGATTTGATCCTGTTCCCCGGCGTACTCGAGACTCTGGAATATGTTCCAGGAGCACCGCTTGCGAATCTCCTGCCGGGCCAGGTAGCGGCGATACCAGCGCTGGATCAGCAGGGCGGCTTTCATCGCTGCCGAGACAAGAGAGGGAAAAGGCGGAGAGAGGGTTCAAGCCGAGGCTCAGGGCAGCCTTAAGACGCAAGCGCGGCGCGGCTTAACGGCCCAAGCTGCTTTGCCATGCAGTGTGAGCGATTAGAGGGCTTTGTCGTGCGCACGTGCTTCGTGCCGGTGCAGACGTGCGGCGTGAATGAAACACGAGCGCGGCCTAATCCCTCATCGGGCTGGGATCTGCTCGGCTTAGCGCCCGCCAGTTCGAGTCAGCTTGCGTTGGAGTTGATTAGAGCGGGAGTTGGCTCTGACGGCCTCTCGTTTGAAAGCGAGCATTTTCAGCCTCTTAAGGTAAGGAGGACGGCACTTCAGCCAATTTGCTCTGGATGGAAGAGCTGAACAGAAGCGTCGCCGAGAATCTTCGATTCAGAGACGTAATAATTGACTATTGATTTCTCTCCTCAATTTCCATTTCCTTGAAAGACTTGACCAATAGAAATGCAGATTGATTGTATTGTAAAACTTTTATTTCCAACAGTTTGAGGGGAAATGCAAAAAAAAAAAACATACAGTCGCCCTTTTTTCTACTCGAATAGAGGCATCTCGTGTTATCGCTTTTCTGGTGCACTTTTTAAAAGAAAACACAGTGGCGCGCAGGAGAGCTCGTTTTGCTCTTTCTTTTGGCTCAGCTTTTCACAAATCGTTGTCAAGCTCTCACGCGTTTAGCTACTAGCTTCACGTCCTGAGGAGAATACTAGGTAAGCCACAATCCAATACTCCTGTGCGATATGCGCGTCCGTCGCATAGATAGTATGCGATACCTAACCATTACCTATGTTTCATGCCTCTATTTTTCTGCAGAAAAAACAGTATCAGAGAGGTCACTTTGGAAAACATAGCTACGAGGAGAGGGAAATAAAAAAAAATGTAAATATTATATGTTAGGCAGGAAACGTTCACTTCATTGTGCAACCGAAAAATTTCGAACCGTATTCAGTTTTTAGCCCTCTGTTCGAGCCTCCTGTAGGTTCAACTGAGCCCCGACCCACAAGGTGGGTTCAGGACTTTGGTATGAGGTGGCTCTGACGTGGTAAACAAAAATGTATAGGCGAAGGCATTGCTAGTTCCCGCATTTAAACTCACGCTAACTTAATAGTATAATACCCGTGAAAGTTGCAGGGCACTGTGGTTAATAATGCGACACACACAGAACATGCACTTTACTAACTATGTGTAGAATACAACTGATCACGAAGGAGTGCCCTTGCTAAAATGCGAGAAGTGCAAACGAGGAATAGGTGACGTTTTCACTGGGCGCTAGCGACAACTCACACCTAAACCAATTTTATCTGCGAATGGCGTGCAATAAATGGCAAAAAGCAGCCCTAATATATTCACTTATGTACGCCACAAGGCTCGGAAAAAGTTTCTGATGTGCAAAACGCTTGCGGCATATACTATACTAGACGCGCCAACTTCGTTAAGCCAAAGAAGATCAGAGATTTACTCATGCTCACTGTGACTTTCACCCTCATAATTACTAAAGCGAATCAACCGTGAGCTCTTTTCAGTGGATAGGATGATGATGGGAGGGCAAAAACTTGTATCTGAGCAGCAGTGGTTAGAGATGAGTTAGTGAGGCAAATCAGCCCAGTAATGTTCTGAAGACAAGGCAGTACGGACCCAGGTTTCTTCTTTTCTCTCAGGGACATGACAGCATTTAAATATAGTTAGAAATAACGATTTTGTAACGTGGGTTAGTTCTTTATTACGCATAGTTATTACACCTTGCCCAGATCTTTTGCATTCCAGTGGGTTCAGACAAGCACCTGCTTCTCTGAAGTGACCTGTTCCCACACTGGAGGCTCACGGAGAATGGGGTCTGTATGACTGAGCCTGATGTCACGTTTTTTTTTCGTACGGAATTCTCCGAATGCGATGTATACAACAAAGAAATAAACTTGTTTGTGCTACGTCGAGTGCATTAAATACGCCAACATTACGCCATACGACATACACGTTCAATGGTCTGGTGCATTTCCTTGCTCCATAGAACAGCCTGCCTTGGTGCCAGGCATTGGCAGCATGGCAGGTAAACGACATCACTAGTTC
Organism: Amblyomma americanum; assembly: GCF_052857255.1. NCBI lineage: Eukaryota > Metazoa > Arthropoda > Arachnida > Ixodida > Ixodidae > Amblyomma > Amblyomma americanum. The sequence continues at coordinate 200,734,733 of NC_135500.1, forward strand.
ATCATTAAACTTCGATTCCCCGCCCATGAATCCCTTCAGGCCAGTTTTCGGAAATCAGTCAATAAAGGTACAGCCTGCAAGCTGCGGTGTCGGCTTCAGGTAGCATCCTGTTATTGCAATGAGCCTTGTGCAATTTATATTATTTCCGATACCCGGCGTGACAGAATGTGAACTTTCGTGTTTGTTACCTGTTCATCAATCCAACAATCATAGCACTGTATTCTGAAACATGGCATCTCCAGGACGCTTTGTGACAAGTGTGATTTAAAGAGCTTTGGTAAGGGACGTGCTCGTTCAGCATTCTTCGTACTTTTTGGTTACCTCCGGGTCCCTACATGCTCTGTAACGGGTTATAAAGCACCAGCAGGCGCACAAACATAACGGCAGAGGCACAAAACGCACAACATCACCTGTGGAGTGCATTTATGCCTGTCCTTGTGTGTGCGCTTGCTCGTGCTCTGAAAGAATTATAACAGATGCTGGAATGCTGCAATAAAATGTTCGTAAATTTGTAACTTATTTAACCTGGAATGTGCTTGAAGACAGCCCGTACCGATAAGTTTTCTCTTCATTGTTTCGGCGATAACAGGCTTGGTGGGCAACGGCGCATCGTTAGTTGGCGCCCAAATAGCGACTCTAAATGGTTTTAATTCCGAAACCTCGTCAGCCCCGGCAAGAAGTCAATGGCGGTACAGAGTGAGCGCCTATGGCAACTCGTGACATACTGCCATGACTCGCACCGAAGCATTGTTCCATTCGGGCCAGTCAACTGAGCACCGCTTGAAAATGTGATATCAAAAGTTAGAAAGCAATGCCCTCCCCGTGCGAGATAAGGGTGCAAACGAGCTCGTCACCGTGTCAAGGGTGGTCATCAACCCCTTTCAAATAGTAGGGCGACAACCCCGACTTCACTCTAAACAGAAAGGAGTAAACGGGGAGTAAGCTGTCCCCTTGGAGTGCGCTAGAGGGTAGTTTACTCCGTTTTTATTCTCATACAGGCGTATTCGATCGTGTTTAGAGTGTACGTGGTTTGCGTACTACGACGTGGCCCTCGACCGTGCATGTGTGCCGTGTTGGTGCGCAGTATTGGTGCGCAGTGTTGGCGTGCCATTTGGGTGTGCCGTGTGTGTGTGTGCCGACTACTGTCTACGGGTGCTTTCGCTGCCCCGGCAGCCTTGCAGCAGTTACCTCTATCTCTGTCACGTCTGCTCTGATAAGGTCTCCGTCCAGGCATACCTGCCGGAGCAAGAGAATGGAGTTTCACGTGGTCTCCGTTGGCGCAAGACGCGAGGTCACTGCTTCGTTCCGCGCTGCATTGCGCGCGAAAGAATACCGCGGCGGATCCATGTCGATAAGGGGAAGAGCGGTCACGACACCGGCAACGTGTCTGTTGTGCAACAAGAGCCAAATGCCACGACATGCGATGCCAGGAGTGCCCCTCTGTGGATTACGGCCGCTGTTGCTCGGAAGTCCGGGCCTGGGATTGCCTAACTGGGCCGTTGTGAATGAGCTGCAACGACGACCCAGCCAAACAAACGACAATGACGGGATCTGACGCAGCCTTCAGGTGCAGCGTAGATGGATCCCCTCGAAGATTTCAGTCATCCTCGAACCAAATTCGAGATTACAGGCTCTAACTTCGTCTTCAAGATGCATTTTAATAATTCATGCACAATCATTAAATGATCCTGGCATGATAATTTATGAAAACGGCAATTGAGCTAAATGTAACCCAGGCTTAACGTGGACGAAAACACTTCATTGGCTACTTGCTCAAAACAGCGTCGACAATTTAAGCACTCAAGAAGAGCGTTAAGACTAAGTGGTTTTGTGCATCGAGCAAGCGGAAAAGAGCGAAGGCATTCCTGCCAGTTCTGAAGCCAGTCAGAGTATGCGTCCTGCTTCAAATAGCACGAGCTGCGCACACTTCCTTCCCCAAGTAACATATCCACAAACGGCCTCCCTGTGTTGCGTAGTGCCCCCGCAGCGATGATTTAGAGCGGCATTGCAGTGAGAGACGTAGGCCGGAATATGACCTTTTTTTCCCCCGGAGCCCAGAATTGAACGGAGTCGTTAAAAACCTCGTTTAAAACTACCTCAAAGACTATATTAACAGATGTGCATTCGCACGTCGCTCTGGTGGGAGGTTGCAGGTTGTACGATTATGATAACAGCCAATCGATGAGCAGTGAAAACAGACATCCTCATTAACTGAATGGCCCACGAGTTTGGGCCGGAATCACTTCGTGGTGTGGAATCGCTTTTCGCTGTTACTGCTGTTGCATCTGCCTTCCATTATTTTTTGCCCCACTTGCTTGATTAGGACGCATACAATTTCTAGGAAAGTTCTGTGTCAAAGTGAAATTTCACTAAAGCGGACGAATAAATTAACTTTGTCTAAACGTCCTGCTGTCTAAAGCAAGGCAGGAGGCGAACACAGCGTGCTTCTTTATCTCCTTCCACCCTGCATACCTTGAGTTCGCGAGCACGCCAGATTTCTTGCATGGCTTTAAACATCGCGTAGCTTCTTTGCCAGAGGTAACCAAGCAACGGGGGTTTTGCTTCTCGGCCATATAGTGTAGTTAATTACAGCACACCTGAATACCAAAAGGTCCCGAAAGGTGGGCACAGGGGTCCTCCTCACCTTACACAGATTTAGGGCCTAACGGGTTTCATGAGTGCTTCGCTACACGGGTACGGAACAAATTACGCTACTTGATTACTGCTGTCAGAGAAGTTACGTCTCATGATCGCTCATTATATCAAATCTATTTTTAGTCGCGTCGAATGTCCTTGGCGCGGCCGTTCCAGACTATGGCGTCCATATTGATTCTCATTATTGTCGTTGGCCGAAGCGCGTTTTTCTTGAACGTACAATCTTTGGAAAAAAGTGAACAGACAACATGATTTGCTTCTCAGTGATGCAGTGAGACACTTATGCCAGCTCTGAAGCATTAAATATATGTACGATGTAGGGAAATATTGCCCTCACCTTTCAAGACTTCGGGCTTTTGGGAGGCCGTAAGTGTTCCACTGTACGAGTGAGATAGAAACCATGCTGACTTTTGACAAAGGCGCTACGTTTCCTGGAAGCAGTGACCTCTGCTGGAGACTAACAAGACATTTTAGAAGACGACGACGTTACCAGCCAATCAAAGATCAACTCCAGCTTGAATTTACCACCGTCTCAAGTGCTAAACTACCCGGTATATTTTTAGCTGGTGTTTTCAACTAAAATCCTCTAGCTGCGCACATTTTCTTGTAACACTCTTGCCTATGCTCATTATCTATATATTTGATGACGAAGCTGGTGTATGCGCTTGTATGCGCTGTTCTGTGCTGAGAAAGCGGCTCCCTGGCCCGTTGTCCTCACAGCTTTTTGTCAGGGAGACCGTCAATGTTGCAGCGGATGTTGCGAATAAAATTTGATTTCATTTACAGAATGAGGGCCTGAAACTGGCCAACCCGGAGAAAATACTTCCTGCATAACTGGGAAAGTTACAGCGCAAAGTGGCACAGGCGGCGAAAAATAAATGAATAAAAGATGTGACTGCTAAGACGGCGCTACCGACGACTCGGGTTTTTATCGAAAGTCAACTTGCTTCTATACAATAGCTGCTCCTAACAACAAAAAGGAAAACCAACATGAAAGCTTAACATACTGCCTACTTCCACGCCTGACTATCTGCTGTTGATAACTGCGTGTATCACGTCCTGGCGCCACGTCTAACGTAGCCCAATCCGTATATACTTCCACGACCTGATACACGCCGTTATCATCATCAACAACAACAACAACAACAACAACAACAACAACAACAACAACAACAACAACAACAACAACAACAACAACAACAACAACAACAACAACAACAACAACAACAACAACAACAACAACAACAACAACAACAACAACAACAACAACAACAACAACAACGCCGACGACGACGACGACAACAACAACAACAACAACAACAACAACAACAACAACAACAACAACACATAAGCAGGTGCAGAAATAGGCGATACGTTCGGTTTTCATATTGGTTTTCCGTTTTGCTATTAGGAGCTACTGCTCCGTAGAAACAAGTTGTCTTCCGATAAAGGCATGAGTTACTAGTATACTCTCAACAGAATTGAGTATAAAGGAAGTAAGCTGTCCTCTAGCCCACACCCTTATAGAAAAGGGCGTGCACTGGAGCACAGCTTACTCCATTCTATACTCCCACATGGGTGTACTCGTGTGTGGAGTGTAGCGTTGTATCCCGTCCACACCATTTCTTCTGTCGTCCGTGCGTTCGCGCGCTCTAACCTTCCCACCTCAGCATAAACCAACCAGCCTGCAAAAATGTTCCACCTCATTCAACGGTCGCTGTCAAAGGTCATTGGGGCAACCGCGCCACAGGCATCCACATTTGTAGCGTTGCCTTCGTGAGCTGCACCCCAGCCATGCAACCCAGCTTGATGAAGCATTCATACTGTCCGCAGAGCGCGACACGTTTCACCTCGCCAGCCGCCGCGTTGGGAGAAATACGGGGAGAGAGCGTCAAGAAGGTCCAGCGGCCTTCCTGGATACAGCAGCCCCCGTCAACAAGAGCACGTGTGTGTTGCGCAGAAAAAAATCAATCGGAGGAGGTTTCTAGACACGCGATAAAACACTCGCGCCAATAACGGCCACAGTCGGGAAGCTACAGCGGCCCATTACAGACCGGAGGAGTAAACAGTTCGTCACAAATCTGCGCCTTTGCTGGGAAAACTTCATTTCTCGGTGGAAGGGCGAAAGAGGGAGGGCGGCAATGTTGTAAAGCTCGTTGCCATAGCGAGAGCGACGTTGACTGCTTTGCGCACAAGTTCTATCGAAATTTTTGTTGTTTATGTCGAGTAATGAAAATAGTATATAGCGTGCGTCTTCCATCTGATAACAAACTACTTTACGAAAGGAAATGAGGCTTGACAGAGGGAGGATAGTCGGAGTGATCGCGAAGCAGTGGTGGCAGAAAACGTGTTCCTCCGGAGAAGACAAGTAAGAAAACAGGAAACAAAGACAGAGCCACAGCATTTCACAAGAGCTTCTCTAGACAGCTATTGCGCGAACTTTATTGCGTGCTATTCCGGATTACGGCGCCGCCCGGGCAACAAAGAGAAAGAAGCACATTACGGGTTTAGCTTCTGTCTGCGGAACCACGCCTGCTAAGCCTTCTTTCCTGACAGCAATTTCCGCACTCTTAGCTTCCAAACGTCGCACATTCCGCTGGTTGAATGAACACAAGGGAGATAGCTCGAACAGCCAATACGAGCCTGTTTGCGGTGTGTGTGTTTCTAGCACTTGATTAAGTACCCTCGCGTCGAAATATTTGCTGCTGCTGGCGCATATGAGCAGATTTGTTAGACTGTGCGCTTTGCGGGGGGGGGGGGGGGGGGGGGGGCGGCATTTCCAAAGTTAGCTCTCTGCGTTTGCCTCACATCTGATTTTTCCAGTGCTTTGCTGAAAGTGGATGCTCATTTACTAAGATGCGGATTTTCGGGCAGCAATGAACTTTGCAACGGTTTTTAACTATTCGTGCGGTAAACTGGACAAAACTGCCTGGAAAGGTACGTACCGCAATTTAATATCGCTGGAAACAGCCAAGGAAGTGAGGTACAAGGCTTAACAACGGCGCTCACAAGAAAAAATTATGCTAACTTTTCAAACAACTTCCGTACATTAAAGGAAGCGAGCCTCTTTTCCTTCCCTTTAATCGCTGACAGCAGTTTATTATGCTATCGAGTGGCTTCGGCATTACCTGATTTCTAGCTGTTTTCGTTTATATACAATGACTCGTCAAATAATTCGTCCCCTGCGTGGCAAGCGAGTGTATATAAGCCGTGCTTTCTTTTTGAATCCGCCGCATTCGGTGCGTTTTTGTGTTTGCTTGAATGCCGACCACCGGCTATTCGCGTTCGCTATTTCGCTCAATAAAAGTTTTCAATCAATCAATCAATCAATCAATCAATCAATCAATCAATCAATCAATCAATCAATCAATCAATCAATCAATCCTCCAGATTAACAGTTTTACTCTAATGGTGTACTAAATTCCTTGCTGCGCATGCTTAGGTGTGCGTGCATGTGTTCGTGTTTCAAGTGAGTGCAAAGAACCTGATTAGGGCAGCCACTGCTCTGTGCGGACTTGAAGCGCGCCACGGCAGTACTTGCAGTGGACTTAGGGAAAGCGTAGTTGCTAGAGTACAGCGGACTTGACTCGTTTTTCATGTGTGAACTGAGCTCAGAGTGCTCCAGCAAGCCGCCACAAGGAAATGTTTTGCGGAAATTCGGATACTCAAAGGTGACATTGATCAGAATCTGGCGCAAGAAGCAGAAACCGATGGCTTGTATCGCAGAGTAACTCCACAAGATTATCCTGTGTAGGATTTCAAGGGTCACGGAGAACAACACCAAACAGTTATAGTTAGTTCTAAGGAAGAATTGCCTGTCTGGATCTTTCTGGCTATGCCGATGTTTTTCTGGATGGGCACGACGCATTTATCGGTGAGAAAATAGGATTTAAAAATCTGGCCGCAGGGCCGATTCAAGCTTTTGATGGACTTAACAAAATGCACAGATTTCCATCGTTTTGAAGTGAATGGTGATGTAGCCTAGCCTCCGGGATCCGCGATTAAACGTCCCTCCTACTACTGCAATCGGCCGGAGATGGCGACACATGTTTTTTTTTTATTGTTGGTCCTTTGCAGCTTATGAAAGCTCGGTTTTTAAAGAGAGCGGCCTCTCTGTGATTACCGCGCAGTAGTTTATCGATACAGGCCAACTTTATTTGTCCTAAATGTCCCTTCGCCGCACTAAAGCTGCGCAAAGGCGACGTAGTGGAAGGCGCCGGATTAATTTAGCCCGCTCCGGGTTTCCTAAAATGCTCTGACAGTGCACAGGGCACACGCGTTTTACCAATTTGCTCCGCAAAAACACAGTCAGTGCGGTCAACATTCGATCCTGCGACCTTGGGCTGATCAGGAGAACGCCATTTCTACGTAAGCTCTCAAACTGCTTGTGCCGATTTCACTGCTTATTCCTTCCACGTGTTTATCTCGATCCACATATATCCGAAAACGCGAGAAAAAAAAATTGGCAGTGGCTTAACTTGGCGAACCCTCGAATTCAGCGAAAAGCTTCTGCACACATGGTTACTCGCCACGTGACTTCAGATCACCCCATCGGATGTTCTTAAGGTCAAAGGTCAACCCAAGGGCCAAGCAATGTCAAAAATCAAAGGTCAGAAGTCAAAGGTGAACTAAAACTCATGGGTCAAGGTCAGGGGTCAAGGGTTCCACACCATAACTCTACCACATGTGGTCATACACGGCTATTCTTGGCTGGGCTGAATGTAGTTCAAGGTCATTGTGCTGCCTACCCGAAGACTGCTTCGTCTAACGTAGTGAAGCTTTTCGCTTCAAAAAAAAAAAAAATCCTTCCCAGGCATTTTGGGCAGGTTTGGATGCGAGAAGCTTGGTGCCCGAGAACTCATGGCACTATTGCCCAGATCCGTGCCATGGAAACGCCAGAGGTGAGCCAAATGGAGCGGCGGATAATACGAAAAAATATACGTCTGGCTTTCGAAAGAAACGTCCCGACAAATGCTTTCTCGCCAGGCCGTCGGTAAAGCGCGAATCGTTCCGAGAGGCGGTTTCAGCTCGTAAATATGCGGCTGTTCCAGAAGCAGGGGGACTTCGAGAAAGAGGCATCGAAATGCGATTCTTGCGAGCAGAGAGCGCGGAGTGACCTTTTGCGCGGATGGTCGTACGTATGTCACAAAACTGCGCAATCTTCGCCGCGCTGGTGCATTTAGTATTTGGCGCCTCACCCAGGTTGTGGATAGCAGCAGGCTCTAAAGTGTGCTCCCACGAATCGTGATCTGCACTAGAAGTTGTTTCTAATCAATTGCGGCTTCTTGGTGGACTTCGCGTTGCGATTCATGATCAGTTATTCCGTGCGTTTCATTGCAAGGAAGAAAAGTAGTTGAAAAGTTTTGTGCCTCTACACTTTTAATGTTGAGCGACAGTCTTTCATCAAAAATACGACCGTGACATACTTTCTGCAAGCTAGCTCTTACGCCGCTAAAATATGCGCACAGTAATGGACGCCTACAAGACGAGGAATAGTTTATTTTCGCTTCTTACATGCCTGCCATTGACTGAGAGGTGCGCTTGAATGGAAGCCAACTTACGCTATCCCTCTGGAACTCACATGAGTGGCATCCCACCGAGTAGAGCGTGCAAAAGATGAGGAGTGAGGAAAAAGGCCGTACACGAGGAGTGACTTGCAGATGATAATTTTTATCTCATGTTGAGGGAAGCTGTTGTGCCAGGGGGAAGCTGTTGTGCCAGAAACAAATGGCGGATACCGAAACGGGAAGATTGGTCAAGAATCGGGAGTCGTGGGGAAGCTGGGAGGCGTAGAGAAGAAGGGAGAAAGTGTGCACTCCTTATATGAATGTGAAGTGTTTAGTACAATGAAGTGCTGTGAGGGTGCTATGTAAAGCAACGATGTTCTGTGAGGTGTAAAGTGTGCGATGTGTGGTGGAAAGTACAGTGAAGAACAAAAAAGAAGACAGAGGAGGGAAGCAGATGGAAGACAAGACAAAGCCAGTCAAGAATAATGAAAATGAAGTGTGTAGTGCAATGAAGTATCGCGAAGTGCAAAAAAACAACAACAAATAAACGCCGCTGGTCATGCCAACCCGCTCCCTTGGCTGGGTTCTCTGATGATGGTATCTACTTCTTCCTTTTCCCCCTTTTACACCCCTACTGTTCCCCTCCACCTTTCTTTCTTTCATTGTATTAAAAAATCATTTTGGTAATAGACCATTTTAAAAATTTTTAATTGGCTTTTTCATCACCCGCGATACATTAGTGGTGCTGGAGAGTCCCAACCTAATGTCTCAATCTACTCTGTCCCTATAGGGAGGGCAACGTTATAACGTTGCTATAGCGACGTTAGCCTCGCCATGCTCCTGACATGCCACTCTACAGACGACGCTGGTGAAGGGTTGAGTGAGAAGCATGAACACCTCAAGGGTGCCCAAAGACCGGTGAATGAAGCACTCGTGGCCCATACTCTCGTCCACAGCCTCGCACCGGCCCAGTCAGTGCTCGGACAATCCGTTCGGAGATCTCTCACGGCAGGCCCGGCAGCACATCACGCAACCGGCCCTCGGCCAGCCAGCACCAAGACGTGGCCGAAAACGGAGGATCGATGCGGCGCAAACAAAGGTCCCCGCGCGACCAACCAAGCTGACCGACGCTCACGAAACGATGGTGTGTACTGCGCACACGAAAGCCAACTCGGGCGAGTTTCGCCGTTGGTGCACACCGTTGGTGTGTCGCCGTTGGTGCACACTGTGCGTGTGCACACTGTTATGGAGCGACTGAGTGCAAGAGTGTTGATGCGCTGTTGTACGGCTCATGTACAGGGTAATTATCATCTGCACGTATGGAGTACTCTAGCATGAAGCCAATAGTCCTTCTGATATGCGTCCGGCAGCCGAATAAACTGGAACAGTTCTTTTCTTCGCGTATTGGAGGTAATGGGAAAGTTTTCTGCTCCGTGTGGTGACAGTTGTGGCTACAGTATACACGCCTTCCGAATCAGGAATCCACGAACCAGCGCTGCCGCCTGCGAGAGCGCGTTATGCAGGCAGTGCTTGATTTCTCACGTGATTCTATAATTAAATGTGTTATGCTGTGCTGCGAAGGAGGGAGCGGCTATGGGCTATGCCGTGGAGGAGGGCTCCGGATTAATTTCGACCACTTGGAACTCAATCCTGCTCAACCCGCTCGCGTGTGTGCGTGCGTGCGTGTGTGTGTGCGTGCGTGCGTGCGTGCGTGCGTGTGTGTGTGTGTGTGTGTGTGTGTGTGTGTGTGTGTGTGTGTGTGTGTGTGTGTGTGTGTGTGTGTGTGTGTGTGTGTGTGTGTGTGTGTGTGTGTGTGTGTGTGTGTGTGTGTGTGTGTGTGTGTGTGTGTGTGTGTGTGTGTGTGTGTGTGTGTGTGTGTGTGTGTGTGTGTGTGTGTGTGTGTGTGTGTGTGTGTGTGTGTGTGTGTGTGTGTGTGTGTTAAATTAATGAATGGTTGCGCGTGGTTGCGAGGGAAGCGGAGAAAGACTACGTGGAAAGATTACTTAAAAAGAAGGCTACATCGAGCCATGCAGAGGTAGCTTTGCCAGCTGCGTGGCATCGGGTTACACCACGCCGCAGCGCGCGGCGACTGCGTTCACGAAGTGAGCGCGCGGGGGGCTTCCCCCTTCTCACACGTAAGCAGTCTTAACTGTCTCTACCGACTGTTTTTCATCTGCCTCCCGCTGGAATGCGACCGTCACGGTCGGATTCGAACCCGCGACCTCGTTCTCAGCAGTGAAACGTGATAGCAACTCAGCCATCGCTGCAGGTGATATTTGCCTTCTGCTTTTGATGCCTCCCACATCGCAGACTTCGATGCCGTGCTGTCTGCTGATCGCCAAAAGTTCTAAGTGACGCAGTTTAGAAGAGTTCGTTGCTGGACAACTTGGATCAAGGCTTCTATTAACAACAAACTGCGCTCGTCCCGTGAGCCTCGTCTCTTGTGCGTGCCTCGTATGTTTGCTTAGTTTGTTGTTAACAGATTCGAAGAGAGGTGCTCAAGCTCGGTATGTTGTAAGCTTATTGCCTGGATTAGCTGTTTCTCTCCTTACTGCCTTTGTTCCTGCGCATTCATCCAACAAGAGCTGACGCCCTGTAAATGTTTTGAAAGAAACTGCTTTTGAGGCAGCGGCTGTATACTGCTGTATATAGTGCACGGGGTTGAGCGTTGCTTATATGTCTCCACGTTTGTTTATAGCGTACTCGGTGAGTTTTCCACTTGTGTGGAAGTGAGCCATCCGGGGCACCGTCCGTTCCGCAATAAGCTTGTACTTAGAGGGAAAGCCGTCGTATTTAAGATTGACGTAACGCCTATCTGGCTGCACAGAGTTTTGTGACTGTGCGCTTTGGGTAGCGCCGATCTTCGTATAGAGACTCTTAACCACTAATTGTCCGCAACTTGCTGACATTATAGTTAAGCTTATGGCCGTGCAACTTCAGAAGAAAATTTCCTATTGATTGTCACTGGCGAATGTGTGGGCCTCTTTGAGGTCATGGTTGGGAGGGGCGGTTGCGCAAAGCATTTCTTGTATTACGGGGTCTTCATATGACCGTCATTAAAGTCTCCTTCGTCTCTCTCTCTCTCTCTCTAAACTTTTTTTAGACCGCCCTCTTCCTAAAGCCACCCACGTTGATTGTTTACATACAATAAAATACACTTATCGGCAGAAAGTCGCAGGGAACACTACCTCACACTTTCGCTGGTTAAGAGTATCTGTACCTGCTATAGACACGCATAGAACACGCGCAATTCCAGGAAGTTTAGATTGCGACCTTGAATATGGCTTGTCCACGCCACCAACGAGGTACAACAACAAGAAGCCCCTCTCGGCCGCGTACGTAAGCGAAAAGCACTTTACGGGCCCTTTACGACGGCCGGCCTCTCCCATGATTTATTATGCGCCCTTATGTTAGTGATAAAGAGGAGCGGAAGGGGCTCTCGCCGAGTCAGCGCGGTGCACTGCTTGATCGGCAATAAAAGCTGAGCGCAGCTTGAGACGAATCAATATGCTAGACACGTCCCACGAATCAGCTCCGCGTTGAGGCGCTTCCGCGCCAAAGGCTCCGGAACTGTACGTTATATATCTATACACAGACACCGCGCTCGCTTCGTCGAAATAAATTGCCCGCTCTTTGCTTTCACAGCTGAATAACAGCGTTTTATTGGTAGAAACAAAGTCCCTCTATTGCAGAACTTTACTTTTTTAGCGCTGGTGCAGCGTTTCAACTATGCACACTTCAGTGGAGATTGCCTCGGATAAAAAAAAAAAAAGACCCGTACGCCAAACATAATCTAGGCCCACATTTTTAAGGCCGCTTGTTCTGGTACAAACAGAATCCTGAATTCGGTCAGCTTTCGCGTCCCTAATTTCGGCTCATATGTGCAAGGCGAAACTGGCAGATACGTAAACACGCCTCTTAAGGAACATGGCAGGACTCGGGTAAACAATACCCCGGGACTCCAGTATGTTGACTAAACAAACAGCTCTTGTTTGTGGTTCTTTTATGTGTGTACGTCACGTCGTTTTTGCGCGGTGGTACACGAAGCGAGTTTGCTAATCAGACTGTTAATAGCTAATCGTTCGTAATAATTTGCAAGAGTAAACCATAATAGACTGGCCACTATATAGCTACTGCAAGTACTTCGCGGAGCCACCTAAGACGTCTTCACGTTCTTCCTCAAGTCGGCTGTGGAAGAGAAAGCCAAAATAAAGCAGGAGCCCGCCTTTGGCTCATCGCGTAGAGCGAGCAGCTGTGCGCAGTATACGGTTGGTTCACCCGACAGCGCCGCCTAAGCGTGTTGCTTTTCATCAGTCCCTCCCTGTCTGTCGGCGTATCGCTGCCTTCACTCTTGCCAGCCTTCGCACGCTTTGTGTAAGCGGCGCAACGAAAGAAGCTCGAATGAAAGTAGAAAACAACGCCTATTTCCATCGGCGACAAGTGGAAGAACATCGAGGTTCTCACCTCGCGCACACTTAACGGGCGCGATCCACGCCAGGCGCTTTTTCGACGACGCGGCTTCCTAGCTTGGGAAGATCGTATACTCGGGCGCCACGCAGTGTTTCTTGCTCGCTTTGCGCAACGCTAGCTTATTACGAGGCATCTAGCGATCGCTGTATGGATGACTGCTTTACCGAGCTGACGCCGCGGACGGTCTGGAACAGGCCGGCTGGCGGTAAGGCGCAGGTGACGGCGGAGATTTAGACGCGCGGAGGTTGGGACAGTAAGAGAAAAAGACGAATAAAGAGAGAAAATATCTATATAAAGATGAGGAGGGGGTACACGACCAAGGACGAGTGCGATCGCTGCGAAATGTACGCGTAGCGGCGGCGTTGAAACTGTGCCAAGACGGGAGTGCCCGCGTATGGCATTAGCACGGATCCCGGCGCCGAGCGTCTGCGTGTGCGCGGAACTAAACCGCCCTTCCTTCTGCGGCGACGCGCTCCGCACTGATTTCATCCGCTCAGCTATAGCGCAGTGCCTCCACAGCACCCGACAGTGCTTTGGCCCTGCTCGATGCCCGTTCTAACCACTGATGATGCTGTTATAACGCTGCGCTTTCTCTCTAGCTCTTATTTTTTTTTAATGCCAATTCCTCTGCAATCGGCAGTTTCTTCGTTGTCATAATGTAGTACTTACACAGTGGCGTTCTTTTCGTCAGCGTGCGATGCGTTGGTTTTCTTGGCATCGCACAAGTAAAAAAATAGTTCTGCACACGCTTAGATGTACAAGTCTAACTGTTACGAAACGATACAAAAGCACCGATTACGACCTCATAGCGTGTGCTTCGATGCAATGCACTAAGTGAATGCTTTTGACGTTTTTACAAGTTTCGTTTGCTCTGTCTATTCATGGGTGATGTTAAGTGGTGATGTGAACTCTTCAACAAAAGTTTACCGGATGCGGGACTGCGGGAAACCACTTATTTTAGAGCGGTCAGGCAAAACAGGTCAATGAAAAGCTCGGAAGAATGAGTGGAAATTCGCGCTCCATCTACTACAACAAATACTAGCTGACTGTCTAGCGAGGTAAAACAGAAGTAAATTCTTTCACGCCAACTCGCACCCAAGAAACTTTTGTCCATAACTGTACTGTACACGCGAGGGCCATTGGTGGCGGAATCGAACGCAATCGTCGCCTTAGAAAACCCTTCTTCGTTTTATGTATGCCTGTAGTGAGCAACTATAGCTTTCCTCATGTTTCCATGTAAAAGGCGCTGCGAAGTCAGCCGGCTGCGCATCGACGCCGTATTTCACATTTGAGGAGCAGCGCCCGCCCTTACAAAAATTTCTTTAGACAGACTATAGACTGTCCATAGGCGTCTGTTTATAAAGTCTACAGACTATAGACAAACCCTAGAGAGCAGTATATAGGAAATACAAATCCTATAGACAGTCTACAGACAATCTATAGATTGATAGCCATACACTTTTAGTGAACTTTTGTCTATAGATAGCCCATAGACTATGAATGGACTAAAAGAAAAATCTAGAGAAAGGCAATAGAGTCCATAAGAAGTCTATAGACTGTCTATAGACCATTTCTGGAAGGGCGTAATGTTGGCTTTTGGATCCCACCCGGTAACACTACACGACGCGTGGCCTCCTTCACTTTGTCGCTGTTTACTTCACGTCGCTACGACACTTATCGGAAGGAAAACTTCCCAGTCTTCATTTTCTCGCAGTATACGTTCCTTTCATCTCCGTGTGCTGTGCATGGGCGCGGTGCTGTACAGGAGCACTGGTAGGGGCCCTTTCCTGTCAGAAACGTGGCACGCGGGAAAGCGTTGCTGGTGGGTGGGCGGAAGCCAGTTGCCGGAAGATTCCGCACAAGTGCCCACTCTCCCGCGAACTTCCGTTAGCGCTGGCAGCCCTGGAGGCGAACAACAAAACACCGAACAACAGCGCCCGACGCCCGCGCGCTGCTTAATGTCCGGTCTTTATGCATCGAGATCGAGACCCTCGGGCTCGTTGATCCTATTACCGCGAAGCTTCGTACTTTCGGTTGTTCATGATGAAGGCCGCCGACACATGGCTTCATCTCTTTGTTTGCGACGCGAGATGCAACCAGTTTGATTTAGAATGATCGCAGCCACATGAAACAGCTTCTACACAGAGATTATTTTAGATGATTTTGGCGCTTTATCTCGGAATTAAGCGCGACCTAGGGTGGTGGGGATTGTCTTCGACGACCGCCGCGCCAAGACGTTAATTCTTTTTTTTTTTTGTTGGCGTGGTCAGCCCAATGAACAGTTTCTTTTCGATACTCTTTTTGCTGTGTTCCTCACTGCCGGACTGCTGTCACCACTATGCGATTCTATCAGGCGAAACGAAGCTGGCCGTTGGGATCCTTAAAGTCCTAATGGATTTGATTGGTTTAAAACCTCTGTCGAAGAGGCCGCATTAATTTCAGATCGAAACAAGCGGAACATATCAGAGGCAAGCCACAGGGGAAGTATTTGCGTGTTTATACGAAAAAATGCTTGAAGTTGGCTCTGCAATGTTAGATCGAACAAAAAAAAAATCACTGGCGATCCTACCATGTTATGCGACAGATTTGCGTTTAAGTGCTGGTTCGAAGTGAAGAAGTCAGCGCGAAAACTAGACATTCACTATTCGTCACAGCATGCAGCACCAAAAAGCACAATCCCTCCTGAGAAGTATTGGGCGTACAGCCGGGGACAAAAGTTTCTGAACCACGTGCTTGGTAAGCGAAGACGATAACTCTATTATTAGCCGGCTTTTGCTGGCTCCACTAGTTAAGCTGAAAGTCGAAATTCCTTTGTTTCACACCCACAAGTGTGGTCGTCAGCCGGCGGTTAATATAATAGAGCTACCGGCTTCGTTGACGAAACACGCGTTCCAGAGGCTTTTGCCCGCGACTGCACATTTCGATTTTACATTGATCACCCTCCAACCGTGTCTCTGTATTCGATTTCGCAGTCGCTTTTTCATTCCGGTGCTGCAAGTGCTTCTGGTTGGTGGAGGCTTCAGGAGGGTGGGGTATTTCCGGAGGTGCTTTCTACAGATGGTGCACACGCATGTTTTTGTCGAAAGAGAAATATGCTGCTAGCTAGTGCTGTAAAAACATAACAGTGGTCATGCGTTTAGACGAGACCACACGTGTGCCATGGTTTCAGGGATCACAAACAGCACAGTGTTTTGCGAGGTTCTGTGTCGAACCAAAATAGTTATGGCTCGATTCGACCAAGTCCGACCCGAATGGGTTCATTTCGAACGCAAAACAGGCCACAATCAAACAAGCTCACACAGTGGGCTGTATAGACCAAGGCTTTAGTTAATTGCTTCAAAAAAGTTTAGCACGCTTCTCACACCAAAGTTTCCAGGAATTGCACGGCGAAAAATTTATAATAGGAGGAGTAATGCGCGCAACAGAGTTAGGCTAGTTCTGATGTCGTGCAGGTAGGGCTCCCTCCCACGTTCCTTGCTGGTAGGCAGATGCTAATGACAGAGCTTCAATTATATGGTTCTATAGGGAAATATGTACATGCACAGGAAGCCAGGGAAGCTTCCACGGAGTGGCGGCACGATTATTGGTCCCGAAATATCAGAGCTGTTTTTTTTTCTTACGTGTTCTGTGCTGTACATGTCCTTTTACGGATGTGGAAAATATTCCATTCAAGAAAAAAAAGGGGAAGAGTAATGACCGACAGTTTTCTTGGCGACAGGCAGTCCTCTTAATCGCTTCGGAATTTGCATGTTTCGCGCATTTCGGCTGGCAACCGGCGCAGGGCACTGCTCCATCCTCTACTGCACTTCTATACACACGTTTCACTCGCGCCCTGGCGTAAGAACGACGTCGCTCACGAACCACGTATTCGTTCCCGGTCTGCACGACCGACTCGGCGAGAACGATTGCGACGGCGCTGTGTGCCGTTCGTTGCTGCACGATTCAGGGGGGAGCGAGTTGAGGGCAAATTAACGCTTTCTACTTGGGACGCGAGACTGGCGTGCCTAATGAGTCCGTCCTCTCGGACCCCGAGGTGCGAGACGTGACGGGGCCCCGGCTGCCTCCGAGGTACCGACGCAAGAGCCTGGTACTGCGGCCACGTGTGTTTGCGTTTGCGTGCGTGCGGGCGGGGGTATGGGTTGCTAAAGAAAAAAAAGAAGAGATGACAAGGGACTCGTTCTCCAAACGAGAGAGGACCAACTTTGCGCAATCGTTCATTTGATGATAAAAAAGTGTGCAGGAGGAAGAGATAAAGAAGATAAACGGACGCGACCTCCTTTAGTCTTCGCCTTGCTGTATATCTGTACCAAAGCACCTGACTTGCAGCTCAGTATGTTAGTTTACTCTTTCTTGTGACGTGCAAAGGCAGCATTAAAGGGGAAGGCCATACAGACGCTGGAGGGTGTTGATCGATGCCGAAATGTCGGGGTTCGCAGTGTTTGTCTCTCTCTCACTCTCTCTCTCGCTCTTTAAAGGACCAGCGGCACGCCTACTTCGGCCGCTCAGAAAGCGACCTTACGTGAGGGCATATTTGCGAGACTAGGCTTTCGCGCAGCTCAGCTCTGCAGACAGCATCCCAGTTTTTTTTTTAATTTACAGATATAGCATTCTCTCCGCTTACTTGAAGAGCGAATGCTCATTGTGGGCTCTAGCAGCGTTTATTTTCTCTTTGCTGGGAATTTTAGAGTTGTCCCCTGTGTTCGCTAAGGGTTGCTAATAGTGCATTACGAGACGAAAATTTGCCTTCCATTGAAATGCAGTGGCCTGGGTGCAAAAAATATTTACAGACAATTATGATACTCGGTAATGCGAGATTTGAGCGCAGCTTTTCGCACGCCGCCTGCCACCACTGGCAGGTGGCGCCACCATTCGGTTGTCCATTCCTCCGCTCTCACCGTGGCAGGTGGCGTTTCGCTCTGCTACTGCCTGCCACAGTTGTCAGGTGGCGTGTTACGTCGACTACGTCGACAACGACTACGACGCGGAATGCGCCAACGGATGCCTAAGAGCTGCGCTCTAACAAAATAGAAAGAAAACTTCTCTAGCGCCAATACCCTTATTTAGGAAGATTCCTTTGTTAGCTACAATTCTCGAATTTTTTTTTCTTCAATGCCAAAATTTCAACCACATCCATCTTAAAGGCGTCGATGTGTACCTACTGTTTGAATGTGCAAGGCACCCTGGCCAATCCCCCACCATGGGTATGTGCCATTCCAGCAGAGGCTAACAACAACAGCAACAACAACAAAGGTCCTAACCTACCCTGTGAGCTACTCAGGCGCGCATTTATGAGTTGTAACGGGTGCTCATGTTTTGCATATTGTGCGTGGCAGCGCCTCAAATACAACGGGTATCGCACATTCGGGAGAGTGCGCTCATAATCTAACAACTCTTTACAAAAAAAGGCAAAAAGAAAAGTGGCGGTGGGTAAGAGGCAGGCAATGGGTTAGCCGGGTAATGCATTCGTCATGTGTTATGAATGCGCTAGACGTATAAAAGCTGGAGAAAAATCGGCGTAGCGCGAGATACAACGTATATGCTGGGTATATGCAAAACCGAAATGGCGCAAACAACGTCTCTTTTCACCATTAAGGACTTTCTTCTCTTCCTTGCTCACGTATCTCTGACAAGAAAAGGAGGAAACGACTACAAGCTAAACCGGGACGCTAAGCCGCTTTACTCCTGGTTATCCTCAGCGTTAACTCTCCTGCAATAACCGAACAAAATTATGAGCGCATCGATATTGGAGACTTCCGCAGGGGTCAAACAGGGAGCTAGCGTCAACTTCATTAGTATTCCTTGCAGGAGTTTATATTTATTTATTTATTTATTTATTTATTTATTTATTTATTTATTTATTTATTTATTTATTTATTTATTTATTTATTTATTGTATCCTTAGGGCCAAAGGCATTACAGAGGGGAGTGGGTTTAGGATAAACAACAATGAAATAGAATACAGTGAAAATAGGTATTACAAAATAAATTTCCTCCAGAATGAAACAAATAACACCATCCAGAAAACGTACATTGTATAGAAACAATGTATACAATACAGTGGAAGCAGATAAAACACACAATCAACTTTCTTCAGAATAAACAATATTAGCTACAGCGTCATGAAAGATTTTATTATCAGGAATGGCTGCAATATCGGGGGGAAGGCGGTTCCATTTCACAGATGTGCGGGGAAGATAAGACTGAAAAGAAGATTTGGTGTGGCATGTTGGGATGCCAACCTATGTGTTTGGGAGTCGTGCGGCCACGCCAAATTGTTTTGTTCCTTGGAACTATCTGCATACTAGAGAATGTTCAACTACGGTGTCGGGGCACTGCTGGGCTATGTTTTGCGGTTGTTTCGCTTTGCTCTTGAAACAGGCAAAAGTAAGGCAGATAGATGAAGATACTGTTCTGGATGCTGATAGAAATTCCGCAAACCAGCAAACTATTGAGTGGTTATCAGCTTGCAGTCGAATAATTTCACTGCTCAGCGTCCCCAACGAATTGAAGAGATGATGATTATGCATTTTTATGGCGCAAGGGCATCTATGGACAAACAGCGCCATGACACGAGGTATTTTTCGACTTCTCAAGATGGGCTTAAAGACGCATTTTCCAAGCATTTCGACATCAATAAGCCGCGCACCAGACCAGGGGAAAGCTTGTACCCATTGCATCACCGGTGGGTACCCGGCGGCACTGGGGATCGAACCCCGCACCTCCCGCAACAAATAGAAGAGCAAGTCTTCTGGTATTTCACGTGACAGAAACAGTCCTCGTGAGTCTATTGTTCGTCGCGTTGTTTTGTTTTATAATTATTAAACAGCAGCGCGAACAATGTCTGTAGGTAATCAAATGATTGATTTTAAAACCGTTTCCTAGATTATTTTTCCTATTTTGTTTTAATCGTCTCATTACTCTTCGAGGCTTTGTGAGTATTGCTTTCTTGTCGTCCAACACCTCGAAGCAATATAATGAATATGGCAACATTAACTGTAGTCTATTTTCTTTTTCTTGGGCTTGTTACTTGAAATGATTAAGTAAAGAAAGCCTATTTCGAAATTTTATATCAGTACAAAATATTCCAGAAAACATTTGTACGGCGCCGTGAGCTTGCGCGTAGAGTACATCCGTGTAGTGGCATGCGCGCCCACAAGCATGGCAGCCCTTGCCTAATGGAATTTCAATATGTACGTTTGCGAACACATCCGCGTACGCTGAAAATTTGCAATTCTGAGTGCCCATGCAGCTGCAAGACATCCGCGTGTCACGCGTGGCACATGTGTGGCGCGCCTTCGGAATATCTCGCTATATGTGCGCCTGAATCGGCAAATAAATCTTCGGCCTGCCCTTGAGGATTACGTTCTTACGTCAGAGTTTTTAAAGCCGATGCTAAATGCATCCGTTCTTCTCATGTTATTTACAAAGTTTCCTGCTTATTCTTGGTCTCCTCTGAACAAAGCCTTATTCAAAAGAGCGCAGTCGTCTATCTATTTACATCGGGAGCGGAGAAATGGCTTTGGCTAGTCACCGCAGAGCCGACCTTCATATTTTTTTTTCGCATATCTACAAGCGAGCTATAATGTACAAAGCGTGAGCTTCAAAATTTTGTTCAAAAGTTCAACTTTTTCGTGTAATTGCCCGAAATAGCTTTACTTGAAGATATAATAATTGAAATAATTGGTTTTTTGGGGAAAGGAAATGGCGCAGTATCTGTCTCATATATCGTTGGACACCTGAACCGCACCGCAAGGGAAGGGATAAGGGAGGAAGTGAAAGAGGAAAGGAAGAAGGAGGTGCCGTAGTGGAGGGCTCCGGAATAAATTCGACCACCTGGGGATCTTTAACGTGCACTGACATCGCACAGCACACGGGCGCCTTAGCGTTGAAGATTCTGAAATGCCTTTTGAAAAATGCAGGCGCACAACGTAACCAAATGTCAATTTGGTATTGCGCCTTGTTGTCAAGTAGCTGCTGCAGATAAGCATTTCAGGCGGACTGAACCGTTTAAATGGCTCTGCACGCAAAGCCAGCCTCCCTTCTCACCCCACCCATGGGTTGCGGGTAAAAGGAAAAGGTGAAGGCCCCATACTTGGTGAAAACTCGTGCTCCTGAAGTTTTTAAAGGACTCGGGGTTGAGTTCCCGACTATAAACCTTAAGCTTTAAGTATGCGCCCTCTGTCCTCTTGTCATGTTGGTCGATGGACACGTAAAACACTCATTTCGTTGCTGCTCTTTGTTTCCCCTTTTCCCACTTTGTTTCCCTTTCCACGTGTAGGGTAACCTACGGGGCATCGCCTGGTTAACCTCTCTACCTTTCCAGCCTTCTGTTGCTCTCTTTTTCGTGCCTGGTTGGTTAGGCTTAACATTCCCGGCGTCCTATAGTTTTGGCCCTTCACCCAGCCTTCTTTGCGAAGAAGGACCTGGAAAGATCCATCTCCCTCTATACGCCAGTCCGCTGCTCGGTCTCTTATACCTTGGCACGCACGTCCAAATACGCACGCCGCGCGGTCCTCTCCTCTGGAAGCAAGATATGACAGCAAGGAACTCGTCTCATATATAGGGGGAAATCCAGCGACTCCGTAAAGCACGACCAGCGATGACACATACCGCGCCAGTCGGGCGTGACGCCACGGTCCGTGCGGAAGTCCAACTGGCTTTTCGCGACTCGCGAGGGCACAGAAGAAACCGCGACCCAACACCGGAGTAACGTCACCCCCCCCCCTGTCCCGCAGACCGAACCGACACGGCAACGTGTGTCTATTCTGCATCACTGACGCTAACTGGCCGTCCTGGTACGAGCGACCGTTAGCGTCTCGCTTCCGTGACAGGTTCAGACGCCTCCGGAGTGTGACTGCGAACAAAAGCGGAGAAGGCGGGAAGGCAGGACTATATAGACGCGCACTGTCTCTGGGCTCACCAGCATCAACTTCAGCCGCTACACACACGCACATAGATGAAACAACGGCCGTCTCGCAAAACAGCGCAAAATCGGGCATATCTCTGGACCGCCCCCGCTCCCGGAACTCGACGCCAGTGCGTTCGATGCGGGCCCGGCAATCCTGGCAAAGAGGAGTATGGTTATTCCGTGGAAGTCGCCGAGCCATTCCGCCCAGATCGGGGGCGCGACGACGCCGGGCACGCGCGAAGGAAACGCAAAACAATGACTACACGAAAGGAAGGCTGGTTGGTTGGTTGGTTGGCGCTGGGGCCGTGGCACAGGCCGTTCTGTTTGCCGGCTGTCTCGGGCACTGATTGCAAAAGCCAAGTCGCGTCTGTCTTGCTTTTACTTTTATATTATGAGCCTCCTTCTCTGTCATTCCATCGTCCCTGTGTCGAATTGATTGCCCCCCCCCCCCCCCCCCCTCAACATCCGTGTACCATCACGTCTGGTCGTTTGTCTTTTGTGCGATAGTAAAAAGTCCTGTGGAGGCCCCAGCCGAGCTGCACTCGTGGCAGTGTTGTTTTCCTTTTTAATTTTTGGTATTAAATTGCTGCGCGCTCAACGACAGTCGTGTATTTAACTCAATTCAATTCAATTACTTCCAGCGCGTTTCCAGTGACACAGCAATTCGGAAAAAGTAACGGGGGAAAAAAGAACTGTGCAGACGGCCTCAAAGAATGGAATTCGACAGGTAAGAAGGATATTTATTGTGCATCAGCTAGCTTAGCTGCCCGGTCGCCTCGTTCATCCACCCCTGCTTTTTCTTTATAAAATCACATAATCTGGATTGTTTTCAGCATCTTTCGACAGTTGCGGCTGTCTTAAAAGCTGAACATTCCAATGTATTCTTGGGAATAGCAATTATTAAACCTGTGCAGACAAGGGTATGGAAACGAGGGGCTTGTTATGACAAACATATGAAGGAAGCCAAGAGTCACCGAGAGCGAGAAAACTATAGACAAACGGCTTTCATTTGAGATGTTGATCAATCGAAATTAAATAGTGTAAATACGTTATCACTGAAAGGTAATTGATTACAAAGTGGAAAAAAAAAAACGACATGCCGCCGTTAGGATCCCAACCTGCGGACCCCACAAGAGGCATGTTGCTTTTATACTAAGTTTTCTTCTAATTTTTGTGTAATAGACTTTCTCGATCGTGCATTATCTTGAAGGCATAAAATAAATACAGGTAGTATGCACCGACGTCACTGGGGCGGCCATTTTGTAGTGCATGTAGTCGCAACCTCCGGTTTTCTCTGCTGAAGCTGCGTGCGGTTCCATAAAATGGCGCCCTTGACGTCACAGGAATAACTCGGTCACTGTTAATTTTCCATTGATCAACGTCACAAACAAACGAAAACATTTTTCTATTTTTTGGTTTTGATGGGTGTTATAGCTTCCTTTATTATTAAACCAAGTGCTTAAGATTCATCGTTTTTACATTTTTTCAACGCTCCCGGGTCATCGTGCTTGCATCTGCGCCCTGGAATGCAGCTTGCATAACATTCTCAGCCCTGCAAATGCGTAGATGTTGAGAACTTTCCTGCTTCCTTCTCCGGAGCTTCAAAGCAAACACGAGGGTTCGAAAAGTTTGGGAACGACGGCACACCAACCTGCCCCACGAACTGTGAACTGTAATTGTTCGTTCTTTTTTTATTATGAGGTGGAGTACAATAATGATTAACCGTCTGAACATAATTACCAGTGGCGGCTCGAGCTCGAACGTCGACGCGAGCACTTACCGACAATTTAATGCGGCCATTAAGGAGCGCAGATTGCACCCTCTAAATCACCCTTACTCGACGTCCGGATTATTGCTGCGGACATAAAATACACTCGTGCACACTGGCTTCCTCGCGGGAACGATCATTTCACTTTCGGGAAACGCTCCCGCGACTTGGTTGCAGCAACTAGTCGCTTCCGGACAGGAGAGTGCCAGAACAGGCGACGCGTGCCGTTCGAAGGAAATATAACGCTGTATGATCAGGCACGTGCAGCTTCGAAGGCAGCTTAAAGGCATCGGGAAAGAAAGGTGGCTGTTATCTGATAATGCTGATGAGAAACTGAGCCCAGACTAAACTGCCCCCCCCCCCCCTCCCCACCTGGCCTCCACCTTTGGGAATTCCGATATCGGAATAGCAACTGCGTGAATTCTCACGTGATATGAGATACATTCGTCATTGGTTTGCTCTTTCTTACTTGACTAGTACCATGTCCTACTGCGTAACATGAGAAGGTGTGGTGAAGAATTGGGCGGGTCATTCAGCTTGTGTTCCCCGTTGAGTCAAGAGTTGCGAAGTACGCCGCAGCTAAGCTACCCATGAAACGTTTAGAGGGCACTGGACTTCTGAGGCAGTACTCCAAGACGAGGCACAATCAGAGAAGTTGCCGAGATGACTATATTGTAAGGCTAATACCGTTTCTATTTTAACATCATGTCAACGTTCACATAGATTCGACGACTCGATTCAATCGCCCGTCATCAGCCCAGCGATACTATCAACATTATATATATATATATATATATATATATATATATATATATATATATATATATATATATATATATATATATATATATATATATATATATATATATATATATATATTACAGGACGTGCTACGTCCGCCGCTATGGTCGAGTGTGGCGCTGGTGAACACTCTCAAGGTTCGTGTACACCAAGTAAACATAAATACCCACGAGAGCAGCAGATTGGACAGCTGTTGCCGTAGCTCAGTTGGTAAGAGCACCGGACATGATATTCGGAGGTCGTGGGTTCGGATCCCACTGGCGGCATGGTTGTTTTTCTGCTGCTTTATTAGCAATTTCCTTTAAGCGATTTATAAATCTATGTAATATTGTCCCACTGATAAGTACAGCACATTAAAAATATAAAAAATAACGTTCAACTATACACCTTGGTTTCGGTGATTGTTGGCTCCATTTATATATATATATATATATATATATATATATATATATATATATATATATATATATATATATATATATATATATATATATATATATATATATATATATATATATATATACACGATATTCTTAGATCTGCACGCACATGTCCTAAAACCTAAAAAAAAGAGCAAATATTCAAACAAGAATGCACGGGTCGAAATACTCTCAAGTCCTTAAATGCACAAAATCGAAAAAAAAAGCTCGAAAGGGATGCTCAGGCTCCCGGGGCGGATCGTAAAGTGTGGCGAGAGAGAGAGTTCCAACAATGGAGAGACGCTGGTGCTCCAGCATCGTTCAGTGCCCACTTTGGAAGAGCGCTCAATATAGACCCGTATTCTGGGTGGATCGTTTTCCAGGATGGATCGGTTTGCTTCAGACAGCGCGCGTCCGGGCACGCGCCTCGCTCGAACGAGGACAAAGTGCCGGACGAAGCCGCGATTTGGTTTTCCGTTCCTGTCAAACGCGTGGGGCCCGAGGACGACGCCTAAGCCTCTCTTCCGGATATTCTGCCGGAACCGGCGTAGTGTACCAATTCCTTCTTCCAATTCTGTTTATTTCTTATCATTCATCGAGTGGGCAAAAGCTGGACAGAATATATATATATATATATATATATATATATATATATATATATATATATATATATATATATATATATATATATATATATATATACGCAAAGTTGTGATACGCTTTATTTAGTCAGATTTATTTTGAATCGACGTTTCGGACAGAGCCTGTCCTTTCTCAAGACTGCAGTTACAGCGATCCTCTTCCTCTTCTTAAGGAGTTGGCATTGGCACACATGTACGACAAATGAACAAAAGAAACATGTGTCGTACATGTGTGCCAATGCCAACGCCTTAAGAAGAGGAAGATCGCTGTAACTGCAGTCTTGAGAAAGGACAGGCTCTGTCCTTAACGTCGACTCAAAATAAAATGAAGCGTTTCACAACTTTGCATTTTGCCTCTAGCAACCAAATACGTTTATATATATATATATATATATATATATATATATATATATATATATATATATATATATATATATATATATATATATATATATATATATATATATATATATATATATATATATATATCGACCCTTGGAGTCTTTTTAACAAAAAAATCACGGGAGGGGCCTGACCTGGCATGATGCGAATGTTCTTTTGTGCAGATTTCATTCGTTCCTCATCTTTCTCGGGAATAGTAGCCAATCCTGGCAGCAGCGGAGGTGGAGCGCAGCATAATCCAATCAATAAGCTGAAAAGGAATTCAGTTGGAATGAAATCATGACGTTGTACCGGCCCGAAATAAAAAAATCTGTTTGCATGTCTTCGAGTGTATGCACGCAAACTCTCACTGGCCGTAGCCCACTGCACGAGCTAAATCATAATCTCCTGGTGGACGACACCCAAGGGGATGCTGGATGGCCATCGCATTTCGGTCTCTTAAGTGAACCAGGCCTCTGCTCTCCAGTCTGTAAGCTGAGTTCACTGAGAAGACAGGAAGAATAGTGAGTGAGAGAGAGAGAGAGAGACTTTAATGAATAATGGAGAGGTCTGCCTGGTTTTTAGCCTAGCATGCTACTCCAGAGTGAGCAAGAGAGACCGCAAGATGCCGAGCTTGGTCACGCTTTGGCATGTCTTGAAATTGAAGTTCTAGTGTGAGCATCAATAAACAGGAGCACGCGACGTTAAAGCTGATCAGAAGCCTTTCAGCGGCCATCTCATCACCAAGCTGCTCGAAACCACAGGTTTGCGCAAGCGGTAGACTTAAAAAAAAAACAGGAAGGATTTCTGCAGATTGACCGCGAGCAGTGCCTCTACAAAGTGGCAAATAGTTGTCTCGTGTAATGTCTCCCTGCTGGCGGCTAAACTTTGGGTTCAAAGCTGTCAAACGCTATCGGTCCGAGCAGAACTCGTGAGCATAGCACATATCAGCAGAGCCTCACATGTATTTCCATGTGTACTACACTGCAGTGCGATCGAACAAGGCGAAGATATTTTGGTTAAAAAGTGCTGCATGTGGAGTAGTTCTTTCAAAGAAAAAGTATTAATAGCACGTATCTTCTCTTAAAGAGGGGGCGTGTGCATTTTTTTTCCCCATTTTGTTGACAAAATGTTGCGCTTTAAGTGAGACTAGTTCCTCCGGTTCAAGAAGTTCTGCACGCCTAGCTCCGATTCGAGAAGTTCTGCACGCCATCACGGACGCCACAGAGAAAGACGCTGTACCGAATTCGGTTCCAGCCTATTCACGCGACGAATGCGAAAGCACGGAAACCGTTTCCATTCTCAAGTAGCATCACAAAGCGCCTGGTTTCTAACCGGCCCACGCAGCTCATTGGACAAGACGGACACGATGCTTCTCTCACAATGGTGCTCCCCTTTACGGCGAGGCCTCGGTTTGTCTCCTTTTTGTTGTTGTTGTTGTTTGAGGAGGAACTCTCGATTCGAGACACGGAGCGTGGCCAGATAGCGTCCAGCGCGCAGCGAGCGCATTGTATACACCCGGCCGGGATAGCACTGGGCCGCTCGGCCACCGGCAACGCGGCACGCGAACGAGTCCTAAAAGGAGCCCCCAAAAGCGATCGCCGTCCGTCATCCCCCTCCTCCCTCAGCACGCTCCGCGCTTTCCGTTTTCGAACCGCGGGTTCGCTTTCTTCAGTCCGCCGCCACCACAGTTGAGCGATCGTACCGCGCGTCGCTACTTTCGCTTTCCTGTTTTGTTTGTTTGTTTGTTTGATTAAGTCTCTTTCATTTTATTTTTCTTCCGCGTAGACATTCATCTCTCATGCTCTAAGAGACTGCCGAGACAATTTAACGCGGTGGAGCGTTGTTTCTGTACTGCGGGTTTCTGTAATTTCTACTACATGTTTTTTTTTCCTTTAAAGAAACTATTCGAATGCTGGTTGCAGGCATTGCTTTACTGACGAGCACGAAAGGGCGTTTGTTGCCTACAGCATTCAGAATAGCTCACTGCCCAGTGCAGAGTTTAGTGCAAGCGATATAAATAGACAATGTAAACACCAACTACCACGTGTGTGTGTGCCTTTCTTGAGGAAGCTCTGGAAGCGGCCCAAACACCACGGCATTACTGCCTGAGATCACTGCGGCTACCCGCATTGGAAGAATGCGAAAGCGTAGACCCCTACTCGACGCTGGTTGCCTTTCAAATTTGGCACCATGGTTGTTTCCCGTTCACTTGATTGATTCGTTATCGATTAACTCTTATTATAGCCTCGTTTCATCCTGACAAACCATTTTGAGTTTTTGAATTTTCCGCCACGCTTTGTTCCCGCCCACTCACTATATATTCTTCCTGTCTATTTAACCATTCATTACCTTTTGCTTCTCATTACTTACGTAATTGCCTCTAATTTATCATTATTTTTTTATCGCCTGGTTACTTATGGATCACTTATCACTGGTCACGTGATTGCCCATTTCGAGTTTTCAAACTTAGCGCCACACTTTGGTTCCGTCCACACTTCCGGTTTTTCAGATTTGGCGCTATGCTGTAGATCCGCCTCCTTCCAGCGTTTTCAAATTTCGCGGCACTTTTGTTCTGGTCCCGGCCACTTTTAGGACATTTTTGGCTCTAATTAATTAACTATTCATCCGATTTCGAATTTTTTTTTTCGAGCAGCATCTTCACACCATTCTCTTTCGATTACAACCCCTCGTTTGACGCTACCTCTTCTGAGTTGCCCACAACTGCTGCCGACACATTTTGCGGGCACAATCCTCGCCGACATACCCTAGTACAGCTTTTGCTTCAATAAATTGCCAGGTCAGCAAGCCACAAACTTGACCCGGTCTCAGATGATCGGCAAGCTTGGATTCCTCTCGGAAGTTCTTTTCAGAGGCTCCCTCCAGATCGCGGAAGAGGCTGCGGCGGACGCGTTCGGGGGAATTCCGTTTACAGCGAGAGCGCAGCTTGCTAACGCGTGTGCCGGCGCTGTGCCAACCGGAACGAGGCTGCTGCTGCTTCGCCCTAGCGCGATCCGCGGAGAGTGACCTTCCAGTCTACAACGTGACATCGCCGGACGCTCGAAACCACCTTATCAATCGGAAAAACTGACTCACTCCACTGCACCTACCTCTGCGTACATTATCAGGGAGCTGTGGCTAAGCACGCTCAAGCTGCCCTGGATCCCTGCTGTATTCCGGACTTTGTGCATTTAAGACGGCCTCTGTCTCTCTCATGACCTGTATGACAAGTAAGCTCGTATCAGCCACGAATATAAAGAATTTCCTCTGCACAATACAAGTGTAGTGGCAACACTATCTCAGGCCGGCCTGACCCGGGTAACCCAACCCATTGATCAACGACTCCTGGCCATAAGGTCGCCCCACCGACCCCCTGGGCTAACGGTACCTCTTCTTTTTCGTTATAACAATTGACAACTAATTAATCAATTAATTACTAATTAATTGCATTCTCATATCAATGCGAGCACCAACTCCGTGTTCCGACGAGGTGACTTCCCATTACCGCTGCGATCGATCGGTTCTGCTCGTGTCGCGATTCTAATCGGCGTGATTTGGCGAAACGCAAGGTACGTTCCCAGGCGAGAGACAGTGAAATGAGCGTGGAAAGAAGGAGAGCGCTGGAGAGGCTGTCGTTTTCACCTTTCCCGTGGTTGGCTGTGTCGCATTACTTGCGCGGTCGCGTACGCACCCAGTCCCGTCATGGTGCACTTTTGTATTATCCCTCCTCCTCCCATTTCATATATGGAAAAGGGCAGTTCATTGGGTGGTGGTATGTCGTATGTGAGAAGTCATATAATGCAGGTCCCCGCGGTATTTAATATCGACCCCATGGGGCTCGTTAAAGTGCAGCAACAACAATGCACAGCACACGGGCTCTTCTGTATGTCTCCTCCGCCGCAAAGCTGCCGATGCAGTTGGGTTTCGGTCCCGCGACCTTCGACTGTGCAGCCGAACGCCACAGCCATTGAGACACCCCGACGGGTAAATGGTGGAAGCGTTTTGTGCTCACGTGTAATTTTCTTCAAGGGCGTCACGGTTAAGGAGCTCAACGGAAACGCGTTCCATGGTGGCTTAAAACTTAAACTCTTTAGAGTGAGAGGGAAGGAAAAAATAAATGAAAAAAAAGCAGCACCGCCATTGCTGTCGTTTCAAATTACCTTTGCTCAAATTCTAAGAAGACGTATTGCTTTTCGCATTTCAGACATCGAGCGACGGGGCGACAAGGCTAAATGAATCGCTCTAGCAGCGCCTCGCAAAAGAATAACGCGATAACTACTCGGCAAGACGCAGAACCATGACTTAAATGCGGTGCGCTCTATTTGCAACGCGGCCAACACATTCAATCCAGAAGAAAATTACGGCTCCCGAGCACAGCCGTAAAGCTGCGTAAGAAATGCGCGAATTTTTTCCAGTTCTTCCAATTGTGCATTTACCTTCCGCAACCCGCCTGTAGTTCATTATCTTATCGCATTACTGCCATCATAATCGTTCAAGTTATGCCAATCGCAGGACAAAGGCTTCTCTCACCGATCTCCAGTTTACTCCGTTCTGCGCCAGCCTATCAAATTTTCTAATCAAATCTCCCGTAGTCCACGGCTGCGCTTCCGTATATTGATATTCATTCTGTTATCTCAGCAGGCGACCGGATATTTGTTGCGAGCACTACACTTGTCAGCCACGCTCCAGCAAGCGATTGCATCATCGGTATTCATTATCTCGCTTAATCTCACGCTTCTGTTTCCCTTCCCAAAGAAAAAAAACAGCCGCTTCAGCCAGAGGCATGTTTCTACACTCTATAGCGGCAGACTTGTCCTCCATTGTTCCCATCGAGTCTTGTTTCTATCAATCAATTCTTCATAGTTGCAGAAATAATTGTCCTTGTTTCGTAAGAGCATCGGTCTGAGGTCGACTCACACTGTGGCTGCTCATACGCAACATTGCAGGAAAGCTGCTGCTGCTGCGTCCTAAGCTCTCGCCAATCTCATCGCCTCTTCGCAATCACTGGGGCAGGGCAACTCAAGACCGTGCGAGGCTTTCTTTTTTCCTTTCTGGGCGTTATACGTGGGCCCGCGCAGACCAAAGATTCCATTACAGACCTCATTGAACGCTGAACGTCGTCCACCATGTGATACAACGCGTAGCACATCGCTTTCTGTGCTCGCACAGGGGAGCTCCTCGATGATGAGCGGACGGTGCACAGATAACAAGCGCCGCACCGGCCTGCCACGGGCACCTGACAGAAATCGCTTGGCGGCTCCACCCCCCCAAAAGCAGCGCCTATAGCTACTCCCCCCCCCCCCTTTCTTCCCCATTCCTAGCACATGCAGCTTTAGCATCGTCTTAAGTCTTCCGCTGGCTCTGGGCACGCCACTCAATGACGTGGCTTCGGCCAGATTTGCTCAGCTGCGGTTGTCAGCTCAGGTTAAGGGAATGGACAAGCAGCGCCCGGAAAGCCATTAGCGACCGCCGTAACGATGGCTGTTGCTTGCTAACACGTGGCATCGGACTCGTAGGAAAGCGGATGCAAGAACAGGTTGTAACAAAAACAAAAAAGCGCTAAGGCTCTTCCAGACCCTCGAGGACCGACACTAAAGCTCCGAAGAGAATATATTTATTAATGTAGTTTGGGAGACAAGACGGTCTCGGTCGTTTCACGCGTTCAGGTTGTTATTGCTAGACTTTTTGGGGGACGTTCGTGTTCGACGACGAGCTTTCGAAAGAGAGCACATTAATCATAACAGCGCAAATTTAAAGGCAAAGATTCGCTGCCCCCTGGTGCGGGAGAAAACCCTAGTCTGTGAAGGAGACTTAACAGTGTAACACCCGCAAACAGTGTAAAATCCGAAAAGCGCCTGATGAGTGTAGAGCTTCGGTTTCTGTTTATGCGCACAAGTCACTTCGTTTACCTCTCTCGCGTTTAGCAATCACGCAAGATGTTAAATATTTACAGAACCACACCCATTGCGATGTTTTTTTTTTTCAGCTGCATTAAGGAGGTGTCACGTAAAAGTTGACCACGGCTCACTGCCGATCGAAAACACGACGTTTTTGTCAGCTGTTGCTTAGACTGAATTTCAGCTCCATGTGGCTGACAGCGCACTGTAAGCGCTGTCTGGTTGGCCGAGCACGCCGTTTGCCCTCCCCCATCTTTTCCTCGGCATTTTCTCTCTCCCACAAGGACGCGGGATCAAATCTCGGTCGCGCGGCTGCCGCATTTCAATGGAGCCGAAACGCAAAAAGTCAACCGTGTGTTGTGCAATGTCCGTGCACGCTAAAGAACTCCAGCCGGTCGAAATCACCCGGAGACCTCCAGTATGGCGCCTTTTTTTCCTTTCGCTCCCTCCTTCATCCTTTCCCTAACAGTGCCCAGCGAGACTGAGACTGTTACAGCACCTGTCATTTCCTCACAGACACCTTGTCCATGAACTCTTCCGTTTTTAATTTCTAGTTTCCAGTTCTTATTGCAAAGCGATCTCCCGCCACTCTGAGGTGAGAATTTGGTCCTAACAGCGCTGTGCGCTGCTTCGTTCTGTGAGACGTCCATCTCGAACATCGTGCATTCAGACGAGGTACATTTCTGCGGTCCAGCATGTTTTGAAGTCCTCGTCGTAGATCTGAACCTCTCACAGAGAACACACATTCGATACAGCTAGAGGCGTCTCCAAGCTGCCAGTGCCAGCTGTTTGCACAATGCTAATTCAAAGCGAGTTCTAAATGTTTGTGCATTTGCGGGCGCCCCCATCTCCAATCGTCAGTAGATCAGCGCTTGTTCAGGAAGTGTTTTCCCGTACACTCTAGTCTGTTCAAACTCGGTTCACGATTTGACCCATCACCGAAAGACTATGCTTCGTCTTTGGAATGGCATGCAAACACTGCGGGAAATGAGCTTCTGTGAGAACTCTCAAGAGGAGTGGGTTTACGCGAACCGTAGAGTCCCGTTTGCACGTGCGCACAAAGGCGCTTTGATTTGCCGGTGAAACTTTTCAACTGCACAGACACGTGGAATTAGACCCAGATTTCAGATCTCAAACGCGGTCGTCCATCGGCCGCTGTCAAACCGCTCAATCGTTTTTTTTTGTTTGGTTTGGTGGCTGGTCGCTCGACTGGTGACCTGCCATGCGTCGTAACCAAATCTTTATCACTTATTTTTACGGGGCTGACTAGATGTGTAGCTGTTTCAGAGTCATCGCCAGATCAGGCTGGATTGGATCCCAGACCTGTTTATTCTCAATACCTGGCTGCGTTGGTTTGGGTTACCAACGTTGGATTACCGTGTACAACTGCCCTGGATTTGCAATACTTGCCAACCGGCTACTTCCTAGTCATCACACGATACATTGTCACTTAACTTACATCGGCAACCACGATGTTCGATCTGAAAACAGTTTAGGTATGGACACCACACGGGCCCGACCTGTACACATCTTATACTGTAAATAGAATACTTGTATATCGTACCTCTCTCCCCCCTATCCTCTCTTCCTGTCCCCTCACCTCTTTCATTTCATTTCTCCATTCTGCCTGCTATCCCCAGCTCAGGTGCTTCTCATAGCCATGGCAGATGCCTGGGCTAGCACAATTCTTTTATTTCCTTTTTATTAATATTTTAAATAAACCACTACTACTAAAGCGGTTTAGCCCAGTGACTTAGCAGCACAGGCCGAGCGTAGTGACATGTCCGCCAGGTTTGCATAGCCTCTGGTTGCCGAATTTTTATAAGGACACTTTGACACATCAGCTACCCGGACACAGTACAACGGCGACCTTTAAGGAGTTGTGCCCTACTACACACACGTACGCGGTTGCTTCGGCGGTCGCTTCGCGCATGCGCCGTCGCTCCAATTCAGTATTAGCCCCGTCCCAAGATTGAACTGTCGGCTTCTCCGCAACTTTCAGCTAGCTCTTGTGTATGCAGCATCCCACGGAACAGATGGCCGAGTAAAACGCCCGACAGAGAGCAGCGCGCGCTGGCCGGGAAGCCACGCGCGCTGCCGCATCGCCGTAAACGACGCGAAACTTGACGCTAAGCAACGTGAGGAGTACGCGGAACCGGTCGGGGAGTGTCGAGGGGGTGTTTGTTTTGGTCGGCCCGACGGGAGGGAAGCTCGCAACGGTTCCCCGCCGAGCCAAGATCAACACCGGCTGCTGACCGCGCGGACCCCGGTGAAACCCGGGCGCGCCCCCTTTTCTTTTCTTTCCTCTTCCCTTTACCTCTGTCACTCTCTCCCCACCTCTCTGTTTTCCTGCCTTTGTGGCCCCGCTTTGAGCCGGCGCGGACAACAGCGGACCTCTGTCTGCTGTTTTGCAGGGGCCTGCGGACGACAGGCGGCGTCGGAATGTTACGAGCTCGCCTGGTCTCCCACTGTCCTTCATTCACGGTTCGCCGCTGCTGTTAATGGTAGTGGCCCTGGTAACGACAGCGCAGAGTGTAGTGCCGCACGTATGTCATTACACGCAGCTGACAGCTGGGCCTGAGGTTTCTGTATTTGACTTACGCTGCTAACAGGTGCCGATGCGGCTCATTAACTCGCAGTTGTGATATGGTGCGGATTTATTGTAAAATTGGACGGAGACGCAACCGTCCACGGAGCGCTGTGAGCCGGACAAGGTTTACATAGGGATGGAGAGTCACATCATAGCGGACACCTCTGCGTTTGAAGCACTTGTTTTGTAGCCGACATAATGTGCCCCTGGTTGACGCATACGAAGTGG
This sequence comes from Amblyomma americanum, assembly GCF_052857255.1. Taxonomy (NCBI): domain Eukaryota; kingdom Metazoa; phylum Arthropoda; class Arachnida; order Ixodida; family Ixodidae; genus Amblyomma; species Amblyomma americanum. Next base: position 200,768,998 of record NC_135500.1, read on the forward strand.
GCTGTGATGAGGAGACGGGAATCGCGATTAGTTAGGTCCACCCGAAAGGGTAGTAATTCTCTGGACCTAAACCACAGGCTCTTTCGGTAACGCTGCAATCTCAAGTTGTCAAATACCGGCCTATAGACCTAAAATTGGTCCACCTAACAACCACCTGCAGTAATGTTATCAACAGGAATGTTTTAAATTATTGGTTGAAAACATAACCTGCACATGCAGTCGCTGGATATGTCTTAGGCCGGGGGCTACAGGTTGTTGACGTTGATTGCTCGCTGGCTTCTTCACTCACTCACTCACTCACTCACTCACTCACTCACTCACTCACTCACTCACTCACTAACTAGCTAACTAACTAACTTTTTTCACACGCACACTCTCATTCAACTCACTAACACGCTAACTCAATTTCACTCACGCACTCGATCGCTCGCCTTGTGCAGCTTGTGCTTAAGTCTGTCCAACAAAGTTTGCGACTCCCTTTCCTGCGATGGGCTGCTAGCACGACGATCCGCGCTTTTGCTTAACTACTGGCGCGCGCCAAACTATAACAAGCCCCCTGCCTGTCAGCCAGATCCGCTTACTCATGATGAAGTGCCTGCAGCAAGGCCCATCTGTCATGGCATGGAACTACTGCTGCTTTCCCGCCACATCAGCCGCTATCTACCGCTGTCTTCGATGTTTGCGTACCGGGAACTCTAGCAAGCCTATTCAGTTCCCCTTGGTTTACTCGAAACTGATCGCAGGACCTCTTCGACGCTTTCCTGTTTTTGTTTTTATCTCTGTCATACCGCATGGTGTGAAGTAATGTGTCCTCGTACGGCTCCTGACGACAGTCCACAGGGAGCCCCCATTCCCGTATAAGGAATCTTATGACACTATGACAATCAGGAGCAATGAACAATCATGTTTTCTCAAGTATTGAGCAGCAAATAACTAGAGTGCACTAAAAAGAAAGTGAAATCACATCCTGATCCAGTTTTCGCTAGTGCCCGATAGGAAGAGCATGCCAAGGAAAAGGGCTGTAACTCACGTTTAAACGCCAGTTTTAGAAAATAGAGAAATTTTATCTCGTACGAAAGGTTTCCAGTTTCCCCACAACCACACAGCCCGTAGCAGCCGCGAGAGTTGCTGCGATTAGCGGGCACTTATTGCGGCCACTTACATTGAACACCTGTATGTGCGTGTAGCATCGGGCGCAAAAGTAACAGACCCCCCCTCCAAGTTCCGGCCCGTGCCACTCTGCGTGGGCGCGCCACCTGACAGAACACTTCTGGTCTGCAGACAGGCGCAGTGGGCCCAAGTTCGACACAAGAGCTTTGTCAGATGGCGCCCCTATATGCAGAGTAGCACGGGTCGGAACTTGGAGGTTGGAGGGTCTGTTACTTTTGCGCCCGATGGTACGTGGACGCCGGCATGTGTGTGAGTGCGTTAAAGAACAGCGTTAGTCTTTCTGTGCTCAATAAAGCAATCAACAAAGCGACTTCTGCCCACGTGCCCCTTCATTCAAAGCGAACACATTGGCTTCGCACTCATCGCTTTCGTCACCGCGAACTCTATCGAATTTTCTGTTGGATCCTCCTTTCTCTTGGAAGATGGGGGCTCAATACGTGGTTGCGCTGACTTCCCTCAGAATTCCGTCTGTGCGCAATGGGCAGTAGACGCGATCTGCTCTGCCGGCACCGGAAGTGATACAGCATAGCCCGACCTGTATTCGAGACGTCGCGAAACGAAACCCGCGTCCGGCGCCTCCCACATCTTGTCTAACGCCAGAGTTCGTTTGTTTTTCCTGAGCTTTATCACGCCTGCGCACGATCTCGGCTGCATCCGCTCATCGAGGATTCATACCAGTTTATTCTATGTCTAAGTGTAAAGGAATGGAGAGAACATACATTATATTGACAACGAACGCATGAGCCAGATCGTTATTTCATTGAGTGGAATGAGGACACCGAAAGTAAGCTCCAGAAAGGTGAAATGATTTCCAAAATGACACTGAAGTAACGAAACGCCTGGAGGTAGAAAAACATTATAGCAGAAGAACTCGATTCTGTCACTGTCTGCCGTAATATTACAGTTAAGCCACTACAGCCGGATATAACTCAAGAACGCAGCGGCGAATACCCCTCAAAGGAAGTCATCCAGCCAAAGTCGTCGACCGATTCTCATGATGTCACGGTAAATTCTCTGAGGTGAGCGAAATCTCCGCTTAACGACAAGCTGGACAGGGCGCACGCGGTGGCCCTCAGACAACTGCAGACGCTCACGTACCCCAACCCGGCACAATACCACAGACTCTACCCCGGAACATGCCCGATAAATATATGAAAGGTCTGCCACACTGCTATAGCAACCGTTTACCCCACATGCTCTGGGACTGTAGCAAAAGCCCTGACGGTGCTAACTCCGGAACCCTCCCGCCGCGGTGGGCCGCTGCCTTGCGCAGCCCCAGCCTCGGTGACCAACTCTGGGCCGTCCAGCAGGCCCCCGAGGCGACGGCACAACCTGGACACATTTCTTATTGTGTAAATAGTTTGTACATATTACTTCTCCCCCTGTCCTCTATTCCTATCCCCTCACCTCTTTCATTTCATTTCTTCATTCTGCCTGCTGTCCTTTATTTCCGCTGCCCCAGCTCAGGTGCTTCAGTATCGATGGCAGATGCCGGGGCTAGCAAAAATCTTTTCCTTCCTTTTTACTATTATTTTTAATAAAACCATTACCACCACCACTCTGCGCGACGCACGCATACAGAGGAGAATCACGCCAAAGATGACACCGAATTTCGAGGCTGAAATGCCCCCACGTGCCCCAGGGAAAGGCCGCCTGATGCGATATCGACCCGCGACGCTTTTTTTCCTCTTGCCCAGCACGCGACGTTTGTTCGATTTTCGCGAAACTAAAACGGACAGCGTCTTGGACTAGCGCCTCAAGGCTAGAGGGTTTGCTATTGTGACGTACGTGCTGCCTGAAATCTCTGGAGGGATAGGAATTAGAGTCACTCCAGTGATTCTCAGTAGGAATAACTCTTGCCGTCACCCCCCTCTGCTCACCCCGCAGCTCTGAATCGTCAAATGCATCGTAAACGCCCCACCGGATGTCTCTACAGAAAATATCTTGTGCCCTAAAGACTTTTGCACTAAACTGTAAGCACTAACCAAGCGCCCTGACGTCCTGAACAACGCCTTTAAAGAGAACAGAAATTTCCAAAACGCTTTAGCACTCGCAGAAAATTCCCACATTGATGGACACGGATTGCATTACTACCATTCACAACGAATACACGGCCTGACGGCGTCCTTCATAAGGCAGGTAATACATCTGGGACGATATAGCACGCGGATTAATATCAGCGGTGGCATTTTTTTTTTTCAGTTTACTGTGCAGTCGAATTAATGCGATAACGACATTCACGTCGAGAAGAACAAATTATGCAAGCATGGACAGGAAAAAAAAACGCTTTCGGAACATTGCCTAAGGTTCCTGATGAGAACGAGGCACATTATGGATGACCAAAGCAAATACACCAAACTGGACATGTCTCAAAATAATCCACTAGCTATAAGGTAAAACAAAAAAACGAACAAGTAATGCCAGAACACCGATGCCTTTACAGCACTGAGCTGCAACGCACGAGCCTACCGGGCGTCAGGACACCACTCCGAAGCACGAGATTAAAGGAAAAGAAGATTAGGGAACAAGGGGAAGAAAACAGAGCGGTCTGTTTACATAAGGAGCGCTCCGGGCAGGTGAAGGGCATAATTAGAGACGCGTGAAGCCGAGCCCCGACCGTTACAACAATAACACTACAGATGGCGAACTCGCTGCGAGGACCACGTCTTATTATAAAGGTGTTCCTGATTTCCCGTTCGTTCGGGCCTCCGTTTGGGGAAAAAAGGGGGAAGTGCGGTGGTTCACTGCATGAGCGAGCCGGCGCGTACACTCGCGAGCCCCCTTTTGATTCAAAGGGCAAACCATCGCGAGCACTGGGTTAATTTCCTGGGCACCCAGCGGAAGCGAAGCAAATTATGCCCCGGCGAATGTTAGGGAACTGCAAAGAAGCGAATGGTAAATGGGGAAAAAAGGGATGGGGGCTGCCCAGAGCAAGTGCCAGATCCTCCCCTGCGCGCGAATCCGTTCGGTACGGAGCAGAAAGGAATCGACCGGCACTTTTCTTTCCTTGGGGCGCTGTAAAACAGGATGGAAAGGGGAAGGGGTGTGTGTTCTCTACTTCGAAGGGAAAGAAAAAAAGTTGAATGCTTGCTGCCGGGAAGAGAACGCGTCGGGAAAATGTCCCGCACGTGCTCCGCAAAAGGGATTGCGCCGAGAGAATGGAAGTATACGGCTGTCTCGTCCCTTACGGCGTTTATTTTGCCGATGCGCGCGCGGCTGCTCGTCGTATACCTGGGAGCGAATTCCCTCGGTTTAGAAAAAAGCACCGCGGCTATTGTTCGGGAGGACACCCTGCGGGGTTCGGGTGCAATTTGAAAGGAACAACGCCGTCCGTGTGTGCGTGTGTGTCCCGCGCTTTACGCCCGCTGGATTACTGCGAATGCCGCCGCCGCGTCCCCTCGCGCCACGAATCGCGACGAGCAGGCTCACGCCTGCGGTGTTGAGGGAAGAAAAAAAAGGGAACGTAAAAGCAAGGGGAAAAAGCTTTGTTCACACCGCAGTGCGCGCCGCGCGGTCTTATTTATACACAATTCTCCAGCACGCTGCCAAGTCAAGCCGCTCTACTTTTTTCCTTCTTTATTTGTACATGCGTCTGGATTTGGTCGTTTTACGCGGGCCGTTTAGCTTAATACGAGAGACTGGTGAGAATTATTTCCGACGCCTTACGCGTCCCAGCGATATATCGAACACCCGCCGTGGTAGACTGGGTGCCGCTGACGAGCTGTGTTATATGAACATAGCGCCCCAATTTCGATCCCGTCCGCGGCGGCCAAATCCCGATGGAGATGAGAACTCGTGTATCGAGATTTCAGGGTACGTTTTTAGAAACACCACGTGGTCGGAGTTGACCTATAAAGGCCTCCCGTCACGCCATGCCGCATAGCCCAAGTGTAGCTTTAGGGATCGATAGAAGTGGAACTGCAGTAAAGCACAAGCAATATCGTTTGACGGAAAACGCGGAGAAAAATGGTCAAGTGGTGATTAGGTCGCTGTATGACGTATAAAAAAGTATGCGGTGTGTGACCGAGGGTAATGTTGCGGTGTTACGGAATATGTTTTCCTCACATGCGGGTCTGAGAGGAAAGGGTACTTCGAGCGGCCAGTGGGCAGGTAGAATTATAACAAGTACAGCTGCAAGGCGCGTTTCGGAGGCCGTATAGAACGCTAGTAACAATGCAATTTCAAAATTTCAAAATTTCAAGTATCGTCGCTTTTCAAAAACCTGACATTGCACGAATCACAGGGGCTTTCGACACACACCTAATTTGTATTACTGTTTTGAAGCTCCATATCAGCGAAGCCTATGCAATTACCCCGAAGGATTGTTTGGGTGCTTTTCGTCGACAGGGGCAGCGCAGCAGCTGTCAGAGGCACAAATGAAAATTAATGTACACGAACAATTAAATCCACGTAAAGGCAGATGCGGGTACAAAAAAGTGAATAGTTTTGCTAAAAACGCCTCACAGACAGTTGTGTATAGTGGGGCGGGAAGATCACCGCAGCTATTAGTCTTCCTGTCACTTGTTGCTCTCGCTCGTACAGCGCTGCGCAAAATAAATGTGCAGACGAAAAACTCCACGTGAGTCGCTGCTGCGGAACTCGGCTTTTGTATGCCTAGCACGCCTATACGACCCAGCTTTGTTGATCCCATCTTGTTGCTTCCTTATTCCTTCTTTCTTTCGTGCAGCCTTCACACGACTTACAGAAGAGAATGAGAAAAAGAAAGGCCGCAATCGAGTTAATACGACAATGAACTCCGACCTCGGACGGTCAACAAAGCGCCGGCTTTCTCTATATCTCTGCCATTTCTTTATCTTTATTTTTGTCAGGCTTCCAAGCGGAGCGCCCAACACGAGGCCGGTCGACGACTCCTTTCTGACCAACTGCGTTATAGTGACGCGGGTGCAGCGCCTGACTCAACTCGCGTCCCTTCCGGCCTCTCTATATCTCCTCAGGAAAGTGGCTGTTGCTGTCGTTCCCTTGCGGAACTATCGCTGCCACAGGAACGATAGGCCGCGCAGTGTTCCAGGCCGGCTTGATAAAAATGACGGAGGTTCTCCTGGACATCTGCTCCCTTCTGCGCCGACGCACGCACGCACGCACGGCATGATTTCCCACGAGAACCAGGGACGTACGGTTCATTCCCCCAACGCATGAGATCGTCGCTACAAAAAAAAAAAAAGATGCCTGCAGCGTCAGGTGTACACGGGAGACCCAACGATGTTTTCCATTTGGACCAACCCAGGCTCGAATCGCGCTGGAACTTGACGCGACACGCCTATTCACTCTGCTAATCGGACTGCGGCTTGATGCCGCAGGCAAGCTGACCGAAAACCTTCTCCCATGAATCTAAGTAGGACATAGAATAGTAGGCTCTTTACCGGTACATGACACCAATTGTTTTTTTTTTTCATCAGAGTAGTCATGCATAAAAATAAGCGGTTTGAACTACACAACTGATGTATACGATGTATGATAATCGCTTTATCGAGAAATTTTGCCAATTTCTAAGCGAGGCTTGTCTACACTCCTTCTTATAACTTTCTTCCATATCCCCTCTCCCTTTCTCATTATGCCTAATGGCAAACATTTCGAATACAAAAAAAAACTGATGTGTATTCACATTTGAACCTTTGACACACGTCCTGCAAAAGATGCCTTCAGAAAAGAGAAGCCATGAAACACGTTTTACTGAAGAAGAACTCAACAATCGCTGTGATCACCTCTCCATTTCATGTTGAGTACAACCCGTTTCTATCGTGATTTGTACGTGGCGCATGTCACACCACATCCAAACAACAACAGCGACAACAACACACACGTATTCTTCTTTTCCTCTGCATTTTCTTTATTGTGCAGAGATACAAAGCAAAGAAGTTGATCGTAAAACAGTGCGCACAAAAAAGGCGAAACACAAAGTATATAGAAGAACAGGAAACAGGACCGTTGTTAAGCCCGGTCTGCCGTTGAAAATGAAAAAGAGAAGCCCTTCTATGAATGCAAGCCTGTGGATTGTTCGAGAAATCGCTGCCCACGGAGGGGACGTCTGGCTTTTGTCATCCAGTCGACAGACATCAAGTTTCCGCTGGACGAACCCGAATGCATACATACATACATACATACATACATACATACATACATACATACATACATACATACATACATACATACATACATACATACATACATACATACATACATACATACATACATACATACATACATACATACATACGTACATACATACATACATACATACATACATACATACATACATACATACATACATACATACATACATACATACATACATACATACATACATACATACATACATACATACATACATACATACATACATACATACATACATACATACATAAATACATACGCACGCACATCGCCGGACGTGCTCAGAGGCGTTATGTATAGGGTCAGTTCGAACAAACTGCGTCTGGCCGTCGACTCGACGCTGTGACCCGAGCCTCAATACTGCCGCGGTGTCACGTCCAGGCGGTCTTGGGGTCAGTGCTTCGGTCGTTGTTTACAGCTCGGCTTTGTGGGCTCTCGTTGGACGGAGTCGAGCTCACAAAGAGGATTCTGCGCTAGCGAGAGTGACCTAACCGCTCGAGGCGTTCGACGCTGAAAGCACGAAGCTCTTGAAAGCTGCGGATTCGGGCCGCAACTTCGACCTTCTCAGACAAATTACTGGCGTTGTCTGCGAAACTTCGCGCTTTTAGATAAATTACCCAGATCGTGGCAAGCCTGACTGGCCCAGACGTTTTAGCACGGCTGTAACTAAATGGAATGCGTGACCTCTGGAGCGCAAGTAAGGAGCAAAATTTGCCTTTCCGGGACAACTTTCGTGGATTTGCAGTTTACTCAAGCGCATGTGGGGAATATCACGGAGCCGATCACACCGTACTTTATTGCAGAGTGGCGCAACCGCTGTACTTCAGGATAGTTAGAGCACGATCATGAGCTACATTTACTTACTAAAATATTAATTTCTCTCCATTGAGAATATGAAAATCACAGGGACTCTTTTCTTCGACCCCTCTACACTGCTTTGGCTTAAGCTTTATCGGACACAGGCGTGTCGTGTCGGATCGCATTGGATATCGCAGTGACTTAGCGAAGCAACGTAATATTTTCCCTCCTTGAGCCAAAGTTCTCAATCTCCCATATATTCGTTTTTATATTTGACCCGTTCGTCCTTAATACGTGAAGAAAATAGCGCGTGCTTTCTACAAAACTCATTACGTCCGTGCCTGTCAAGTAAAAGTTATGCGGCAATGTTGAAAGCACAAACTCACTTAATTAAGGAGCGCAAAGCGTATCGGTCATCGAAACAAACGATTACCAACGAAAAACAAGCTGTAGCTATTGGATAACCGCGAAAAGCAAAACGCATGCAATAGTTTAACGTCAAAACTCAGCTGCAGACAACACGAGACGTCATAATTCACTGCGGAAAGAAACTCGATGTCATCGTCCACGAAAACAAAACCTGTCCACCAAAACAAAACCGGAAGAGCGCTTTTACACATTGCTCAAAATGGGGCCCTATTTCCACAAACTCCGCGGCGCTGCGAACGCTTTGACTGCGGCTAGCTATCCGCCGAGCCAACGGACCGCGGGGGGGGGGGGGGGGGGGGGGGGGGGGGGGGGGGGGATCTCGACCGCACGGCTAAGAAAAACTAAAAAAGAAGGAAAAAGAAGGCTAGAGATAGAGAGAGAAAGAAGAGGAAGAAACCAAAAAAAAAACAGAGGAACCGCCCTCGGAGTTAAGTCGCCAACAAATTGATCAATCAGCTTCGTCCACGTCTGTGTGTTTCTTTTTTGTGTCTGGTTCTTCTCTGCGCGGCGGGGGGGGGGGGGGGGGGGCGCTGAAAAACAAAACACAAAAGAGCGACCAGATCCGGCACCCGAAGCGAGCTCGTCACGACGCTTGGTGGGGCCGAAAGCCGCAAGCAGCAATTTCTAACCGCGCCGAGACCGAAGAAGGCCGCTCGGGAGCCGCGCGCGGTGGCTGCAGTGTACTGGCGTAATGGGATTGTCGCGGCCCCCTTATCGACCACAGCCCTGGCGCGCGTAGTTGATCGCATTTGTGCGTCTGTTCTGCGCGTGACGTTACGCAGGCAGGGACGTTGCTACAGGTGAGCGTGTGTTTCGTGTGTATAGTGCGCCAATTGGCGACCTGCACCCGGCCCGAGCGGCGCGGTCGTTATTTTCTCCGTCGACAATGATCGTCAGCTTGTCAGCGCCGCTGTTCAATCGAACTGATGAATGCTTTGAGCGTGGATACAAAAGGCCGGCGCACTGACATCGAGGCGTTCGCTGACAGCCGCCGTTTGTTACAAAAGGAGATGAAATGGCCGGCATTATGCCTGTCGCACCGTACAAAACGTTCTGTACCGTTTTGTACGCCACATCCGAGTGAAAAACAGTAAAGAAAATTAAAATAAAATTGTGAATGCCTGCAAAGGGACATGGCTGCACATACTCATACGCATGGTGGGGTGGGTGTAAGGAACACGCAAATGAAGGCCGTTACGGCTTTCAGGGGCAATTGCCGTGCGTAACAGACAAGACTACGCCAAAATGCTACTAAGGAACCTGGCAAAGGAAAAAAAAAAGTTAGAGGTTTAAAGAGCAGAGAGAGAGGTGGGCGGATGAGATTAAGGAGTCTGCGGGCATACGGTGGGCGCAGCTGGCAAAGGACAGGGTTAATTGGAGAGACATGGGATAGGCCTTTGTCCTGCAGTGGGCGTAGTCAGGCTGATGATGATGATGATTATGGTGATTAGCAGATGATGTAAGCTCCCCCAACCGGCCTTCACGCACCCCGATATACAAGCCGTGACACAAACAGTGTCACAGCTCGTCCGGCAACAAGCAGCCGCACCAGGTCGAAGTGAGGCGTCGCTTCGGTTACCCGGCCCTCTTCTCCGCTAAAAGTCAAAACGAAGTTAGTCGTCTGTGTTTCGTACGAGTTTCGAGGCAGTAAAAAACAGGCTCGATGGCCACAGCGCGAAGCGACTGTACAGCGAGAGAACGCTAGAAGCGCAAGTGGCAGCGAGGGAGGTCCGCTGCCATGAAAGTTCGCTCGCTCCGTTTGGTGCCGTTGTAGAGCAGTTCCCAAAGTGGCCCCTGAGCCCCGAGTGGCCGGGGCCGCTGCGCGGCAGAGTGTAGCGGCAGCCCCGTACGCACGGTGACGCAAGTTTCGAAAGGCTAAAGCGCTCGCGAAAAGGAGATTTCGAGAGGAGCTCCGCGTTAGGAGCGTTGCAAACTCCAGCTACGCACTGTTTTCTTTTTTCCTTTTTTCAGAAAGTGCGCGGAGCCCTCCACACGTCCACTCGCGAAAGTACTCGATGGAGCAAGCGGCGGAGGCACGGCGCTGGTAGCCTTCAGGGCACCGAGGAAGGAGAAGGACAGCCAGATGAAGACGAAGTGAGGGGAGAGGTGCGTGATCGGATTGACCGCAGCACACGGCTGGGGATTAACTCTCCTCGAAGAAAGTCTTTGCACGGCGAAAACTTCGAAACTCGATACCAATCGCCCGTACATACTTTAGTAGGAGCGGGGCGCTTAGCTGACTGCACTGACTGCACGTCCAAAAAAAAAAATGACGCTAAACGCTTGTGCGAGAGAACTTTAAGACGAGACATATAGTCGGAAGAGAGTTGGAAGGTCCCAGCATCAAATTCCGGCTAAGAAGCGCCGCCGGTCTAAACGCCCGTGACGGAAAGTACTGCCCTGGACGCGGCGTATGGATTAGTAAAACGAGCTTTTGGGCAAGTTGGTTACTTTGCTTCCACATAACTGCAGCGTAAAAAATTACGAGCACAAAAAAGGGGAGAAACACATACGACACGTGCGACACATACGACACATACGACACATCCGTGTCATCATATCCGTGTCGTATGTGTTTCTCTCCTTTTTTGTGCTCGTAATTTCTTACGCTGCAGTTATGTGGAAGCGGCGTATGGACTTTAGCCAATAGAACTCCCGCAACATGTACCCGCTTTCTCGCGCACTCAGCGTCGCACCATCTCGTCGCGTTCCGGTCCCCAAGGAAGGTCATTTAATGCTCTCCATGCGCGGGCCGCTATCCTCCTTGTTTCTTGTTTTTTTTTTGGCTCGTTTCTCATGCGTTCGGGAAACGGCGACCTCGGCGGCGAGACCTATCGTCATCAGCATCGGAGAAGAAGCAGCACCAGCAAGGCCGTCGGCTCCAAGCGGGCCTATTGTGCGAGCGAGCCATGCCAGCCGCGCGCCTCTCGGGTGGAATTCGGGACGAAAAGAATCGACCTTTGCGTTCTTTGCGTTCTGTAAAACAGTGGGCTAGAAAGGAGATATGAGCCCGTTGGAAACAGTGCCTGATGCTCGTTGCTGTTTTCTCTGAATAGACGGGAAAGAATTGTCAACTATGCCTTCTTAAAATCAAGAAAAATAGGTCAAATATTTTTCTAATATAAAAGCGGCCTATACGTGGAGGCTCGACAGCTCGCGTTTATTTTTCTTGAGTGTCGTCTTTCGAGCTGCACAACAAATAGGGCACTGAAGTGGAAACAAAAACAATCGAGCAGCAACGACAGTACATTTTGCGACGCACTGTTTGCGGGCAAAGGAGACTAGACGGAAAAAAATAATGAAAACGGGTATTTTAGAACATAAATGCAGTGGGATACAAATTAAGAACGCAGCGGATTTTCCCAGTCAAAGGACCCGCTTCCAGCCAATGGCGTAGACCAATTCTCATGACTCTGTTGGCGTGAAAATGCAGGGAACAGCGCCACAACGGAGAAACGGGTCTATCCTCGACCACCGAGGAGGGGATTATCCGCTTTCATCTACCACTCCCTACTTTGTCACACTAGCACAGTCATGAGAACCACCAGACGCCACTGACTGGAAGGGGGTCCTCTGACTGGGAAAAGCCGCTGCTTTCTTGAGTTGTATCCGACTGTAATGTAAGTGAGGTGCCTGATACTAACAGCTGTTCTGTATATGTATAGAATGAATAAACAACGAATAGGACACTTAACGAAAAGACAAAGAAAGTCCAATATTCCAACTCAGCAGTTAAACAGGACATTTGACACGCTGGCCAATCCGGAGCACATTCGCTTCCATGCACGCGTCCTCAGGAGTAGGAACCACCGCGACTTCTTAAAAAAAAAAAAAGAAAGAACGGGTCGCAGGCAAACACATTCCCAAGCCCGTATTCTGCTCTCTGTTCTCACGTCTGGGCTACTTACAGACCGGTCTTTAGCCGCTCACGGCCAAATTAGTAGCGTACATAGTTTCCACAATAAAATGCGCAGCAAAATCGGGAACGCTGCCAGAGACGTAGAATGGATAGGATCGGTCGGTGGGACGGCGCACATCGTATAGCATGTCTCAGCGTCGGCGACTGCTAAGCGCAGGGCTCGCCACGAGATTCCAGCGGCGTGCATACGTACAACGTGACGGGCCGTTAATGGGCCGGTTCCATCCGGTGCCCACTCGTCCTCCGCACGCTGCAGCAGCGACTCCTTTGGCGGGCCACAGTGCGCTGTCACGAGCACGGGCATTCCAGGCGTGCAGTGCGCCCCGCCCAAACCGGGCTGTGGCCCGAGTGACTGCATTCCGCAGTCACGATGAGCGAGACCATGGCGACGGATATTTCTGTGCGCAGCTGACTCGGGAGCCCGTTAAACGAGCTGGGGGACGCCTAGCGCAAGTCGTCGTGTCATTCTTCTATGTACTCTGCCTCGACGTCTACTTGCGCGCTCTTCACTGCGTATGCTGTAACAGCGGGCACAATAACTTCGTTGCTTCCACAGCACACGCTCTGAGATTTTTGAAGTGGTATCCTCTGTAGTGTAGTCCACGAACATTACAATCACAGCGCTAAGGAAGCAGTGAAGGGGCCTCGGTGTTGGGTGGTATAGCTTCGCCACTAGACAGAATAAAATTTGTCTCTCAATTTCGGGTCGTTCGGGAAGCTCGGACTGAGGCTGGAGGTCTCTGCGAAACGTGGGCGATTGAAACGGTTGCTTTAGATTCAGCAATATACTGCGTAACGTGGTCGCAACTCGGATGCAGCAGTGTTGGATGTGTTTGCATCCCGACTCAATGCACGTTTCAGAGTTACTTTTGTCTGGGGAAAGGGTGATTCATCGCATGCGGTGCTGTGGCCTCGCGGTTGTAATCGCCGCGGCCAGTAGTCTATGAGCTGGACATGCAGTACCATTTGTACGAAGTGTAGAATCACCATTTGCCAGAACCAGTGTTCTGTGTGCATTCAAACCATGAAAGTCATATGATATCCAAAGCAACTGCCAGTCGTAAACCCTTAAATTAGCCTTAAGTGTAAATGCCGGTTGTAGTGAAGGCTACCAGCTCCGGCTACGTAACATAGGTTATAGTAGTGATTGGCCGGACGCTCAACGTATAGCCAACGATACGGCAGATAACGTCGGCGCCATGGCTCGGCACGTGGGCAGGCCGCTCATAACACCTAACAAAACGATCGCTAAGGCACCTCGGCGAATAAAGAAATCGCCTTACACGTCCGAAGAAGTGCCAACGCCCTTAGGACCTCCGGTGACGATCAGGAAGCCGTTTTGTCGCAACGGCACTACGTGACTGGACTTCCACAATCGCAGAGCCGAATCGTGGTCACTAACGACGATAAAAAGTTCCAAGGCTTCCCCTCTTCCCTTGGGCGAAGGATAGCGACAGTGATAGACAGGGGGACGTGTGGGGTCACATTAGAGAGTTGTAGTTTTACGTACGTATACAGAGTTCACCTACGCAAACGTGAGAAGTCTACGTAGCATACGCGCATGTCGTTTCAAACCCTTTTAGTTGCACGTACGCGACAAACGCCGCGCGTTCTTCCCAGCGCCATCTACTGAAAGATGAAGACACTGCTGTAGCCACTCTAAGACAAGACGAGTCAAAGCCAAGCCAGTCGGACTGCGTCGGAGCGCTGCTTCGTTAGGCTTAACAGCTGGAAAATCACCCTTATATCTGAAAAACAAAATCTATTTGTCGCTTGAAACTTTGTGCGAGTGTAAGAATGGGCAAATCGATGGCGAATACAAGTTTAGAACACGATATCGCGTCGAGGGATTAGCGACGAAGCTGTTATCGCTGTGAAGCGGCGGGCAGGGCGCCGCCATGTTTGTCAACGCTACGTACGCAAGCAACGCAAAGACCGCAACGTAAAAATCCGAATCTCACGTACGTAGAGACTCGCATATACCCTTTGCGTTCTGCGCATGCGCACTGGTCACCCGTAAGAGCGCTACGTACGTGATGCCTCTACGTACGAGAAACTAAAACTGTCTATTATCCTGAGGCGCCGATGTCATATTCTGCGGAGAAAGGCGATGAACAATCACGAGTCACAACTACGCGGGAGTAGCATATCCTCTTGGGACTTCAACCTTGTCTGCGTATAATTAGCTGTCAGTGCTGATGTCATCGCTCGTTGAATATTGGAGGAATCGGTTTCACGGAGCCGCCTTGTACGCCGACGTGGTCAAGGCTTTGGCGCCAGGCGTCTGCGTGCCGAGGCTGCGGGCGCATCGCGCGGACAGATAGCGCTCGCTCACGTTCACTAAAGCGCGAGGAAGGCCCGTGCGGGCAACGCCTATGGCGGCCCCGGCCGGTCCCAGGAGACCCATTGCGGCGCGCAATCTGGGTCAAGCCGCTGATCATAGGCGCCGCTCCTCGCAACAGTCCTCTTCGTCTGGGCCGCCCGGGAAACGCACGCGTACGCGGCGGAAGCCCCTTATGAAGGGTCAAACAGGGAACGGGACCACGCGAAGCAAGAAAAGCGAGGCAAGACGCGGAACGCAGCAACCGACGCTTGTTTGGTCAGCATCGTCTTGTGTGTTGCTTGTCCGTCGTCTCCTTTACCGCATCTGTTTGACCCGTGTAATTCCGCTTGCCGACTAGTTCAGCTAGTCGACATTAGGAGCAGCGATTTGTCTCCTTCAGACTCTGTGGCATCGTGGTATGTCGGAATGATGCGACCCGGTCAATGTACCCATTTCTTTTCTTCCGGCTTTTGGCTGAGACCCGGGGTCTTGAGGGTTTCGGGCGTTATGGAGATGCGCATCATAGCACGTTGGTTTTTTTGTGGACAACACTTTTGACTGAAGTGTTGGTTAAGAAAAGCATGCTGTTCCATGTGCTGATCACACTGAATGGGCGTACACGTGAAACCAAGACAAATCCCAAGAGAGGGGTGATGAGAGAGACCTTGCTAGGCGGCACAGGCTTCTTCACAAGCCGAAATTCTCACCAATAATTAACAAGACCTGAACTGACATATACAACTTTGGCATACTTTTAGGATAACGGCCAAAATGCTCAATGACTAACAGAGAGTTCTGCAACTTCGCCGGCGCCTTCCTTCTTTTTTAATGAAAACATGGGCCCGAGACCGTGATAACGCGAAATAAACTTGTTTGAAAGAAACTTTTCAGAAACAAAGCTTTAAAAGGGCCGCTGACCCCTGATAAGTTGTACATGCCCAGTTTGGGATGCTATTTTGTCTACTTCTTCATCATAAGCCCGCCTGCTCAGACCACGATCGTTTTTGCAGAATCTTTTACACAACGGCGCAAGCGGATCGCGTTCCTTAGATAAAGCCCTCGATTCCCGCACTTTACATATACATGCATCGCCGCTCTCCTTCCTCATCGTCCATCGATCATTCCCATCCTTGTCTTTTTCTTGCACCCTTACTCAGTACCAGAGCGCCTGGTCCAACGCACGGGCCGGGACGGCTATAGTCGGTTACAACCTGAAGTCTGCAGTGAAACTACGCCCACATTTAGTGACGCTGCACAGAACTCCTTCACGACAAAAAAGGAGTCCGTTGTTAAAACTCCTCTTGTTGCCTGAACAACACGCTAATCTGAAGAAAAAAAATTATAAGCTCTATAGTTTTGATATCTGGCTTCTTTAATATAGACAGAGTGAAAAAAAAGCTGATATCGTTTACTTTTATGATTGGCCAGCGGAGTGATATAAGACGCCGCGAACCATGGCCCAGTGTTGCCAACTGTTTTTTTTTTAATTAAGTTGTATCCTACTACACCCAGCCTTTGTAGCCCGGAACTAAACTCTCTCCCGCTTTCTTTGCAGCATTATGCTGATAGGAGGCCGGAGGCAAGTGCAGAATTTGTCAGAGGGATCGGAGCCACTTCCAAGGAGCAGTATATACGGCAGAGAACGTGTGTCGCATTGTGGCGGTCCCTGCAGCCTTAAATCGCCGATACTTGTCAAAGAAGGCTCACTGAACGGCTCTGTTACGACCACGTGAACGTGTAGGTCAGCTAACATGGAATCCAGGGTCAGTACACTCCAATGACTTTTTTCCGTTCCGTTCCGTTTTTCAATTTGCCGCTCTTCGCCATTCACTTAAGTGACGCCACTCCGAGCGTTCGGTCATCATTATGAGCTGTAGCCCAGGGCGTGGCGTTGCTTCGGTCAATGACGGAGGAAGGGAGGGGGGGGGGGGTCAAAAACGGAATATAATTGTTAAAGAATCGTTGCGTTATGCCTACCCTGAGGAACGCCTTCGAAGGATTCCGCCTAGGCTTGCAAATTACATGTTATCGTTAACCATGTTAACCATGACTATTCGGCAGGAGGATCGTTGCGCTGAGAATCACAAGCACCGGATCCAGGAAATACGAATTTTAGTGCACTTGTAAACATTCACTGCGAGAAATGACGTACATTCGCGAGCATGCCTATAGAGTGAGCATGAGGTTAATATTCAAACAAAGATTTCCCCTTGTACAAAAAGAAACTCAAATGCCTACAAGCTAGTAGGTTTGCATGACGGCTGCCTTTTACGTCATGCATTAAACGCGGAGTGTGAAGATTAATGTGATTTGTATAATAGTCAAGTTTCGTGCCTCCTCACCACTATGAGGGGACGGCAATGGTTCGTATAGTTATTCCCGCCTAAAACTGGCTCAGCCTTAATTTCCCCATTTTCTTGATTCGTTGTACTTTAATGAAAAATAAAAAGGAACAGAATGTTAATCCGTTATGAACCGCCATTTAGACTTTTCCAGTACGTGTGGGGACTAATTTACAAAATTGTGTTGGAGAGTACAATTAGCGAGGATGGGCGATATGTTTGCAAGACAACAGGCCCACTTCTTCGCCAATTAAGTTTCTCTCGCTTCGATTCGATTCCCTTTGTTTTTTAAACAAAAATGAAGAATTGTTTCGTAGCACGAACACTGCAGTGCTTTTGAAATCCGTTGCGACCAGCTTTTTCCTTCCTTTCGTCTCTAACTTAGTCACCATGGAAAAGCACTGTTGCGCACGGTACTTTTCCTTTCCCCTAACTTTCTCTGAACGATACCTGGACGAAGCTGGCCGAATAGAAATGGCCCACTAAATTTTTTCCACTCGCATTCACTTCCCCGGTGTTTCTTGAAGAACAGCGCGGCTACAGCCAAGCGAAATAAAATAATGAAAACAAGAGCGCGCGTCGCATCGAGGAAGTAAATAATCTGTCAGGTAACGAAGAATAACGACAAAAAAAATAATAAAAAAAGACAGACACTGTTGGGTCCCTCCGCCCCCCTCCAACCGTCGCGGCCTGACCGAAAGGCGCGTCGTCCACTGCACAAGACAGGCACCACCCAACTGACCACTCGAAGTTGGCCGGTGCGCACCTGGCGTCTTCCCACGGGAGTCCGGTGACAACTCTCGCCCCTGGCGTCGTCTTCCAGGCTAGGAAGGAAAAGCAAGACGGAAGGAAGGCCAAAGGTTGCTTCCCTTTCCACTTCTCCTCCCTCTCCTCTGCCACCCTTGTGTCGTTTCCCGCACGGGATGAGGACACTCGGAAGGGACAGCTCCCTTAGCCACGTCCGCTGTCGGCGATGCCAATGGACATTGTCACGACAGCGCGCCGTTTCGGGAGCAAAGTTACGGCTGTCCGCGGATGTCTCAGCCCCCCCCCCCCCCCCCCCCCCCCCTTCAACCAACTTCTTCTTGTGTTGTCTTGGATCATTGGCTTTATTCGACATTTTCCATCTGCTGCCATGTCGTTAAGATTTTTATAAAGTAATAAACTCTTAAAGAAAGCGATGCGTCCGTGCAAAGGTCGCGTTAGAGCCATGGCCGACGTGCTTCTTGCGTATTACCGGACAAGGGCGGCATTTACAAGGCCGCTGTGAAGCATGTTCGCGAACCGTGCGCACGGTACCCGAGTGAGGCAGACGGTGCGCACGCGAGAAGCTGCGTTCAAGTCTGCCCTATTTGCGCATTGCGGACGGAGCTCTCCATTTTCACTTTATGCATTTACATGTGCCAATCACATTTCAGTTTTGTTGCGACCTTCTATTCACCACTTTTCTAATACTTTAATCACCCTTCAAATCCGCCACTCCACGCGTGATGTAGCCCCTTTTCGACCAATCCGGATTTTCTGGTCACAACGACGACTACGATTTCGACGCCAAATTTCCGCCTTAAATGCATGCAATCCCGCCCGGTTTAGAGCCTCGCAGCGCGGAAAGCTATCAGCAGCGCTTGCGCACATGTAGCGTTACAATCTGCGACACTGATTGTATCAGTGAGTCTGGGACGCGGCGTACGCTGTCACAACTCTATAGAGTACCCCACTCTCCCGCAATCTCAGCATCAACACTCTAAACGCGAACATGCTGTATGGGAGTAAAAAGGGTGTAGCTGTCGTGTAGTGCACTACGTCATAAAAGGGAGAGGGCTCTTTTTACTCCTTTGTGTTTAGAGTAATTCCCTTCCACTCTATAAACGAGAATCGCGAAGTGCACGAATCTTCAGTATGTGACCGCCGTAAACTGCACGAAAGCTTCTCGCTTTGCGCAACGGGTACGACCAGTGAAATCGCGCGTCAACCATGTAGTAACCACTACATTTTTACTCTTCCTAGAGAGCTGCCTTTCGATCCAAGGCGTGGACAAGTGCCAAGACATCATTTCCGCAACAGAGGCCCAGAACGAAGGACTGGCCGGCGCGGCTTCCACGAACTTAACAAAGAAAAAGAAACATGAGTCGAGCCAGAAAACCATTCGCGATGGCCTCCAGCTACAAACAGCAGCAGCAATGCCAAACTCGGACCCGGTTAAGGCGGCGAGTGAAGCCGTCTAACGCGAGTACTGTTTTTACGAGAGAGAAGTAGAATTGTTGTCCACGCACCCAAAGAAAAAGAAAACAGAGACGCGCTCGTGCATGCTGGCCGAACAGTCCGCACGCCCGTCTCACAACCACGACTGTGACTTCTCTTCCTTGGACTCCTGGCGAACAAGTTGAATGAAGCATCACGAATGCACAGGCCGTGGTCATGCTAAATTTGGTTAAAGGGTCATTCAAATTCAAAAAAATTCAACACAAGATGGTGCTGCCGAATCACAAATGAAATCTTAAGGCTGCCCAGAGTCTGCAGATCGTCATGCTGTCGCCGTACGGAATACCTTAACTCGGGCTTAAAACACTTTGTGATGACATCGCTAGGGCCAACAAATCACAGGAACGGACGCCATTTTCTCAGCAGTGAATTTTCACGAGGTGCGTCGCCCATACGGCGCGAAGTAACCTCTCCAGACCACTTCAGCAGCCATTTCGCAAGGAAGCCACCATGTCACACGACAGAGTTTATGCGGAGTTCATCTGCAGCTGTGACACAGCAGCCGGGGCATCTGTACCTGAGATGTGCCCAATCCGATTCCCTCGATGATCCAGCGGTCCAGTGAGGACAATACGTGAAAGCGTACTTACGCATCGTCGCTATAATTAACAGCGACACGAAGTAGTACGACGTTCAGCTCCGTGGGTGTCTTCTGTATACATCCAAGGCGCAGATCTATACGGCGTACATTGCTTCCCAGTGCCAGTCGAGAGCGGGCTGCAGTGCGCTCGCTCATCAACCCTTGCCAGCAGCAATGACCGCTAGACGTCGCGCAGGATGATAGCCCTGGATTAGTAGGAGGCTATAAACGAATTCTTGCGTGTGTTTGTGCCTGCCTGTACAAAGCGGAGTATTTTTCGCCGACAGGGCTATTAAGCAATTGCTCCTGACGCACCGCCCACGAAAAAGAATTCGCAGTCCGTCTGAGCGTCAGAGACATGAGCCGAGAGTCGGAGATTTTTCACAGGTACCCCTTTTGGTTCATATCAGCTCACAGTTGTCTCTTCTCAACTGTTTCGTTAGAAGAAAGAGCTTACGTTCCTTCGTCGCACCTAAATGGCACGGCGAAAGTACTGTATTAAAACTATGAAATTACCGTACGGAAACAGAAACGATCAGGTACATGAAAGCTCCCTGCGCGAAGGTAGAAACTGTCCAGCAGTCGCTTTATTCTGCTATGCAGCGGAATCACGCGGCTGGAGACTGCGCACATCTATAAAAAAAAAAAGCAAAGTGCCGAGATCTGCGGCCTCCCCGCGTTCTTGCGGCGAGGGTAAAAAGAGAGGCAGGGAAATTGCGCGATGATTCTTTAAGGCTGCGGGTAAACGCGTATGACAGCAGCCTGTTCCTCGCTCCGAAAGCGGGACACGAAGGCTGTGGGCAGCTAATCAACGCGCCCAGGAGGTCTGACAGGCCGGCATATCAAAGTGCCGGGCAACGAGCCCCCTTTCTGCGAGCAGAACAAAGTAATAAAGAAGAAAAGCAAAGAAATGGAGAGCAATGCATTTCCACGTCGCAAGCAACTCGCCATAGGAGGGTCCGGTATATACACGGGGTGGACGCGAACTATCGAGGAAGAAAAAAAATGATTGGAAATGCAAAACAAAAGGAGACAAGGGGCAGGAACGAGTCGGTCCTTCTCGCCACGCGCGCAGCGACCCGCAGATCGCTTGTCGTCGTATGCATATTAAACGCCCCGCCCGGATGAGAAGGGGGGGGGGGGGGGGCACAGCGCTAGAAAGGGCCGCCACCGACAGAGATTGGCGCCTTCAATTAAAGCGCCCTCCGCATTCTTTTGTGCTCCCCCCTTTCCCGTCATCTTGGTCGCAGCGAGGGACAGGGTTCGACACTTAGAAGACTTTAAAAGTCAGAGGCCGTCGTTCGACTCGCTTGGGCGCCGTCTGACGCTGGCAGAATCGCTGCGTGGCAGCGTGACGCGCGGATGAAGCAGCAGCAGCAGCATGAACAGAAGCTCGCCTTCCAGTCTGCCTCCGGTGGCACAGGCGTCGAACTGTTGGAATAAATTGCCGGCCGAAGGCCTTTCTCTTGAGAAACGCCGCGTCATCGGTCTTCTTTCTCATTACTAGTTTTATTCGCCCGCGACTTGAAAGAAAGTAAAAAGGGGATATAAGACGGCGAAAGCGATTAAAAAGTTACGGGCAGCGTGCTTGTTGAAACGCTGTATAGACTGCTCGAACGCATCAAGTTTGAGTGCTATTGTTCAGGCTTCGTTCGGCGAGTTACTGGTACTTTCTTTTTAATGGGTGCGGCGCCAGCCAAAGCGACTGCAGAGGCCAAAGTATACAAAAGACCGGCTATTGCTTCCACACTGGCTTACTTCCGCTCTTTTTTAACAAAAAAAAATCTCTAAAAATAAAAACGGAGTATCTGGCGCCCAAAGGAACGTCGCGGTAGTAGTAGAGAATCGTCCGGTTCAAGCGCAGAAATAAAGTTTCGACGTGCGGCTGGCGACTTCATGACGACGGCGACCATACGATTGCTCAACAGGACGGTCAACGACACGCACTGCACACTTCGCAGCTCACTCGAATTTAGACAGCAGAAATGGAGCGACGCTGCTCGCGCTCTAATGTGCGCTCCCATCTCTACTTCTTTTTTTTTTTGTCATCTCTGCACCGCACATGGCGAGCCGACGCAGAGCTCCAGTATATGCACTTAACGCTTGCTGCTTCTGAGCGCCCTGCGTTGCGTATGTGCAGCGCGAGCGGCGCAAAGGCCACATACGCTGCGCGAATCCTGCCGCTACAGTGGACCCCGTCTGCACGCCGTTTGCGTTCCTAATTGCGCTCTGGCGTCATTGTCTGCGCCAGGGGACCGATGCCGAGGGAAGCTTGATCGCCCGCCTAGGGAGACGCCGGCTCCGGCGCGGCTGTGGCAAGTGAAGTGGAATGCAGCCAGGATGTCCGATGACCTATAGCCACCCCTGCACCCCCCCCCCCCCTCCCTACTTCCTCTCTCCTTTTTGCGCATCCTTTCTTGATGACTCTCTGTTATTTTTTGTGCTTTTCAATGAGCCAAATGTGGTGCCAAAAGCCCGGGACAGATTAAAGGAAAGACAAAAAAAATTGTTCATCGCAATTGTTAAGCAGTTCACGCTCTGCAAGGACCTTGACCTTGGTGCCACTTTTTACCCCGCTTGGTACTGTTCCAGAAAAAAAAATATATACACACAACCCAGGCAAAAAACAACTGGACTATTCGCACAGAACAGCAAGAGCGGTCGAATAAACAATTCGGAACGAAGCCTTTTCATTCGGTGTTGTGAATTAAAAATTGAAGAAGAATAGCTTTGCACAAAATTGACTGTAGGCGACAACAAGCGCCTAAAACTAATTATTTGTGGAGAGCACGATACGTCATTGGTAGTTCCTGGCGTGCCCTGAAGTCTGGCCATACAGGGGAGTGCCCGCTCTACTAACGCGCGTGCAACTCTTTCAGCCGCGCCAACAGAAAACGGTTTGCATGTGTCAGCCAGATGTAGAGTTCGGACTAGTGCTTAGACAACCGTGAATCAAGTGAATTATTCTTTCTCGACGACCGTTCAAATAAAGGTACATTCCTGTGTAAACCTTGTGCTTGTGTAAACCTTGTGCAAACCTTGGCGCATGATGGCCTTAACTGCCTATGTGCCACAAAACACAACACAACACAACACAGCACATTCCTGTATGAACCCACGATCGCAAATGGCTCGTCTATGGCTGCAGTTGTTGGTAAATTTAACGCGGTCCTATCACAAGTTCAAGATTCAGGCTGTACGTTTTTGTCCAAACAAACCACGTGCCAAAGCCCCGCCGCTCGTGGGGCAGTTCCGATAGTCACAGGTGGGCTGTACATAAATTACAGTTGTGAATTGCTACTGATTACTCTGGCAAACAAGGGTCACTACATCTCGTGCTCCTGAATCATTAGTACATGCCCAAAAGGTCAGATTTTTTCAAATGTGAACAATATGTATCAATATGGATCATGTAGATAATCCAAGTTTAGTGCCAAAGGATAGAAATCAATAAGGCTTGACATGTAGGCAAAAACCCACCTCCAACGCCTTAAATACCTTGTTCATTTTTGTTTTAACGCTACCAAATTGTACTTTCCAAACCTCTTCACTAAAACAACAGCTAAGCTAGCGCTGTGGCTTGAAATGGTTTGTGTGTGTGTGTGTGGGGAGGGGGGGGGGTTGAAGGTGACTTGTAAAGTATGGCGAAAGTGCTGGGATTTGTTCATTGCCTTCACCTTTCGATTCGCTCGCGGACGTTGGTTTTTTAGCTGCCCATTCGTGGCAGGTAATGGCATCTCCTACTCGTCAGATTAGGAGGTCAGTACACAGCTCCCCATTCCTGTCATAGGAGGTCACTCACGCCGTAGGGTGCTGTACCTTCATTGGGACTTCAGAGGAAATGTGCAGTTTTAAACGAGGCGCCTTTACCCACGAATTGATTTTGAGGGATTTTTTTTTTTGCTGTGTGAGCAACGCCTAGGAGGAGGAGGAGGAGGAGTAGAGGCAGGGAGGTCAACAGGAAGAATAGCCGGTATGCTACCCTGCACGGAGGGAAAGGGGTGAGGGGATAAAAATATGAAGGAGAATAGAGAGTAGCACGAAACTGAAGTCGCTATGCAAAGTCAGCAAGCGTTCGGTAAAGTCACAGCCTATCGTGCAGGACAGAAGTCCTCAAGAAGCAGAGCAGTGCCTTGGAGGCCTTCACCGCCAACGATCGCCGCGGCCAGTGGCCGAGAATCATTTCCGTCAGTGGGCGCGGATCAAGACGCTCCAGTGCCCGACAGAGAGACTGCCTTTCGGTGCCGTAGGCAAAGCATTCACAAAGAATGTGGGCTATTGTCTCATCACACCCGCAGATGGCACATGCAGGGATGTCAGCCATACCGATTAAAAAAGAGTAATGCTTGGTGAAAGCTACACCAAGCCACAGGCGACAAAGCAAAGTTGTTTCACGTCGTGGTAGGCCGGATGGAAGCCGGAGCTTCAGATCTGGGTCCAATGTTTACAAACGCGAATTCGAAAATTGGCCTGAATTCCACGCGGCAAACGTGATGTCCCGCGCCAGTGGTCTAAGCCTACCCACTGTTTTGGCTCTCGAGATGGGGATGGACACACAATCCCCTCATGGTGAGCAATTCGCGCGGCCTCGTCCGGACCAACGCGTATTTGAACACTGTGCACTTGGTCTGTTGTTCTGCTCCAAGGGATGTTTTTACGAACTTCGGTCGTTAAAACCTTGTATAAGCCACAAAAATCGAAAGCCAAATGCTCTATGCTGAATCTACTGTGATATTTTCCTGACCTACGCTTCAAGGACAGGGTGGCCTCGACGCTAAAAATAAAAGAGAACACATCTTGACTGTCTTCGTGGCGCGTGCGATCCGGATGTGCCGCCTCTACATCTGTCGCAAGGCTCGTCTGCCGCAGCCCGGGAGTGCGCGATTTACTATCGGAATCGTCTTTTAGCTCCCCCACGTCGTTAACCCCTTTTCCTCCAAACGATTGCGTTGCGTAATCAATCCGAAGACAGATTTCATTCTACGGAGGCGTTCGCTCGCCGCCAACTTGATCCGTCACGCCGCTCCGATAGTAAGAGAAAGAGCGACACTATACACGAATCTTGACGAGCCCCGCGCAAACGTCGAAGTGGCACGGGCGGCGCTTTCTTTCCCAACACCTCGCAGGCCTTGAGCGAAAGGAGGACGCGGCAGAGACAGTGGCTGGAGAAGGTAGTGCACACTTCATGGATGGATAGGAAGGAGCCGGATTACGGGGCACACCCATACAAAAATTTATTTAGACAGTCTATAGACTGTCCATAGACTTTGGTCTATAAATTCTATAGACTCTCTATAGACAAACCCTAAAGAATAGCCTATAGGCAAAACAAATCCTATAGTCTATAGACAATCTATAGATTTATGGCCATACACTTTTAGTAGACGTTTGTCTATAGACAGTCTATAGAATATGAATACACAAAGATATATCTATAGGAAGGCAATAGAGTCAATCAGAAGTCTATAGACTGTCTATAGACCATTTTTATAAGGGCAGGGCCCCGCGAAGTTGCTCGCACGGTATGTGGAGCCACCTGCCTGCATCAGGAGCAGAAGGACATGCAGCCGTGTATAAAAAGCATGTGAGCCTGCGCAATGTCACCAGCTCCATTGCGCGGAATCTACACCACTTGTGAACGAGGTCATCAATTCTGCCACGCGAAAGCCATCCATATCTTAGGTGTTTTTGTTTTTACAGCGATAGCTGTTAGGCGCCCGTCCCTGGCTTGCGCGTCGTAGTCGTCCGCCGTCGTCACCGTCGGCGTAACAGGTGGGTGCATTAATGACATCCACCTCGTCTTAGCCTCTTTAACCCCTTCAACGTTAAATTCTTTAACCTCTTCCACATCCACCCGAGGGGGGGGGGGGGGGGTGCCATTAACGCACCCACCGGTAATTAACACACTCACATTATATCACGGTCAACTTGTGTCGCATAACCCTACGGGTGGCTCCGTTTGGAGCAGCCGCCTTCCAAAACTAAACGCCTACACAGCTATCGCTGAATCTCGCGTAACGAAGTCGTAACCGCCCTGTGAGTTTTTTCGTTGTGTTATCGTTAAATGAGCCCGTAATCAGTCCCGCGTAATTTCAACTGCACACGCAAGGCCTCTCAAAGTCCTGCTGATGGCGTTAGCCTTTGAACTTAACGCTGTTGCTCGGCGGTTTATTAGTTCGGCTTTGTACACAGTGTTGCAAGATTTAGTGTACCGCCTTGCTCGTAAGGCTTCACATGCAATCAGCTTCTCGTTAACATCTCAGACCACTCACTGAAAAAGGTGGATTCCGCAAGCCAGCAAGCGCTGCTAAAGCTATGTAATGCGCTTTTAACGCAGGAGCGTTAAGGCTCCGGAGGCGCGCGCGAAAATGCGGATTGGTCGGAAAGCTAGTGACGTCACACATGGAACGGCGGATTTTAAAAGTGATTAAAACATTACATAAATTGTAAATATGAGGTTACAACACTCAAGCCTCATTATGACATGTAAGTAGTAAGGTAAATTAATTGCGCTGAAAAGAAAACTGGGGTTAGATGAGAATCAAACCCGTGCCCCTTTGATCCTGAGTCAGACACGCTAGTCCTAGGCCACCGATGCACTTTTTTTTTCTTTATTGAATGAAAATAGTTCCGGAAAGAAAAGTCTAAGCATGCTTACGCCACAAAACACCAGGCTCCTTACCCCTGCATGACCCCTCCTTCCAAAAAATCTAAAGTGTGGGAGGAACACACGTGCATCCAGATAGGGAAGCCAGCTATAGGCGGCTCTTCCAGGGCAGTATATACTCCCCGCACCAGAGCGCATTGTTCACGAAACAAAGATTTCGGCGACCGTGGTGGTTCGGCGTGGCGGTCCATCATGCGGCTCTTCCAGAGACTAAATTTTCCCAGCAACATAAATAGATCATATGACACAACACAGTTTTTCTCCACGGGCAAAAAACGGATACTGTAGGGATACTGCAGGCCACCGAGGCACGCTCGTTCTACTTGGTTAAAGGGAGGCCTTGAGTGCCTTTTCCGACTGAGTCCGTGACCGCAAAATGATATACAAAGAGGACCACAGTTCGCTGAAGGGAGCCATTAAAGCTATGGCGTGGTGCCTTTGGGGCAGAACTTAAATATCCCCCCATTAATTTATTTTTTCTTGTGGTTTCAGTGTACTCGCTCCGCTTCGATTCCTCGCGTTTCACAATGACTCTGCATTATTTTCGCTGCTGCAGAGTTGCGCATCATTACCATTCATTTTATGACTCGAGAAATGCAACACTGTTCAAGCGACGCTGAGTAAAAAGTGGAGTTGGCTTTATCCATATATTACCGCCTTCTAATGACCAAGAGGGCATTCTCACAGACAACGGCGCTTTGATACGCTAGAAAAGGTTATAAAACAAAATAAGGGAATCGCCATCATCGGCAATTTGTGCCAGCAAACTTTCATGACGTCAAGACAGGTTTTTCTCTGTGCGCATCCTGGTTCTATCTAATCTATCATTTATTTCCAAACGGTGATCACAGAGTCCTTTGCGTCTTTTGCTGCCGAAAAACATAAACATAGCGATTAAAGAGGCGAACACGCGGTCCCTTTAACCAAAACCGCTGTTAATTAAATTGATTATTCGTTTAATTAACGAATGAAATTATCAGACAACCCATTGACCATGCACCGATTTCTTTTCAGGGCAAAATCACGTAGAAATATTCGCTCCTCAATAGCATTTAATTAAGGTAGAAAAGTGGATCAAGTTGGAATTATAAGTAATCACCCTAATGAGCGCTCACTGCAGAGAAACGTGCTAGATATATAAGTAAAGTGAGGGACTGCCGTTTATCACACCACCTCTGTCGGTCGCCGAGGTGACCCTGCTGAAGAGACTGCGCACAACAGCAGGGCGCTGTGCGATGCACTGCCGACGTCAGTGCGTGCCCGGAGGCCATGCTGTGTTTGGGCACTTTTAAATAGAACACACTTCTGCCCAGGGGCGTGTCTGCGGCTGGCATTTCGATCTGTTCGTTTAGGCGAACTCTGTGCCTCCGCCGGTTGCGCCACGACCACTGTCGCAGCAACTACCGCTCGAGTGGATACAGAGTCGCTGCTGCCGACAGCCCTCCCTCTCTCTCACTTCTTTCTCGCCCTCCTCTGTCGTGCCCTCTTCATCCCGGCGCTTACGGCAAGGTTCGGGTGCACACCTCGCCTTTCCTCCCTTCACAACCTACATCTCCTCCTCCTATTCGTTACCCACACTGGCTGTTTCAACCCTGAGTCCTTCAACCTGCATTGACATCCCTGTGCAATGTCAGAAAATTGGTTCTTTGGGGAAAGTAAATGGCGCAGCATCTGGCTCACATCTCGGCGGACACCTGAACCGCGCCGTAAGGGAAGGGATAAAGGAGGGACTATAAGAGAAGAAAGGACGAAAGAGGTGCCATAGTGGAGGGCTCCGGAATAATTTCGACCACCTGGGGATCTTAACGTATACACTTACATCGCGCAGCACAGGGGCGCCTTTTGCGTTTCGCCTCCATAGAAACGCGGCCGCCGCGGTGGGACTCGAACCCGGGTACTTCGGATGAGTAGCCAAGCTTCTCCCCATTCCAACGTAGCAATCTTTCGCAGTGTCATAATAATAATAATTGGTTTTTTGGGGAAAGGAAATGGCGCAGTATCTGTCTCATATATCGTTGGACACCTGAACCGCGCCGTAAGGGAAGGGATAAGAGAGGGAGTGAAAGAAGAAAGAAGAATTAGGTGCCGTAGTGGAGGGCTCCGGAATAATTTCGACTGACATCGCACAGCACACGGGCACCTTAGCGTTTTTCCTCCATAAAAACGCAGCCACCGCGGTCGGGTTCGAACCCGGGAACTCCGGATCAGTAGTCGAGCGCCCTAACCACTGAGCCACCGCGGCGGGTGCAGTGTCAGTGCATGTTTAAAATTTTATCCGGAATCCTCCACGACGGCGCCTCTTTCCCTGCTCCTTCGAGAACCGAGACAGTAACTGAGCCATTTCCCTTACTCAAAAACCAATTTTAAATTTATTTCCTTCTTCCCTTCCTTCACGGCTAAGGTTGAGTAGAGTCGCTGGAAGCTTCGCAGTTACTCTACATCGGGGTTGAGGTTTCCACTACAAAGTGAGGCAGTTACAGCTCCTTTCCTTTCCTCAAAATAAGTTTTCGTCCCGTCCTGTACGCCCACATAGGAAGACCACTTTTTGAGCTGAACTAGAGGTATTAGAAGCTCGGAATGTTAAAATGCTCACGTGTTTCTATTGCATTTTTATACTGCATGGGCCAATAATAATTAGTTTTTGGGGAAAGTAAATGGCGCAGTATCTGTCTCATATATCTTTGGACACCTGAACCGCGCAGTAAGGGAAGGGATAAGGGAGGGAGAGAAAGAAGAAAGGGGTGCCGTAGTGGAGGGCTCCGGAATAATTTCAACCACCTGGGGATCTTTAACGTGCACTGACATTGCACAGCACACGGGCGCCTTAGAGTTTTTCCTCCATAAAAACGCAGCCGCCGCGGTCGGGTTCGAACCTGGGAACTCCGGATCAGTAGCCGAACGCTCTAACCACTGAGCCACCGCGGCGGGTTGCATGGGCGAACCAGCAGAGCTCCGGGATAATCCCTCGATCCACACCACCACAGCCACCGCCTGCGACCACACCGGTAATCCTCCGTGTCATGCTTCTGTGACGGTGCGTTTGACACGGTGCGCCTCGCGTGAGGGGCGTCGCTCAGGTCAGGACGAACTTGGCGCGAACCTCAGGACTCGTTGATGAATAAAGTGCAGCCGAGCAGCGATCGTGGCGGCAGGCTTAAGTGCGATCGATTCGCCTTCCTTCCGTCGCAGCACCGACAATGAGTCGTCTTTCGGGAAGGCCAGACAATAAGCGCACCCAAATGGACAAGAGCACGCGGGACCGCTGGAGAGGGGAAGGAGACGTAGGAAAGAGGTCGGCCAGCAACGATGCTCTGTCACGGAAAGGCGCAACACGCGGGGCGGCCGCGGGTAATTCCGCTCACTGAGTGGTCGAATGAACCTACTCTTATATAAAAAGGCGGGCTTGGTGAACAACAAAGGGTTCGCGTCAGGCTCAAGGAAAAGAGAGGGCGGAGGTTCAAAATCTTGATGAAATCTCCTGCCTCCAAGCATAGAAACTTATGTTCCTGGGACGCAAATAAGCATATATGTGCTTGCGTGTGTGCGTAGTGCAGTAGTACTACAGCTCAGAAAGCGTCAGCAAGCCCTCTAGCTGTCTACATGATAGGGAAGTCATGTTCCTTGATACCACGTAGCAACACGTGCGTTATGCTTAGTTGTATGATTGTTTGTGTGCACTTCCCTTGTATTCGCCCTGTTTCCAATCAATAAACTTCAGTTGTGAGTTGTGTTCTCCTCACGTTTGCGTTTTGCGCTGCTACCCTCAAGAAGAGAGTACTACAGCAGTACATCATTCCGTCCTCAACCATGGGATGAGGTATAATATGTGCAGAGGACGTGTGATATTAAATATATCATATTATATGCAAGACATATGAGTACACGATGAAGCGTCACGGTTGTTGAGAAGAGGAGAAGTCAGGGCAAAAAAACAGGAACTTGCATTAGTACCTTTCAAATTGGGTAGTTGGTGATGAGCCCACTTGCCTGTATACCTTTTTTTTATCACGTACGTTTATGAAGCAGAAGTAAGTAAGGCCGCATTTCGCCAAACACTTTGGCTCAATGGCGGTTCAAATTTTAGGTGCGTTGCTTCATAGTAAAGAAGAAATTAGGGTGCTTCCGGCTTCTGAAATTGAGGAGATCAACGACGGCTACCTTGAGCCCTGTTTCTTAGAAGCCACTGCAGAAGGTTGTGCGCTTGGAGAAGTCGCCATTTTTTCGCAGGAAAGCAAGACCATAATTCAATTCGGTGTCTTTCGGTGATTTGGTTGCTGATTTTATTTCGTACCGATTGTTTGGAACGGAAGAAACAGAAATCATGACATCAATAAGAAGGGATGACATGGTCTCAGTGTTCTAATAAAGGTCACGCAGCCGTAACCATAGCAGGCGCAAGTAACACAGGGAAGGGGAAAAAAAAACAGACTATTGCGCTCGACGTCACAAGCGCACTAAAAAGGAGCTCCAAATCTCGGTCACGTGACCTTCTAGATTCCCCCAACAACTAACACGCGTTTGTGATAGCCAGGGATCCGACGAACGAATTAAGTCGGATAGGGAGGAAGCGACCCGGGTCAGCGGCGGAAGCGTGCTTCCCCCCGGAACAGCGTCGTGGCGCGCCTTGATGGCGTCAGCGCGGTCGTTGGCGGGGACACCCGTAAACGCTGCGGTGGGGCGCACTTCGTTAGGCGCCGCCGGTCCACCTGCCGTAAAGGACGACGCCGTAAAAGACGCTGCCGCAGTCACCGCAGAGGGAAGAGCTAAGAAGCGCGCACTGGCTTCGCATAGCTTCCTCTCAGCTCTGTTTGTTTTTGTTTTGTTTCGCAGAAGCGCAGCCGCACAAACAGAGGAGCACTCACGATGACGAAGACGCTTCGGCGTCTCGTGGGCCCCAGGCAGGCTGCGTGCTTCGCTGTAAACGCGCGGCTCCACTAAGGCCTTCAGGCCGGGAACATTTCCAACGAGGCTCACTGGTGTGGTCGGCTCAAAAGCTTCGCTCATTTTGCAGGGTTCACTCTAAACGCCGACGTTCGCCCTGAGCCTGCCCGGGTCCGTCGGCGAGCAGCCTTGAGGAGGCGGTGCTTTGCTGCGATTATGCCACCATATGCGGCCGGATGGGACAAACCTGTACCGTGAAAATCGCATTTATATGTTGTTGATGGTTTTTTTTTTGTTCCGCTTCACACACGAAGGAGAAATATGGCAGGTGTCCCGCACGTGTATTTCCCGAGCATACCCCGTGCAGACAGAAGCAGACATCGCCTTATATAACTGCGATCACGTGGCAAGATTCTGCTGAAGAGCAGCTCAGAATGCAACCTAAACAGGTAACGCACGCTGAGGAGATATGGTAACTGATTTTGTCAGATGAGAATTGTTGGCTAAAAAAAAAGGGGCGGGGGGGGGGGGGGGGAGGGAGGATAAAGAACTGATTTCGAACGTTGGGTTTTGAAGCGAGATTTTGACGTCACAGTCTTGACGAACGCTACCTAAAAGGTAACACATCCCGCAGCCAAATGAAAAACGACTTGCTTGCGGTTAAGTTTCGTTTTTAAAAAGAAAACAGACGACAGAACTTCATTTGTAAACAAAGGATCCGAAGTGCTGTCTTCTGCGTCAAATACTCAGCGCTTGCCATTAATTGTGCCACGAAACGTATTTTTTTTCTTAAATATGGTATTTTTAACAGGGACGTAATATTCTATACAGATGAACTATTTACAAAGCCTTCAGCAAGCGGTATAAAATTCATCGCGAAGCAAAACCCTTCGAGGCAACAAGTCACTAGAAGGGAGGCAAGGCTGAGAATCCCACCAAGAGGGATCGCCACTCTGGTACGAAGTCCTTCCGGTCATACAGTTCTTGAAGATAAAAAAAATATCATTCCGCTGAAATGCCCTTTCGTTGAAACACCAGATTCACAATGCTGGTCCACCATGCGAGTTTTCCATACGTAGTCCAATTGGAAAGAACGTGTCTAAGGTTTCATCAGCGTATTGCCGAGTTGTAAGGTACCGTGCACTATGAGAAAATAAATTAATTCGGTTCTTCAAGGTCCGTTATAGCACGTGAATCCCAAAACAATATTGCGCCTTTACAATTAATTCTGTTTTTTGCCCAAATGGGCAACCAATCTCATGAGGCTTCGACCTCACGAGGTAGACCTCAACCTCAAAATGACCTCAACTTCACGTAGTGAGGTGAGGTTGAGTCGAGGTCTGGGACATATCGAAATTTTTGTGAGGAAGCAAATCGGACCCGAACTTCACCCGTGACTTTGAGGTTTAGTGAGGTCGTCATTTGGTGAGGTTGGGTTTTGAGGTCGAGAGTTTTCGAAGTTGAGTTGGGCGCACCGCCGAAGTGAGCAGTGAGAGACGGCGTTCAGTTACCCCCCTTCGCAATACCGGATGCAGCAGCACGCTCTTGGGTTTCGGCGGCTGTACCTGTTTCTGTCAAAAATGAATGAATGAATGAATGAATGAATGAATGTCTCTTCAGACCGAGCCTGCTGCAGGACGCTCCAGGCTGGTCTTCTTGGAATTTGTGGTCCTACCACGGCGAGTGACGCTTAACAGCGCTTGCGCAGTTCTCCTATTTTGTTTGCGAGTTTTGTTTCTTAGTTTGTCACCATTCTATTTGCTGCTTTTTTATCGAATTACGTCGTTAGCCCAGTTTTCTTTACCCGCTTTGCAGAGACTCATTGCAACCCCCTACCTATTCGCCGCGTCATCTCCTCCGGCACTGATCTTTTTTTGCAAAAAACCCAGATCGCGTGAAGATCGCGTCTTTCCGCCAAAGCGCAACCAACGTACGCAAACAGTTTGGGGACGTAAACAGTGTTAATCTAGCAGCGCACAGCGTGAGTATAACCAGATGCCCGAGAGACAGGCTGTGAAGGGGGAACACGTCCAGAGCGGGAGCGCTGTCCGGTGGTGCGTTTGTCTCCTCTCTTGTCACTACTTTTTACGTGTATGGGCTGTAACCGTGACTCTGAAGGCGTAAACGGCTTTGCGGAATGCATGGGATGCTAGTAGCTATGCAAAGTCGCGGGTACCGTTGTACCATTGGTTAATTCAATATTGAAGGCAGATACTTTAAAGGGGCTGTGAAGGGGGCTCTAATAAAGCTGCGGCATGGCTGGGATATTGAAGCACGCCGCTCCACGAATAGTGTCCAGCAAGGATTTTTTAAGTGCGCTTTGTAGAAGCTGAGTTATCTGTAGTCAAAATTTGAATTTCAGCGTCTTCGCGCCTTTCCCTCTCCTCTCGTCGCTATTTTGCACGCTGGAAGGTGGGCGCTCCTTCGCCGACCCCCATCTGAAAGCAGAGCTTCCCGACCCGCCGGAGATAAGCGGCTTATTGGCCGCGGCCACGGTGGCTGCCTGACGTCTGGAAGAATCTAACCAATGGCCACCTCTCACCTTGTACGCAGATGCGGGGGACAGAGGAGGGTGCGAGCATGAAAAAGTCGCCGGGAAGGGCTCGCGAACTTTGACGCGTGATTGTGGGTCGTCTGCTGCGTGTAGAAGAGCATTATTTGGCTCTGGTTTTCATGGCAACGCAGTGCAGTGATTAAGTGAGTTAATGTGCTCTCCTCGGAAAGCGTTTCAGAGCCCCTTTAACAAGTGATTGGCTCTATGAAGCTCGTCTCATAGTGGAGACGAGTTTACGCAGCAAACTTAATCACTAAACGTAAGCAAACTTAATCACTAAACGTAAGCAAACGTAGTCACTAAAGTGCCCAGCAATGTACTGGTGGTCGCCGCGCACATCGAAACCCGGGCCGCAAGCTATTAACGCAGTGGGTCAGCTACGCATGACTGGCCGATGTCTGCACGGAGCACGATCTTCTACGTACAAATTTTAGACTATCCGAACTCTCATGCCAGAATACCATTTTTTCCTACTGCTTGAACGTTGAATAGGATATTGTACTATTAGAGACAATAGCCTCTACGCTGCTCAGACAGCGATTTAGGCTCACATAAGACATATGCTTGTCAGGTGTTGCATAATTTTACTGCCACGGTTCAAGGAACGTGAATTTAATTTTCATTTCCACAAGTGTCGGTTCGGCTCAGCGGCTAATAATAGAGCTATCGGCTTCATTTTGGGCTCACGCGTCCTAGAGACTTTTTCCCCTGCCTGTACAGTACATTGAACTTTGCATACAGGTTTATACAGGCTTAAAATGGAAATATTGTTATAAATGACAATTATAACGGTACTGTCTTCAGTTTTAGTTACCTATTTCACAGTATCCTTGACAGTGGGATTTTTAATTCGGGTTTTGTGCGAAAAGCCCATTTGGCCACTTTCTAGATTTTGAGGTTGGGCACACGACCTCAACCTCACAATACGAGGTAGAGGTGGGGTTGAGTAAGGTCGCTAGTGGTCTATGGAAAAACGAGGTGAGGGTGCCTGAGCAAACCCCACCTAAAATGACGAGTTTGAGGTTGTGTGAGGTCTGCAGATATTATTTAAGGCAGAGGTCGAATCGAGGACTTTGGGGCATAATGCGCACCTCTGGTTTTTCAACTGAATTTCTATATTAAGCGTCGCGGGTATAAGCTTGCTCAAAGACTTGATTCCAGTGCTTTTCCCCCCGCCAATTTACTGGTCATTGTATTCTGGCCTGTCTGGACAGGATGTGCTTGCACGGGTGCATAAAATGTCAGTTTAATCCTGCGCCAAGACTTTCTTTTACACGCTGCACCTGGAGATCTTCCCGTGAGGGCGTGGCTCCGCAATAAGAGAATTTTTTGTGTCATCGGTTAACTGCCGTCTCCGTGACATTCCAGAAACAACAAAGCATTCCTTCACTAACCCGCTAGCGGACTTAGACGAGCCGCGCTCGTCATAAGCGTACACTGTCACTTTTGACTCCTGACGAGTTAAGCTTGTGTGTTTTCTGCCGCTCTTTGTGCTGCTTAAAGCGAGTAGGGCTCGTCCAAAGCACTTTTAGGTTTGCCGAGAGATGGCAGCACTATTAAATTAACATACTGTTGCTATTTAAAAAAATTGTCCTTTAGGGGATTAATCCCGCCACGGCACTAATCTAAAACAAGCGCTGTCAAATGTTCTGTTATCCATCCTCACGAAAAATTCTACTATTTTTCGTTAGGTGGCACTGCAGGAGTGGTATGTATAATGCTATTGTATCGGGCAGGAAAAAAACGTCACCTTCGGCGCTGGGAAAAACTGGCGCATCACTCGACAGCAGAGCACGATAAAGACCGAGACACTACCGAGCATCGTGATGGTAAAAGCAGCCTTTACCAAGGCCAGCACTCACTCTACAAGTCACAGCGGAAAAATCTTGCAAGCACACTGGAAGAATTAACAGGTCACGGTGTACTGTTTTATAATTGTTTTTTTAGGGGGAAAGAAAATGGCGCAGTATCTGTCTCATATATCATTGGACACCTGAACCGCGCCGTTAGGGAAGGGATAAGGGAGGGAGTGAAAGAAGAAAGGAAGAAGGAGGTGCCGTAGTGGAGGGCTCCGGAATAATTTCGACCACCTGGGGATCTTTAACGTGCACTGACATCGCACAGCACACGGGCGCCTTAGCGTTTTTCCTCCATAAAAACGCAGCCGCCGCGGTCGGTACTGTTTTGGTCAACATTACAAACAGCCGGTTTGTAATGCCTCAGCTGAGTGCCCACATTAAACGCTTCCGTCATGAGCACGTGTCGCATAAAGCAAAAAAAATTGATTTAGCTCTGGTCAAACCTGGAGTGACGCGATAGCTACAGCTGGCCGAGTGAAACTTGGTCACGTGACCAACCACATGACGAACCACGTGATAGTCACGGTGCCGCGCCGCCGGCAGCTGCTCCGCACCACGTGACCAACCACGTGACAGGGTGGCGGCGGAGCCACAGGGTGGCAGCTCCGCCACGCTGAAGGCTCGAAATGCAACCGTAATGTAGTTATCACTACAGAACAAACCGAATGAATGAATGAATGCGAAACACTGTATGATGTCGGTATTGGATGGCTGTCTTTCGGCAGGCTTTCCGCCGACATGCGGTACTAGCGACGCTCCTTCACAAAAAGAGCGATACTTAAAGCACGCCCCTACCCAATAGTACTCTCATGTCGGCTTCAGAACCGGGCTGCGATGACGTAATCAGTGACATTAATAGTGCAGCTTACTGTCGCTGTTGCCGTGGGCTCAATCCAAGTCGAGACCTGCGTAACACCGATTTCATTATCCACGCGACCTTCTATTAGTCGCAGTGCCACAGTAAAGCGATCCATTAACAACTTAAACGCCCCGGCCTCGAACTGTACGTCGAACGAATTGCGTCAGACGTCAAACGAACTGAGCTACAGAAAAGCGAATCGTATGCGCTGACCTTTCGCCTCCATAAGCCTATCACACCACCGAAGCGCTGGTCCGTAGTCACCGTCAGCAATATCGAAGTGTTGCGGACTTGACTAGTGTCAATTGAGCCTGTCTCCGCAGTTTGAGAACGGAAGCTCTATGGGATGGAAGACAGGTGTCTTCAGGGGTACTACCACCTGCAGAAACTAAACAACAAGATGGCCGCTGCGTTTCCACACCGATTTATATACAATTTTTTTCAGAGGTGGCAGGGATATCATTTATTTCTTGCGACGGTTTCGCAATATTTTTTTGCATCACAAGGGGTGCAGAAAGGGTGGAGTGCGAATACGGCCTTCACCGGCGGCCCGCCTCGAATGTGACCAGAATCAGTTGCGAGGCCGCAAAACGGCGTTGCAGCAGCTCAGCTCTCGGCGCAGGTGTTTGCGACCATTGCAATCATGACGGCGTATTCATTTTTTTTCATGTCAGTCACTTTTTTCTTATGTTACATCTCAAATGCTGCACAACCCAATGCGCTACTGCCTTTGATACGTGCTTAGAATCTATCCTGACTACTCTGCTTCTATTTATTGCCCTGCACTATGGTAGACCTTTTTAGTAAAGTTTTAAGTGTATTTTTCGTACATAAGTGCTTGAAAAACATCGTCGAGCGTATCACTTGGCTTTACCAGAGTGAACGTGTACAGGTGTTGTAGCTGTTAGAGAACGTACAGGTAGCCGAGTTACAAACATGCACTACTAATCGACAGTTCGAAAAAGCGCTCAAGTTTGAGATGTGCAAGTGAGCCGTTGCTACGATAACAAATTTGTAAGATACTCCTGCGTTTTTATGGAGGAAAAACGCTAAGGCGCCCGTGTGCTGTGCGATGTCAGTGCACGTTAAAGATCCCCAGGTGGTTGAAATTATTCCGGAGCCCTCCACTACGGCACCTCTTTCTTCCTTTCTTCTTTCACTCCCTCCTTTACCCCTTTCCTTACGGCGCGGTTCTGGTGTCCAACGATATATGAGACAGATACTGCGCCATTTTCCTTTCCCCCCCCCCCCCAAAAAAAAAAAAACAATACTCCTTTCACCTCACCAAGAGTTTCCCTTACCCATTTTGATTTCTTTAGCACGTTGATTCCTTGTCAGAAAAGCGTTTTTCCGCTCCATGTAAAAAAAGTGGCTTAGAAGCGCACTTTGTCCTTCCGTGAATTACAGAAGCACGTCCTGTGTGTATATATATATATATATATATATATATATATATATATATATATATATATATATATATATATATATATATATATATATATATATATATATATATATATATATCTGCTAATAGCTTAACGAGGGTCTCGGTTCTGGCAGTCTTGATGCCATAGGTAGCTTGAGAGGGCTCTCGCACAGTTTCCGCCCTCGCTCGCCGTTAGATGACGTTCCACGTCACGCTCGCGGTATTACAGGACGTGCTACGTCCGCCGCTATGGTCGAGGGTGGCGCTGATGAACACTCTCAAGGTTCGCTTACACCCAATGAACATAAATACCCACGAGAGCAGCAGATTGGACAGCCGTCGCCGTAGCTCAGTTGGTAAGAGCACCGGACGCGATATTCTGAGGTCGTGGATTCGGATCCCACCGGCGGCATGGTTGTTTTTTCTTCTGCTTTATAAGTAATTTTCTTTAAGCGATTTATTAATCTAAGTACTATAATATCCCACTGATAAGCACAACACATAAAAAAACATTCCCTATGCACCTTCGTTTCGGTGACTGGGCTCCCTTCATAAGTTTGTCAAAGTATATATATATATATATATATATATATATATATATATATATATATATATATATATATATATATATATATATATATATATATATATATATATATATATATATATATATATATATATATATATATATATATATATATATAGCAGAGAAGTTAAAGGGAATGAGGGGCCCGTTTGACAAACTTATGAA
Organism: Amblyomma americanum; assembly: GCF_052857255.1. NCBI lineage: Eukaryota > Metazoa > Arthropoda > Arachnida > Ixodida > Ixodidae > Amblyomma > Amblyomma americanum. The sequence continues at coordinate 200,807,950 of NC_135500.1, forward strand.
GGGAGCCAACAGTGTGTATATATATATATATATATATATATATATATATATATATATATATATATATATATATATATATTATTCTTGAGGAATTTCATGTTTCTTGCGACGTGCTCTGACGTCACAAGCGTCGCCCCAAAAGCAAAACCCGCTAACGCAGCTCCAAAAATATTCTCGGCCCAGGGACGAAAACGGTATCGACAGATTTGCAGGATACCGACATGTCCTGAAAGCTTTATATCTTATGAAACACCGCTCACGCAAACGCCGCCCAACGCTGTCGATTCCAAACCACATCCGTTCCTTTGGGAGGACTGATCGATGACACGAGCAATTTATCTGGCAAGGTGCCCGTGCTCTGCATCGGCTTCGCGGCACCTTCCTATCAAACTTCCATTCCTTTCGACAACGACACGCACCGTGAAGTTGCTTCGCTTATATATCCATGCCATGCCCCCCTCTGCTCGGGCTCCCGTAATGACATTCTGCCCTTTATCCGTTGCGAAGGGGGGAGGGGGGGGGGGGGGGCTTAATCGAGGTCTTCTTTTTCTTTCCTCCATAAACTTAAGCTCGACAAGGGAGATGTATCAGGCCTGGTTGGCATTTCTTGCGTACGGAAACCGTTTTGCTGCATATAGCCACGTCATCAAATTCTCGTTACGTTTGTGTCGCTAGTTTGAGCCACGTAATGCTCAAGCAGGCATACACGCACGCGCAAAGAAAGACAGACTTCAGATAACACCCGAAGCAAGTCTTGTCCGCAAAATTCCCGCCAAGACTCTGGAACCAGCGCAGTTCCTTAGGTCGAGGCGCCCAGGACGTTTGAAAACTTAGCGCTGACTGGATGATAGCATTAATGCAAGTTTCATGCGTTCGCGCTCTGAAAGAACTCCATCGTTTCACTGCTTGGAGCCTGTCCGGAGTAATCTTCGTAAATTTAGGTCCGTGAATCTGCGTAACGGCAGCAAAAGAAACGCGTTTTTTTTTCTTTATATGTAGTATAGGGACGTCTTTAGTGTCGGCACAGAAACAATTATCTTTTCTTCTGCGAACAGGAAGGGTGAGAAGAGCAGTATAACGAACTTACTTTTCCCTCTCATTTCGCTTCTACTGACTGCAAGTTTTGGAAAGAACGTATTTTTTTGTAGTTTCTTTCTTCTGCAAGGAACTGTCAAAGTTTTGGGGCTATTATAAAAAAAAACAAGGACACCGCACAGTCACGTTCCATTTCAGGCTGCTGTCAGACTCGAAAACAGCGCCCGTCTTTACACACACCAGCCCACGATAACACGAAGACCTTTCTCGCAGTTGTTGAAGCAAAATTTTTTTCACTTTCCTCCAAGTGCGAATTTCTGGACTGCACTTAAGTGCGCTGAAAACCCCAGCACTTAAGGAAACCAAACAAACTTTATAAGCAAGATACATATGTGTAGCACAAAATATAACAAGCTCGCAAGGGTTCTGCGAAGAGCTTGTTAAGACGCACAGTCTCTGCAAACCTTTTTTTAAAAGGCGGAAATAGTGTTCGTTTAAGGTAATTTGCCACTTTTATTGTCTTTTAACCTGCGCCACGACTATTCCTGGAGCACATTGCTCCAAAGGAATAGCCAACCGTGCCCGTGGGCGCCATTTTTCCGGCCCTCGCGTACTTAATTATTCTATTCTTGCGCGGATGCAGCGGCATGAAAGCTTTGGATGTCGGCGTTAGGGAGCGCTGTAAAAAAAAAAAAACTGGCAAAAATAAAACCGAGAAAAAAATGTACTGAATGTATCCTTTTTGTTCTATTCACTCCTGTAAACTTAAGCCTGTCAAGTGTATTAAACTCTTGTTCTCCCTAAGTTAACGATGTTGAGATTACAACAGCATCTGCGGCTCATTGCAGTAGCGTAGGAATATACCTCGGTGCCTGTACGCGAGAGCAGCGCACCCATAAACCATGCGCTGCCTGCTCCTGAGGATCACGGGATGAACTGAAACGGCTGACAGCACTGAGCGGTGTACATAAACGCTTGCGTTCTCCCAGTATGCTTCCGATATTTCAGCTCAGTGGCTAAAGAGTGGAACTTGATACGATTTACCACGCATTACAACGATAGAATTGTTTGAACAGAGAAGTAACATAAAGAACTAGGATGAACCCAACAAACAGCCGGCTGCACGATTTAGCTTCGAGGAAGAAAGGTAAATAGAGGGCAGACGGATCAGAGGGCGACCGACCGACCGACCGACCCAATGAATGAATGAATGAATGAATGAATGAATGAATGAATGAATGAATGAATGAATGAATGAATGAATGAATGAATGAATGAATGAATGTCCTTGGTACGCGAGCATGTGCTAAGCAGACATGGCGCCCACGTTTTAGGTTGCAAGGCTTTTCTGATGGATTATATAACACTTGGCAGGCGAAGTAGGAGACCTCACGAGCGGTAAAAAATCTTCCGAGATTTGTGGCCTGTTTTATTTGTGTTAGATGCATTTGTAAACGATGTGCGTGACTTCCCAAAGTGACTTGCGCAGAGATGGGACGTTATCCAGCTAATTATCATTCTCAGGCACCACTAAGCCCGGTTGGTATTGTGTGCAGAGGCCAACTTTGCGTGGATGTGCGTGAAAAGCTTTATTTCTGCTTTGTTGCGCCTCTAGGAGTTCATGCAGTGGCGGGGTGCTGCGGGGAAAGGTGCGCTGCACCCTCAGTGTTGACCAAGGTCTTTGGTCATAATAACAGCACGGCTGTCGGCTGTTACGGCCGCCTTTGGGGCGCATAAAAAATTCGTTCAGGACACCTGTAGTTATCGCTGTCGTGTTTATGGTTAGTGTATTTGCTCCACTTTCCATAACCTTTCTGCGTCGCGAAATTTGCACCCTTGCCGCCATTACCCTGCTCTGTGCTTTTTTTTTTTCGTGTACAGTCTTTGTTGAAGAATATACAGCCCAAGGGGTTCGCTTCTAAGCCATGTAGCGGAGCTATTGAGCACATTTGACAGTCCTAAGGGTGGGAGGATTGAGGATGTAAGTTCATCCCGCCTTCGTGCAGAGTAGGTCCCTGAATATGCGAGTGGACCCCCGCTACAGGGTGCACAAAAGCAGTCCCCTTGGGCTGCATACTTTCGACAAAGAGTGTACTTATTTTCAGGAGTGTAATCCAGTAGCTGCAGGCGAACACGGTTTTTATCGCTTTACTGCGCATAGTTCGTAACAAGAGTGAAGAGTGCGGCTGCTCGGCAAGCAACAACAAAAAACAGCATCAAACTCGATCTCAAAAACAAACCACATCGTAGCCAGTCGGATTCCATATTTCGCAAGGAAAACCAACGTTGTACCACCACCACTAACGTTGTGCGTTAGTGGTGCAGGCAGGGGCTTATTATTTTTTATTCTTTTTAGGTTGCCCCAACCTAACCAATGTCGTCAGCGGCTGCCTTCTGCAGGCGACAACCACTGCTCTGATTTACAGGCAACTTTCGAGAAGCGTAAGCTGGCACGAAAGGAAGCATAGAGCGTCGACGCTCACTTCCGGCTGACGCCTTCCTCCCCCCCCCCCTCCCCCCGTCTCCTCCAAGTTCCTGTCGGACTTTTTCGAGGCGTTCTCCGAGTCGATGACGCCCCGAGGCGAAAAACGAGCAAAGAACAGTTTACCCGTGGGACTTCGACGCCTCCGCGTGAAGGACACGTACTTTATTCTTCGCATCAACACAAGTGAGCCAGCAGGACCTGCAGCGTCAAGGTAAGCGGAACAAAAAGCACAAGAAAAAAAAAAGAAAAAATAAACAGTGAAAAAAAGGGGCTGCTGAAGAGAAATCAGTACAGCGCATAGTTTTAAGTTTGGCGAAAAGCAAAGCTAGTAAGATCCTCAGGCATGCCGCGAGTTTTATCTCTGCATCGTGGATTGGCGCTTCGCCGAGCTTTGCTTTTAAAGCGAAGCTTTATTTTCGCACTGATTGGCTTTTCCTTCTTTTTACCGTTAAAGCGATGGGTTTGTTTCAATTTTACTGAGTCCCGCTCGAAATGAACGCGTAGAAGGCGCTGCCACGGCTGTGCTAACGTAGTTTTGGATGCCAGAACGAACGCTGTTTAACCACTGGCGCTGTTGCAATTTCCAAAAGTTCCGGACCTTATTTGTAGTTTTTTTATTTTCCTTCAACTGTGCCAAGCTAGCGAGTATTTGCTTTGCCGGTGCAAGATGTTTGTTTTCCACGCGCTTCGGGTGCCACCGACCTTGCCTCTCTTTACCCCTCTCCACTTCACCCCGTCTCGCACATTTTTATTTTTTTCGCGTACAATGAGTGTTCCAAGGGTACCCGAGCTTGCGTGACCGTGGTCGTGGCAGCAGTCGTGCACGACCCGACATTAGTAGCATGCTTCTGGGCAGTTTTCGGGAGTCAGGAGAACTCACCCTCAGGCTATCAACTTTTAAGGGGCTTCTATGCAGCAACGCCTATGAGGACACCGCGACACTTAATGCTCGGCCGGCGGACGCCATTTTGGGGCACAGAGGCCTGTCGCATACACACGCAGTTTAAAAATTCCCACCTGAAATAAGACGAAGACGATTGCTAACGGCATTTTGCCGAGTATTGGCCAACACCGCCGACAGCGTTGCCTTCAGCAATAACACTACAGCCGCGGCGTGAAACCGTGTGCGCATTCAGAAACGACGAAGATACCCCCCCCCCCCCCCCCCCGCCTCCTGCAGCCTTGAAAGAGGCCGTTCGATATTAAGACACCACTGTATGGACATCTGAAGTGCCTTTCCTAACGTCATCTGAGACTCCTTAGTAGCGGCCACTGAGTGACTCGGCCGAAAGATTTTAGAACGCTCAGGTTTTTTTTTCTGTTTTCGGTGATACCAGCTTACTCTGAACCGATAGAAAGTGTTGGTACCAGTAGGTTTCAAGAGTGCATTGATACAGCAGCTCTTCGGCGAAGCCCATCTTAGCTGCCTTCAATGTCTCAGTGTCAGTTTTGCGCTTTAACACACCTTTGAAGATCTTCGCGCGAAAGAACACAATACACGAACAACTGTAATTTTGCAAAAGGTTCGAACCTCCGTAGTCACCTGCGGCGGATGGCGAGAATCCTTATTACTTACAGCGCATGCTTCTTCTCGCTTTCGAAATAATCGCATGAACAACAGTTGACAGCGTGTGATGTCGTCTGGCGTAATTGTACGTGACAGCGCGTCCTGATCGGTTTCGGCAGCAGAGAAGAAATCGTTTTTAGTTTCTCCTCGACGACGTTGGCGTTATCCCGCTCATAATCTTTATTACGAGATAGAAAACGCGATACGGAAGCGGCATTGAAATGCACTGGGGTGTCGTCTCCAATTTTCGCCGTCCACGCGGCAACCACCATGGCGCCTGGCCGGGTCAGTACGTAAGGAAAAAGGATTTCTCCAGGTTCAGTAAACGGGGAAAGAATAATGCGAGCAAACGATTACCTATAAAAGCTTTCATAACACTTTACTCATAAGATGACAGAACGGTTATATATATCTTCAAACCCGGCATCTGAGCCTGGATAATATAACGATTCTGTTCTAGTTGTATTACGTCTTTGCGTACTTTTTCATTGCGTGAGGCTCCAGAAGTCACTTTTTACTGCCCTGATCATACAGCCGCGTAGCCGATGACATCAGCAGAACAGAATCGAATGAAAAAGCATATTATATTCTAAAGGCCCTAGTTGACGGTAATGTCGAAATACCTTCACGTCTTAATGTGCCATGACAAACGACAGTAATTCCGAGTACCACATAAACGCAGATCGCTTACTTGACTGAGAGATCCCCTTTCTTCAATAATTTTTGCTTGCACTACAGCACTGAGTTGAGCTCCCGCTTTCCAGAAAATTTGTTCATAGTACCCTAGCTATAGCCTTAATTCGTGGCGTCTTTCTAGTAGTTTGATGCTAGCTTTTTCTTCCGCTCTTTCTTTCGTTTTGTCACTCAGCACTGACAGTGCACGCCAGAAAAACAAAGCAGATAGTACAGGGGTGACTTTCTTCACGCATTACAAAGAAAGGTGTCTGTTTATCGGAAACATGCTTGGCGCTGCTCGCGTTTCGGAAATGCTGCGCAAAATCCATCCAGGTGTTTTGCCTTCGCACACCAGAAAGCGGTGCGTATCGCGGAGGCTTGTCTACGCACTCCCATACTTAAAATTAGACACTAGTGAAAAAGCCAAAGTAGAGTCTATGATTAGAAAAGCATACAAGGTAGAATTAGGGCTACCGAACTGTACCTCCACCGAAAGGTTTCTGGGCTTGGGAGTACACAACACCTTAGATGAGCTTACAGAGGCACACTTAACAATGCAGAGAGGCCGGCTTTCCCGCACCAAAGCAGGAAGGACCATACTTGATCGTTTAGGACTAGGCATACAGTTGCCACCCCAAGATACCAAAACACAGATACCTAAACGCATCGCTAAGGTAATAAGAGTTAAGCCACTAGCTAAGAATATGCATCCTGCTCACCACGAGGGGAGAAGAAGGGCTAGGGCAAAAGCTCTACACAACATATACAACCAAGATGAACATGCAGTATATGTAGATGCCGCAGAATGTCCCCAGAAACAAGCGTTCGCACTAACGGCGGTGGATACGCAAGGTAGACTGATAGTCTCCGGCACTACCATAACGAAATCCTCGGAAACGGCAGAAGAGGCGACAATCGCCCTTGCTATCATTAACACAGAAGCTACTACCATACTCAGCGACTCTAAATTTGCCATACGCAATTATGCGAGGGGCAGAATTTCTCAGGCAGCAATGATCATATTGGGTCAAACCAAAGACTTAGACAGAATTATTGAATTGATATGGGTCCCGGCTCACTCGGGGAACCCTGGTAACGAAGCGGCCCACATAACAGCTCGAGGATTCGTCAGCCGAGCAGGGGACGCTGTCGTTGCTGAGAGTTTTTCGAAGGACGGCCTATCATCTTTTACGATATTACTAATAATTTTAAACTTGAAAGGAGGATATTTCCTCCTCTAGACAGAGCCTTTAATAAGGAGCAGGAGACCACTTGGAGGCGACTCCAGACGCGATCCTTCATGACGCCTTACCTGTTGTCAAAATTCTACCCCGGTGAATACGACCCTGCATGTACATTATGTGGTGATTTAGCCACTTATGATCACCTATTGTGGAATTGTAAAGAGGAGCCGCCCCCGAAATCTCTAATACAGGTTCCTACTCTCGAGCAGTGGGAGGCCGTGTTGGTCAGCTCAGACTTGGGAGTTCAAACCCGGGTCATTGAATGGGCTACCCAGGTCGCGGTCAGCCGTGGACTGATAGCCACCTAGCACGGATCGTCTGCATTCTGCCTTTTCTGACGAATTAAATGTTTTCCAATCCAAAATCTCACAGCGACACCTAAAAGGTAAATTTACAAGTGAAAAAGGAAGAGGAAGTCAAAATTCACAGGAACGCATAATTTCATTACGCGCTGGCAGCTGTTAATACCTTTACCAAAAGTGGCGTCACTACTGCCCTTTTAAAAAAAATGATCTATAGACTTTCTATAGACATTTTGTAGACTCTATAGTTGTCTTTTAGATCTTTCCTTTTGTCTGTAGACTAAAGTCTATAATCGGCTTAATTTGCTTTGTCTATAGACAGTCTATAACATAGCAGGAAGTGTATGACCAAACGTGTATATATCGTGTATAGACTGTCTATAGACCTGTGTCTTTAGACTTTCAGTAGACGTTTGTCTATAGACTGTCTGTAGACAGAAGTCTACTACAAGAGTATGGTCATAAATCTATAGATTTCTCTATAGAGTCTATAGATTTCACAAAACTGAAGTCTATAGACATTCTACGGACTGTCTAAAGAAATTTTTGTAAGGGTGGTCTAGTGGCACCACTTCCCTGCATTCAAATGTGATGCTCCTCTCTCGTGACGTCACTTCCTTCCAGCCAATGACAATGCCCCGGTCCGGCGACGTCACTTCCCTAGAGCCAATGGGCGAACTTTACGGCCAACGGCGCGTTTGGGCCCCATGCGTCTCTAACGCGTGCCCGACAATTACCGTACAAAAACCTTCGATCCAAAGCATTCTCGAAAGGATCGCGAGAGTCTGATGCGCCTGATTTGTGAAGACGCATACAAGCGCGCTTGAACAGAACGTTCTCCAAGTTATCTTGGGGAAAGCAGACGAGGGTCGATAGCTGCTTTCGGCCAGAACCTGGTGCACTGTTCCTGCAATGCGTGGCATTCCTTATAGAATGTAGCGGTTGAGAGGGAGAAAGAATGGGGCTCGCAACCGGCACAGGCAGAGCCGGACGCTTCTGTTCTGTATCAGCTGTTCGCCGGCCACGATTGAGATGCATTTGCACACAGCCAAAGGCAGCTCCGCCATATATTGAAACAAATGAGCTCCTGACAAGCGTTATGGCTCCCCTCGCTTGCTGGTGCCTCTTCGGCACGTTGCAGTGGTGATGCTGGGAGAGACAAAGAGAGCGCGGTGGACGACAAGCTTTTCGCATTCTCATGTTTTATAATCTTATAAAGCGTCTAAAAATTAGTTTTTACTACGGAAGTGTGTTTGTATGACTCGGCGATTCAAAGCGGGGTTTTTGTCGTCGTACGCTAGCTTTTTGAAAGTGGCCTTTATTTGGGCACTTATTCTGAAAGATGTTGAGTGGCATGTCACGCGATGATGTTCGGGAAGCATGAACAGTTTACGTACTCGTAAAATTAGATTAGCATGGGTTAAGCACTAGCGTGAACTGGAAGAAAGAGAACTCAACAAAAAAAAAGCGTTACTCCTAGCGGACAGAGAGGGAATCGAGAAGGATTTTAGTGCAGCTTTTTGAACGGAAGAAGCACTAATAAAATAAAGAAAAACCTAGCCTGAAAGCGTGCGAGTATAATTTAACCTGAGTGTTTAGACAGGTACAGCTTCGTAAGAGTGATTCTGACTCAACACAGCTAGAGCGTAAGCGCGAAACAGTTCGGCTGCTCCTTTCAGGGCTGAAAAATTGAGGAACAGAAATAAGCGTTGTTATTGAAAGGCGTGGGCAATCTTCGGCCATCCTTTTCGAAGCCCGCTTATTACGCCGTCAACAGGCTGTGTTTCGCCACTTTACCTGTTAAGGGCCCGGCTTCCCGGTTCCTGCTCGCACACAAAAAAAGAAAAAAACCTCGCGGGAACATACGCAGCACCCCGTTATTACCGTCACAACACCCATCGCCTGGAGAGTTAGGGGAAGTAATGGATTTTTCAAAGAGTCTGTAAAGGAGCAGCTAAGTTGTAAAATGAAAACTGAAAATCATGAACCAAACTCGCCGACTGGCCGAATCTATTACTGTGAAGAGGTGAATAAACCGCTCCAGCTGTGCAAGTCCGCCCTTTTCCGCCATCTTCATTATAGAAAATTGGCTCTGACGTCCCCTGCGATCGAAACTAGATTCTCCAAGAAACAGCTAGCATCTCCTCAATACTCTTTCATCGCGCTCTATGTATTATCCTCATTCTTGGAAGAGTAACAAGAAAGCAGAGTAGAGACACCTCCCGCAGTACTTTAATATAGCGTGAAGGGCAACACAATCCGATAAAAAGTCATATTGTGGAAGTAAGATATAGTTTCGAGGCGTCAACACGCTGCCGGAAAGTAGAAAAAAATTCTTCGTCCAATTTTATCTCCTCGCACTACTTGGAACAGGCTGCGTGACTGTTTCAGAGCAGCGTTTTACGAAGCTAGTTCAGGGAGGAAGATTGGGAACAATTCATCCTCCCTGTATGTTCGATCTGCGCCAGTCCGAGTTTCTTGGGCAAACGCACATAATTCCGAGGCAGCTAAGAGTTTGCGCGGCGACACAGATTGGAAACTGGGTGTCACATTCACGAGCTGTCACTGATTCCTTGTACGTAAATTCACTTCGTTGCACAGTGGAGCTCATACGCTGCCAGTTGTGATAGGTGCTGCTCAAAAAAAGATTTGGACATCGACGATATTTGGATAAATACACTTGCGAAGACAACCGTTAGTTTAGTAACAGAAATGGGGATGAGTAAGGGCATGCAGCACTTGTCATCATTGGTCCTTGCATTCTTATGAAAAACGATGCGCATATAAAATGTAAATTGTTTCCCACTCACTTGATTGATTGATTGATTGATTGATTGATTGATTGATTGATTGATTGATTGATTGGTTTAGTGAGTGAGCGAGTCAGCGAGATCGACCGACTGATCAGTTAACTGACTGTCGCACGTCGCGTTGAAAAGATGACGTTGCAAGCTGCTAGAAATTGGGGAGGATATGGAAGACTGGGAGGTGAATTATGGAAAGCGATGATGGTTTGGTTTATCGGGGTTTAACGTCCCAAAGCAACTCAGGCTATGAGACGCGCAGAGAGCGATGAAGAAGGTGACCTAGCTTACGTACGCAACGAAGACTATAGTGCTCATGACGAATTCTTGCCTGCGGACTGAAGAAGCACCACCACTCTGGTTAATCTCTGAAGCTCTTGATGACCTTCATCTTTTATCACTCACTGAAAAAAAAAAGAAAACGGAAGAAAAGAAAAGAGCGGCCATGTTGCAGCGGTGAGGAAGCTCCTTTTCTTCTTTCTTGATGCTGTCATGCGATGGCTCGACGTCACTTCCTTGACTTCATGAATAATCATGGCCGGCTTACCGGTGTCAGCGGCTAAATTAGGAAGGCGGCTTCATTTCTCGATGGCCAAGAGAGCAAACAAAGCTGGGCTTATAGCAACGCACGCGCGTGGAAGCCCAAATGGGATGAAGAAGCACTTTCATTGTTTTCTCGGTCAATGATACGTGGCTGAGGCCAGCCTTATAAAGCCGTACTCCGTGAATATGCATCAGGCTTGAGACTGCGCTGTTGCCGAATGAACCCCGCCGCACTAATAGAAATAGAAAAAAATGGGGGGGAGGGGGGGGGAGCAAGATTGTTTACCTAAGGTTCCCTCCGGAGGATGGTGATTGCGTAAATATTCCGCAGACGTGTTCTTTCTCGGTGTTTTTTTCGTGCCTCGTCGCCGTGCTCGTAGCAGCGACCAGCACACAGGGTAATGCGTTCGCATTCTCTCAGATACGCGTGGCCAGATGGCGTTCAAGCTGCGGGCCCCAGGAATCCAGGGAACGCACACTTTCATACCGCGCCATCTTTCGCTGAAACTTGTCACCATTGCCGAAGCCGTGGGCGCGACATGATCACTGCGCAGTTCGCAAATCTGTTTGCTCGCGACAGCAGCATACGTGATTAGGTGGCGCCGCGGTCAACGTACCGCTGACATTAATGATTGGCTAGTGTGGCAGCGACAACCAGACAAGACAATCAGCCACGCCAGCTAGTCAGACCAAACCGTTTTTACGTTGAAACAGCAGTGCGAATCTAGCTTCGGAATGAGATGACGCCAACGGTGGCTCCCTGAACGTCGTAGTCTCAGTGAGTAAGATCAAATTCTTTCAAAGCCGCGTCGTGTAACTTCCCGTAGACATACGCGCCGAGCAGCTGGTTTTTACGCTATATCATAGCCGCGACAGATCGCACGTAACGCTGGTAAATTTAGTATAAGGCAGCTGCGTGCCAGGACTGTGTGTTTTGGCGTTTCCGAATGCCGAGCTGTCACGCCTCTAAATTCCCCGCATTGGAACAATGGATGCACATTTTGTGTCACGGCTGTGTGTCGTCGTGTTGGCCTGCAGAACGCCGTTCGAGAGCGGGTTGTGCCTGTGTTTATCTTTTTCTTTTCTCTCTCTTTCTATCCTTCGGCTGGAGCGCAGTCAATGGGGCACATGCAATGTGCGTGCGGAACTGTTTACGAGCATAATTACCATGCACACACCCTTTCCCTTTCCCCACCTCGTTGGGTCTCGGCACGGCTGTCGCTCTGTGCCGTTTTCGCGATAGTCGAGATGTTAGGCCTAGTTGTTGATGGGGCGTAAACGAAGGTCTGCATGCCAACATACCCTAGATAGATTATCTAGGACGTGTTGTCTAGGATCTTGAAAGACAATGGCTGATTCGAGCATGACTCAGCCGGGAGTCGGCTTGCATGTGTATTCAACCGAACAGGAAGAAAACATTAGCGCACACGATCGGAACGCTCTTTTCTTCTACAGCGTCAACTGTTGGAGTGAAGGTTCCCGAACAAGGGATGTCCGTGGTCGTAGTCAGTCATTTCGTGTCCAGGATCACGTGATCATCCCACGCACACAACTTGCGCTTCTATAGCTAACTTCGTCGTCACCAGGTGGAGCGCGGGATCGCTGCCCAACACCTTGAAACCAAAGTGGCTCTACTTGAAACGGCTCTAATGAAAACATCGTGAAATGACTAGATGCCACGACATCCTGTCTGCCTGCGCAGTAGCAGCTGCTGCACTTATGATACGGCCGCCAGTGGCGCTGATTATCAGTCGCGTTACGGGAGGGCCATGGACGCAGCCAAGGCGGAGCATTATGCTTTGAACGCTGCACGTATGGCATGGTCCAAGCGTTTATAGGAAAGAACGGCAAGAAGAAGCCGCTCGTCTCAGATGCCAAGAGCCCGGGTGCGACACTAGAGGATGCCGCCGCCCGGCAGAGAATTCAAGACCTAGTAATTTAAGAACAGCGTACCGAAACCCCCGCTAGTGATTGGCATCTAGGCAGAATCATTTCACTGCAGTAGCATTTCTCCGCTACTAAACATTATCACGCGAAATTCTAGAGGTCCGTGTACAGTGCGATGTCAGTGCACGTTAAAGAACCCCAGGTGGTCGAAATTTCCGGAGCCCTTCACTACGCCGTCCCTCGTAGCCTGAGTCGCTTTGGGACGTTAAACCCCCATAAATCAAAGCAAACATTATCACATACATACAAGATAGCGCTGAATTTCCACATTACTACTTTCTGTAATCGCACTTATTTCTTTTGTATTTTTCGCTCGCAAGATGTGAAGGTTACTATCTCAGCAGATGCTATGCTGACTTGCAGCCGGCAGCCGTGCTCACAGCCCCTGGTCATGCCGCGTGTGCTGTTGCGACGGCTGCCATCTTCAGCTGTACTTTCATAGGTACTAAGCACACAAGACTTGGTCTGTGCTTTAAGTTATTTTGTCAGCACTTTTAAGGAACAAAAAATCGCACCTCGTTGAAGAGCCCTAATCTCTATCAGGCCTCAGACCTCAGCCAGGAATTTCTTTTTTTTCCGGTAAGGTACGAAATACAGGTCCACAATGACGGTGATCGAGCTTCGGGACGCAGATCCGGAACCAACCACGGCGGGTGCATCTTAGTTGCTAATCGAAATGCGGGAAGCGTCCCTCGCCGCATTCGTATTCCACACTCGATCGTTAATAAGTCGCGGCCTGCTAAATAATTATGGACAGCAGTGTAGCCGCCGCATGCAGTACCTCTGCGAGGCACTCATTTCATTTCCTCGTGTAGCATAACCCATACCGATACAGAGCTCCTTCATCTGAATTCGGCAATAAATGTTAACCAGTGCTGCTAGCGAACTCAGGTTGCTTGCAGTGCCTCTACCATTTTGTTTCGCATTATTTGAACTGAAAGAGCACGCCGAGACAAAAGTGGTATAGCCAAAATGCAAGAGACACCACAGGAAGGTGTGCATAAGTAAGACTTCCCAGCGCCAAAAAATGCGCTTAATCTTTGATACGCTTCAGTGTACGCATGCAGAATTAATTGCCCAGTTCGACGCAGTGTTCTTTCGCTCAAGCTAATGAAAGCGCCAAATGACGCTAGATTTTGTATCTCTGTAATACGCGCCACCAAAAGAAAGTGCAGCCTTCGCTAAAAGTTTACAGGGTTCTCCGCGGTGGAGCTGCGTATAGCTGGACGTTTACAGCACCACCCTCCTCCCTTTTATCCTTCCCTGCAGTTCAAAATCCGCTGAGGGTGAGCACAGTTCTGCGGAGGTTTGATGTTCATGAGTTTGCGATAAGTATTCTACTGAGTGTCCTACTGTATACTGCTCAGTGGCTAACCCTGTGGACCGGGCATTTTTGGCGTTGATCTGCTTGAACGAGAAATACTTGGTAGGGGGCCCCGTTTACAAAAAAGAACTCCCAGACTTGCTGGTTTTTCCCGGGTGAAGCTACACAGCACCAGTCGCATAACGTGACGCAGCCCTGGCAAAAATTTCTTTGGACAGTTCATAGACAGTCTAGTGAAAGTCTATGAACTAAGTATTGAGATTTTTAGAAACGATAGAGACCTCTGTAAGTACATCGCTGCATCTCATGGGGCTGTTTACTGTATGAACGCCACATCGAAGGCTTCGGCAATAGTTCAGAAGATGGCTACGGTTACCGAGCTATGAGAGGAGTTCTAGCATGGTCTGAACGTATACGCTTCGCTACACCGCATAGTATGGAAAATTTGCGTTCTTCCAAAAAACGAAAATAAAAAGAACAGCATGGGAATGGCATGGACACACGATGTTTACGATGAATTTTAATGACTCAAGGGAAGCTTTCGCCAAAGAACGGCATGACACGAGATATTTTTGTTTTATAAAGTTGGGGTCGAAGATCCATTTTCCAAGCATTTACCGACCAGGTCATGGAAAATCATGAACCCATTGTCTCATCGATGGGTATACGTCGGCACTGGGGATCGAACCCCGCACCTCCCACATGTGAGGCAGATGCTCAAGCTACTAGGCCACCGCTTCGGTCGCCAGGGATACACGTGCTAGCCAACAACTGTTCCCACACGTGGCTGAAAGAGGCGTCGAAAGTTGCTGAAAAGTAACACAAAAGTCCATGGGTTTGCAACGACGCAGGCACTGATTTCCTGGACGACTTACCCAGTTTCCGTCGCGCAGGCAAAATATGCCAGACGCGTTCTATTTACGGCGTCTGTGTTCTGCTCTTGCTACGCGCGGCACAGTCCTGAACAGCGCGAGTAATCAGGAGTCTTTAATGTGTTACACGGCATATGGCGTTCAGCTCTGCAGTATTCGCAGTTTCGGCGATCTGGCTACAAATTGCTTCCACGTAGTCAGTGCTTTATTCTAGACCCTTACGACGGAGCTTACGAGAAGCTAGAAAGTATATCAGCTAATTGGGCTCGGTATCCAGAAGGCCCTTCTCAAGCGCGCTGAAAACTCTGCATACCGGCCGTCGCCTCATCTTGCGTTAGCTCTCCTGATTGAGGAGTTGCTGGGCACCAGCTAACGTCGAAATTTTTTCACGCTGAGAACAGATCTAAACGTAGAAAAGAAGAAGGCAGAGCGACACCTTAACCTCCTCCATTCCCCCAGTGAGAAATTGCCAACATGATGAGACATTTATTTTTTTTTGACGAAACGCATTGCGCAAATAGACCCCCCCCCCCCCCCTTCCCAGAGCGCACCCTCCAAATGGTGCCCAGAAATCCGCCCCTGCATATCTCTATATAGCGTTGCGGATTCTGCTCCCTGCTTGGCCGACGTCGCAATCGGCTTGCAAAACATGCAGTTTTAACGAGACTAGGTGTACGCGTCGTGCATACTAATACTGTATTTTTGCCGTCTCCAACAAAGGCAAGTCTGTAGTTGACCACGTCCTGCCTCTTCAATTTCTCTACCAGTGTAACGACTGGGCTTGAGATACGTTCAGCTGCTGTCTAACCTGATTTCCCCTTCGGGCCCAAGGCTGCGGCCCCCGTTCGGACGAAACAAAGACCCCCCACTGGGCGCAGAGTTCCGAACCAGTAAATCAATGAACGCTTTTTTCCCCCTCCGAACGAAACAAGCCCCGCTCCTTCGATCAGGGCTCTTTCTTCGGCGATGTGTTTGCCCAGAGGAGCGCAGAGAACACTTGGCCGCGTACGAGAGCGGTTGGCGGAGGAGCAAACCAGGAATGCCGGGCTACGGGCGGTTGGGGCGCGCGTGGTCGGACCGGCCTAAGTGGGTCGGGCCCCTTCACTCGCGTCCCGCAAGGAGGCCTCTCGTTAATGCCACCCGCTGGCCTCAGCACAGCGCACGCTGAGTGCGGACAAGCAGGGCGCTCCACTTGGTGGCAGCGGTGACCGTGCACACGCCGGTCTGGAGGGAGGACACGCAGGTTCCAGGAGGTGCTGGGCTGGAAGCAGCGTAACAGAGGAGCGAGGTGCACGGCGTCTAAAAGTGAAGCGACAGACTCTGTATCGGAAAACCGTTATGGTGCCATCCACTGAGCTTTGCACAGACTTCGCTGCCATTGAATACATTCCTCACGCAGTCTTGTGGTGCGATGAGTGAGTGAGTGAGTGAGTGAGTGCGATGAGTGAGTGAATGAGTGAATGAGGAAGCGAATGAGAGTGAATGAGTGATGGAGGGAGCGAATGAGAGTGAGTGAGTGAGTGATGGAGGGAGCGAATGAGAGTGAGTGAGTGAAGCGAGTGAGTGAGTGATGGAGGGAGCGAATGAGATTGAATGAGTGAGTGGGTGAGTGAGTGATGGAGGGAGTGAATGAGAGTGAGTGAGTGATGAAGGGAGCGAATGAGAGCGAATGAGTGGGTGAGTGATGGTGGGAGGGATGGAGGTAGAGGATGAGGGTGAATGAGTGAGGGGAAGAGGGAGGCTTGTAAAGATGAAGTGTCCGAGTGAGTGAGTGAGCAGAGGGAAGATGAGAATGAGAGTGAGCGAGTGACGGAGGGAGCGAATGAGAGTGAGTGAGTGAGTGAGTGAGGGGAAGAGGGAGGCTTCTAAAGATTTATTTTATATTTTTTTGTACTTCAGCGCACCTTTTCCAGTGTTGTCTTTTTCTTTTTCTAGCGGTGCTGTTATTTATGCTCAAATTTTGCTGTTATGTGCATTGTTGCGACCCTTTCTGTGAATGCCTATTTATGATTAATATTTTGTGATTTCTATTTTATTTTAGTGCAATATCTTTAACCTTATAACAATGCTTTGTACTTACTCCCCCCCCCCCCCCCCCCCCATGTAATACCCTCAAATGAGGGCCTATGGGGGTATTTTGAATAAATAAATAAATAAAGTGTCCTGGAAGGCTGCGCGGGAGTCTAGGAGGGCCGAGAGGCAACTATCGGAACCGTGTGGTGTTCGGCTCCTCCGAAAACAAAAAAAAGGCAGATGCAAAGCAGAATAACGCAGTCGTAGCACGTCAGAAACCCCCGAGTGTGACCGTAATAATGCGGTGCGAGCCCTCAACTGCCACGTGCCTAATCACCCAAATAGCGGCTTGAAACTCTACTAGGCTCTATCCTTCTAGAAGCACTCGCAACGTCTGCAGATCTGCTAGGGCGTGCTTTATAGCGGGTCATGTCTCACTAAATCAGAACGCTTATGATACGGGTGCCGGAGGCGAGGAAAGCCGTAGGTGCCTTCACACACCATCGATACTGCATACTGCAGAGCAGCAGCATCCGTATTACGAGTAATTATTGCTCCCAAGGGATGTAAGAAACGATTCAGCGTTAAATGCCGAAAATGGAAAAAACAGCAGCCACATCCATCCAAAGAATAAGCCGTCACACAGCTGTTCGTTAATGCATGTGCTTTCGGGCTAGCTTCCCACGCTGTGGCGCGAAAAGTGCCATGACGGTAGCGTAGGAATCCATGTAGTTCCGTGGGCTGTTTCGTGTTTCTCCGGAGAATCAGTTGCCAGTCACTTCCTTAATCAGTGGAGGTGCGCCTCAGCGCAGCTCTTGGCTCGGAGGGCACCGTGTAGCCTGCCATCACTCGCAAGGAAGCCGGTATTCGCCTTACGCCAATGAATACCTCCTTCTCCGTCTCTCTCCAATTACCATTCAGGAAGTGACTGCGCGCGAGTTCCGTGGCCTGAAAGAAAGAAAGAAAGAAAGAAAGAAAGAAAGAAAGAAAGAAAGAAAGAAAGAAAGAAAGAAAGAAAGAAAGAAAGAAAGAAAGAAAGAAAGAAAGAAAGAAAGAAAGAAAGAAGTAAACGACCATGGGCAAGCAGCGAGGCCCGGTGGAATCGAGCTGCCGGGCCGCGCTCTGTGTGCTCGTCGCCGTTGCAAGAGCAGGGAGGAGAATCAGCGATGCGGCCTTGACTGCGGAATGCTCGTTGAGTCGGCGGCGGAGAGCTCACGAGGATCGTTGTGGGGAGAGCCCCTGCGCAACCCGCCCGGTTCAACAACGCGCGCTCGGGGTGAGCCCGGCTACCCCCCCCCCCCCCCCCCCCCCTCTTACGCGGCGCCATTCGCTCATTAGGGGAGAACGGCCAGCAGGTCGGTGCGCGACGTGGACCCAACTCAACTACACCCGCTGTGAAGAAAAACTAAAAATGTAAAAATGTAAAGGCTTTGTGAGATTAGCAATGGCTAGGTAACTAACTGTCTCACTCTTGGTGGACACCGGAACAGAGCCTTGAGGGAAGACAGTGAAAGGAGGCAGAGGGAAACTATGCGTCTTAGTGGAGGACTCCAGATGATAATTTCGACCACCGAGGGTTCTTTCACGTGCACTGACGTCGCTCAGCACGCGGGTGTACTTGTTATTTCGCCTCCATCGAAAGGTGGTCGCTGCGGCCGGGTTTCGATCCCGTGACTTCGTGCGCAGCAGCCGTACGCTACAACCGTAATTGAAATTGGGATTTTTAGATTTTACTTCAGTGCACCTGTGTTGACTGTCAATTGGCAGGATTCTGAGCTGGAATGTGGTTGGCGGATGATAAACTGTGCTGAGGTGTTTAACATGGCACTCAGCACAACTTCATCCATTTGATGATGTTGATGAATTTTTATGCCGCAAGGGCATCTGTGGCCAAAGAGCGCCATGGCACAAGGTTGTTTGTTCTAAACGCGGAGTCAAAGATTCAGTTTTCGTTCTGAGAGAAAGTTGATTATAAGGCCATTTCTGGCTACGTTCATGCTTGTGCTGCAGTAAACAAGGAATTTATTTACGAGACAATGAAAATTCAAACATTTCCCGCCACTCTATTTAAATTCGTGACGTCACTCCCCGGAAATGACTCCGTCATCGCCTTTTGAAACTGAATGGCTGTGTAGACTAGCCTCAGGGATTCGTGCCAGAAAAATCGTCTTGACTCACCATACTTTGCATGCGAGAACGGCCGGTGTTGGCGACATCAGTGTTTATTTTGTCCCTCCTTTTGTTGCGTACGAGAGCTCTGTTTTCAGTGGAAGTAACGTCTTTTCTATTAGAACCTGGTAATCTATCGATACAGACCAACTTCAATTCATCATCAGTATCCCTTTAAGCTGGAAATTTGCTAACGTCTAGAGAAAAAAAAAGGGGGGGGGGGATAATTTATGCGCTACTTTTCCATCGTTTCTGCCCCTTCACGGACCGCCTTTAGAATATGCCGCCAGTATTTTTCGCAGAACTGGATCGAAAATTAATATATAAAAACGCTTTCTTCCGTACTTAAGTGGAGCATTGTTTTCCCCGTCGAATGCCTATTTTCCGGCCCTTTTTGCATGGAACATTTCCTTGACAAAATACTACCACCTTTTGCTTTTCAGCTATAGTACCACGTGCTGACAAGGGTGAATTTTGGATCCTCAACAAACTTTACGCACGAAATCAGATCAGCGCTTGCCGAAGGTAAAAGGACTTGGAGCGGCACAGTGGTATGAAAACACTCTCAGAGCAGTAGAGCGTGCTTCGTGATGACACATTTCTCGCTCGTCTGTAGAAGAAACGGAGTATTCCGTAAATGCGGAGGTCCCACATAAATACTGTGTCGGTGTGCAGGTAATACGAGTGAGAGACTTCAATATCAGTTTAAGGCGCAGTAATATTCAGTTTTAGACGGATCTGGTGTGCTGGAATTCTGGCTTTTGCTTTGCAGAGTGCGCGAGGTGTCTCAGCAGATAAATATGGGAGAGTGATTTGTGTGCTTTGTCGGGATTGTGTGCCTCGTGTGCCCGTTCGCTGCATATTTCTATCTGTATCACCCCACTGCGTTCTTTACTTACATTACATGCATCGCAGCGTGTTGCAATGAAATAAAGTAAACGGAAAGTGCGTATAGACAACATTCTTTGCATTTTAAAGCTACTGCTAGGCATTTCCGAAGCCGTCACAGAACATACATATTAGCATCAGGTCATTCAATCCAAAGAGTCTGCAGAACACGTACAGATTTTGAGGACTGTCATTGCGATGTTTCAACTACAACCAATGCCGCTACCATTCTAATCATACGTGCAGTGCTGATTAGTAGCGCTACTGCACCAGTGAAGAAATGCTCTCTCATAATCGCCATATCCAGTGGAGTTGGCAGATACGCGGATAATTGTATCAGTTAGCTGAGCGGATACGCTTCAATGAACTATACACTCCACTTGTTAACAGCACCTCTTGTGGGGCCTGTTACGTACAAGCGTCGCTGAAAACTTGGGGTGTGTCTATAAACGATGCGCACATTTTAGCTACTGCTGGCGTAACAAACCTCGCAATGATACACCGCCTCTTCACTCATGCTGTCGTGCAACGCTGATTACAATTCGCGCTGTGTCCTCGGCCTCCGATACCGAGAACGGCGCGAACGGGTTCTCGACCAAGGTGACCGGTTAGTACAGGCGCGTCGGCCACGAGGCAGAGCAGAACGGGAACCAGCCAGCGTCACAACAGCGCCGGGCGGCTTCACGCGTCGCTGAACTGGTTTTGCGCATGACCAGCATGGACGAGCTCCGGTTTGGAAGAAGAGTCACAGGGCCGGACAATGCGCCTACTTACAAGCGCTCGTCGCGTTCAGCTCGAATCGCTGGAAGGCCGCCTGTAACGGCAGTACCGGGAATGACCGGAGGCGCGGCGGCGATGAACTTGTATATGTATAGTGAGTGATAAGCTTCGTACAGCGGTGCCACTTATCACCGAAGCGGCACCTGGACTGGACAGGCCGCAGCGCCACGTTGTAGCTCCCATTTTCTGTTTTCTGCATGACGCATCCATCACCGGCATGTCCGCCATTACAAAAATGGTCTATAGACAGTCTATAGACTTCTTATAGACTCTATTGCCTTTTTATGGATATTTCTTTTTGTCTATTCATAGCCTATCGACAGTCTTCAGACAAAAGTCTACTAAAAGTGTATGGCTATAAATCTATAGACTGTTGTAGCATTTGAATTGCCTATAGACTGTTCCCTAGGATCTGTCCATTGAAAGTCAGACTTTATAGACAAAAGTCTAGGGACAGTCTATAGACTGTCTAAAATTTTTTTGTAAGGGCGGAACAGTGCTGCATCGCAAGCTTAACTGCCACTCCTCAATAGGCGTTGCACGTTACAGTGAACGAGGCTGTATACGTTCCCGTGATCGTCAGACCATGCCTAACTGGCCTGTACGCACTAACATTCCACTTGTCTAACGCCGTCGTGTTTCATTCCGGCCGACCATCCTTCAGATCATCCTTCAGATCATCCATCGAATTAACCATGAGCCCTGAAATTCATTCCATCATGTAATATCTCTTTAAAGGGGCCTTTGATGTAGTAATAGATAAATAAAATTAAAACGAATGTCCTTCAGTCATTCGGGGCTTGGAGGGTGCTGCATGTGCACGCCCACTCACTACACAACCCAGCCCTGAGCATTAAAGATATTTGACAAATGCCTTCCAATGGGATATCTCGACAACCCCAAGCCACAAGACCGTGCTCGTTAAAGCATCGACAACCTAAGCTGGTATTAGCATCTCAGAGAGAGAAAAACGCTAAGACGTCGCTCTGTGTCCTTCGTGAGACCATGCGGGCGTTTAAGAGTACTGGACGAGAGATGTCGCTGGCAATTTGGCGAGACAATTTATCTGCCGTAAACCGCGCCCAGTTAGATAACTTCAGCAGACCTGATGATTCATACTCTGACTAAAGCTTCTAGCAACAACCCTTTCCCCTGCTCTTCTCTTCTACACCCCCCCCCCCCTCTCCATTGCTTCTTCCCGCCATTTTACTTTTGTTCATTGGAAACGACTAGAGGAGTGGAACGCAGAACGGCAATTCAATCAAGTTGCACATTTGACGCCCAACGTAACGCGGCAAATTTATCGGTCAGCTACAGAACATTACACTCATTACAGCTACTCTTCCGACCTCTTCCTCGCATAAGGCGCAGTTTTAAGTAGGCGAAATGATCCTGGAAGCTATAATAAGTCACCTAACAAAACTTTTTTTTTTCGCCTGGAAGAAAGAAATGAAAAGGAGCAGACGTGCTTACGTGTCAGCCTACAACAAAGACAACATCGAGAAAGAACGAAAACACTTGACGGCCTTCAAACACACAAAATGTCATTTTTTTTTGTCCCGAGAAAACGTGCATATCTTGCAGGCGCATTGATTTCAGGAGAGGTTCGCATTGAAGATTCCTCTTTGACGGCAGGACCTGAATCGCTCGTCTCTGCATTCAGCTTCGTGGCTGCATTAAATCACAGCGAATAAAACGCAGCATTGCCGACGGCGCAGCGTCGTTCAGCGCTCCAACAACAAGTAGCCGGATAATAAGCAATACGGCGGATGCGTCGTTCGTGATAGCAGACTCCCAATGCATACGGGAGGAGTTTTACTCGGTCGATTTATTCTGCGTCGGAGACTTCCCGACGTCCCGCCTCCGAGCCTGTTTCGCCCTTCTTTGCAGTTTAGCCTCCTCCTCCGCATCTCCTTCCGCTTGCGTTCCTTCATTCGGCCGGTATGGCGAGATCGTTATTACAGCGTGCAGTTGAATCAGCTCGGTTTCAACTCCGATTTCTTCCACGGATTCGTTTTGTTGCATACTATCGATTTTTGGCGCACACGATTGCACAGGGGACGGAATGAGCTGTAGAGCATCATCTCCTCCACTCACACACACACGCCACCCACACTCATATCCCCTTCCTCCTCCTCTTTACTCCACTGAGAAAGGGCGGGAGACAGGAACCCGCATTCGGGGGGCAAACACGCCGTCGTCGACAAACAGTTTCGCCCAAACGGCTGCTGCGGGCACCAACCGTCCTCGGACTGCTCGTCGACACTGCGCTCTCCGCGAGAATACGACGAAGGAAGGATAAGAAACCGCGTATTCCGCTCCGTTTGGACGTTTTATTAGCGTGCCGCGCGTCGCGTCGGTACGTGCCGTTATCGGTGCCGCTCCGTGGGCCCGAGATCCGTTTAGCGCGCGCGCCGTTTTACGGGCTCCTCCTTCCCCTCGAGGAGACCGCGCCGCCGCAATGGGTGCGGGGGCAGCGTGCTTGGGCCCCACAACCGACGCCGACCGATGACGGCCCAGCCGGACGCGCCGCGCATTCCACGTCCACACAGAGCCGCGGGGACGCGTACCGGACGAAAGGCGTCGTCGAGGCCCGCTTTGACAGTTTGAGAGCTCGCGACCGCGCAGCAGCTCCGGCGACGAGCACCGAACGACATTGTTTTCTCTATTTTTTGGTCTATTTTTTTCCAGGTCTGTATTTAGGGGAGAGGGGGAATGCTTTTGTTAGTGCCCCCCCCCCCCCCCCCCCCGCTCCTGTAGAGCACGCTCTGCCTTCTCACGCTTGTACACGCTTCTGTCATTGTTTGTCGCACCCGCCTGGGCACGCGCGAACGTCAGCGCACGTGCCCGACGCTGCATGCATGCCTGACTTGGCGGCTCGCGCGCCTCGCAGAAAGCGTGTATGTCCCAGGGCGTCACACTACGCTCCCCGAGACTTCTACGCGACTAGTTCGAGCGCGCAGTCCCCCGCTTTTGGTTCGGGGAGAGGGGCGGTGTATTTTGGAAAACAGGGCGACAGGTGTGCCCGCGTTGCGTTAAATTCAATCACCCGAGTGCAAATGCTGGAAGCGAGAGTTGAGTCTTCAGGGAATGTGCATCGTTAAGGCGCATTGAAAGTCAGCACTCAAGCGGGTCGATAGATTTATGCTGTAATATTTATACAGACATCTGGGATTAGCGAGACCAGAATGCGAGGTGGAGTAGAAATGAAAAGAATGTCGCTTAATATTGACATAATCAAGTACTATATTACAAGGTAGGAGACTAACGAAGTTTAAATTGGTGCAGAAAGTCGACCGGGACTGAGAGAAGCGACCCTATGCGGCGAAATATAGGCACCAGAGAATACCGAAAGAAATAATCACGCTTCTTTTAAAGGGGTATTTGTTTGTTGACATTAGCAGTTGGCGAACTTTGGCATGTTGTTGTGGTCGCAAAGAAAGCGTAGCACCGACAGCCATCAAATGGTCGCGGTGCACAATAATTCTGTAGGCACGCAGTGCCTTAAAGTGCCATATCAACTGAGAAGATAAATTAACCACCTTTAATTGCTGGGGGAGATTTATTTAATGTGAAAACAATACTGCGTAAAGATAAACTTAATTCATACGACCATGACCATGTTTCATTTCGGTTCCTCACTTTTATCGACGTGCGGTAGGTATTGCTCTGTGATCTGTTCTTCCAGTGCTAACATTTAAAAAGTATATATAAATATAAGAAACATCAAAATTATGTTCAAAGCATCATACCCCTTTCAATGGGGGGGGGGGGACACTCTTAAGAGAGAAATGAAAGAAACAAAAGTAAGCAGAAACTACACACATGCCGCGTGTCTGAATAATAATAATTGGTTTTGGGGGGAAAGGAAATGGCGCAGTATCTGTCTCATATATCGTTGGACACCTGAACCGCGCCGTAAGGGAAGGGATAAAGGAGGGAGTGAAAGAAGAAAGGAAGAAAGAGGGGCCGTAGTGGAGGGCTCCGGAATAACTTCGACCACCTGGGGATCTTTAACGTGCACTGACATCGCACAGCACACGGGCGCCTTAGCGTTTTTCCTCCATAAGAACGCAGCCGCCGCGGTCGGGTTCGAACCCGGGAACTCCGGATCAGTAGTCGAGCGCCCTAACCACTGAGCCACCGCGGCGGGGCGCGTGTCTGAAGCCAAGAGCGCAGTTCGCGGGAAAGAGTGCTTCACTCCGCAGCTGCGTACCCCTACGTACCCCTAGTCTGCCAGCGAAATTTAAGGAGCGCGGATTCGGGGAAGAGAAACCTCGCCCCGGCGTTGACAACCAGGTGCAAGAGCGTTTCGAACGGGAGCCGAGCACCTGCGATCGGCGCTTCGCGCGACGTGGCTGCAGGCGTAACCGCCGCGACAGGTGAACTGCCTCCCTGCATTCAGAGCATGATCAATAGACCGATACGAAGTGAGCAAGATTGAGCAGAACATGGTGGCTTGATTAAGGTCCTAGCAAACAAGAAAAAAAAATGCTGAGACCATTCATAGCCTCACCCGCCGCGGTGGCTCAGTGGTTAGAGCGCTCGACTACTGAGCCGGAGTTCCCGGGTTCGAACCCGACCGCGGCGGCTGCGTTTTTATGGAGGAAAAACGCTAAGGCGCCCGTGTGCTGTGTGCGATGCCAGTGCACGTTAAAGATCCCCAGGTGGCCGAAATTATTCCGGAGCCCTCCACTACGGCACCTCTCTCTTCCTTTCTCCTTTCACTCCCTCCCTTAGCCCTTCCCTTACGGCGCGGTTCAGGTGTCCAACGATATATGAGACAGACACTGCGCCATTTCCTTTCCCCGAAAACCAATTATTATTATTATTATTATTATTATTATTATTATATTATTATTATTATTATTATTATTATTATTATTATTATTATTATTATTATTATTATTATTATTCATAGTCACTAGCACTTGAATGTGATGAGTATTACAACTATAACAGCACGCTTTCAAGAGCAGCAAATCCACCTCTCCCTCACAGACGCACGCAGGCAGACACGCAGGCACGCACACAGAATGGATTAATCTTCGAATAACAAACAGTATGCCAAGAGTAGCTATTACCGAGTTATCTAAATAGCGATAACTATCAGGTCGCGCTCAACGATCGTGATGAAACTGCAAGGCATGTGCCGAGTGTTATCGCGTCGGAATACCCAGACGACTCGCGTAACATAGTAGCGGACAGCGATGTAAAGAACGTGGGCGATTTCGCGAATGGACTCCCAATCGCGATTTATATCTTCAAAGGAGGCTACGACCGATGACGGCCGAAATTACCTTTAACGAGACCGCTTCTTCTTCCACGCCTTCTTATTTTCTTCGCCCATCGAAACGAGTAATTTATCACGGCGCCAGCCAGCCACTGCCACGCCGACGCACCAGGAAGAAGGAGAAAAAAGAATAGCAGAAAGAAACGCGAGGTGATCTCGTTTGTAGTTTGGGCTGCGCGCTCATAAACGCCCGCGACGCTGTACAGGATTAATGTAAACACTCGTGGGGGTTGCAGGCATACTTGGCGGTGCTGCCGTGTCGGCACGATCAGCGCTAGATAGACGCCGTGTAGGCGTCGTAAATTGCGCGCCAAATTACCTCAAAAGCTGCCTATACGCGCGGGCAGCGGCGCGTCCGGAACGCGCGTCGTCAGCTGCGCCCAGCAAGAAGGTACAGCCTTCGAACCGCGCATCATACTCGCGGAATGCGCGCTTATCTCGAGACGGTAAAAAGCGCTTCCGGCGCGAGACGCGCTGGGGGTCGCAACGCGATGGAAAGAGCTGCGCCCTGCTCCGTCGTCACTTGTATTGCTTTTCATCGCTTCCTTTTGGGACGCTTGGATAACGCGTGTCCGGCGTTGGCGCTTGCTTTCGGACCTTGTCCTTGCCGGGCTGTCATTTTACTCGATGACACCGATGTCATTCAAAAGCGAGGCAACTGGGAAGAAGTGTGCTATTTCCGAGAACCTGCAGGGGTTCTGTGTTGCACTTAAATTCGATATGTAAAGTCTGAGACAACTGACAATTATTTCGGTCAATCGACAATTTCCTCAAATATTGAAAACATTTGGTTCCGAGTCTACAACTAGGGGACCTGGAGTCTGGTTCCGCGATGGAAAAATTGGGTTGCGCCTGTCAGAGATTTGTTTGTAATTACCAGCTCTGCTTCGACGACAGCTTGCGTACAGGCGACGTGTGTGCGTAAGCAGGTACCACCCGCTCTGTAGCACACGTGAGCCTTGCACATGTATGTACAGTATGCGCTTTTGATACTGTAGCAGCACTAGCGAGGCCGACATGCGGGAGAGAAATGTGTCACGCTTCCAAGCGACTGCAATCATTTTCAGTAGCGGTAATATCATGCCCACAAGCCACCACTTAAAGGACAACTTTAGAGATTCACGCACTCTGGTGATGCTTTGAATGCAGGTTTTCCTCTCCGCCCTGATAATTTAGGACCAACTTTGGCAGCCATGCGGTTATGCATTTTTACGGGCGTTTCCATAGCCTCGGTCCACGTTATTTTTGCTGGCAACACTGGGTTTGCGACGTCGCAAACATTAATAGCACGGTATTACCCGCTCCCCACACGAAGAACACATTTTGAGGCTTGCATTTGGTTGTCTTGGAAATTTTCTGAACGTAATCGTCATTTCCAGTCGATATTCCAACCATTCAACCCTGGTATGATTGTTGTTCCAACAATGTCTGTGTCGTCACTGCTGTGTTAACCGGAGCATCGACCGTAGCCACGAACCGATTTTCGGTTTCGGTTCGCTGTTTTTGCTTTTTTTAAAACAGTTCTACTTGGCGTTTCAAAACAAGGCTTCTTGCCTCGACGCAGGGGACATCTCACCCGACCTCCTTCATCGCTACCAACCTACATTGCCACTCCCACACTGCTCAACATGTGGGGCTACCAAGGCTACCCTCATGCACTACCTATGGGAATGCCTTACTCTATGGCCGCTTTACGAGTTGCTCAACCAGCTGGTCAAGCATGGCTAGTGGGCAGAGCTCTCCGCGAAGCCCAGGCCCATAGACTCCTGGACAAGTGGGAGTCTACCCTTAGGACTTCCTTGTTCTCGTGTTAAAATAAAGTTGCTACCACCACCATCAAGGAATGTGATGCGATAATGAACTCAAAATATTGGGACAACCCCCGGGGTTGGCCTTGGGCCGGCAACGTAAATTGTACAGCGGGGCCATATGCGCGATTGCGAAGAAATACAACAATGTCCGACACGAAGAGGTCGCCTACGCAGAGTACGTGCAACAGTTCGCTGAGGTCTTACTCGTTCAAACTATTACCGCGTTGCTGCTCTAATGTCGCGTGGCACAGCTCGATCACATTCGATACCTGACGCTGCTTTTTTAGGAACACCCCTTGTGCAAAACACTTGATGCCTGCAGATAGCGACACATTCAACATTCATTCATTTGTGGTCATTTCAAACTGAAATTTTAGATTGGAAATAAATTAGAGTCATATCACCGAGAGTCCGTAAACAAATTGGGGTGACTTGTAATGTAATACGACATTGATGCGTTAAATAAAAACATGGCACGAGGAATAGATATAATATCATTCAGAGCGATTTTACTACACACCCCAAAAACAGAAAGAAAAGAGAAACCAATACAAAAATTTCCCGCAGACCATCACTGAACACACGTTGTCCGATCTCCTAACTGAATTAAATTTCAGGGTTGATATACGTCTTTCCGAGGTAAACACCATTCAGCGACTGCAGTGAGCGCCGGTATACTCTCTGTCGGGAACGGCCGACGATTATATAGCCGCCCAGGTCGAGTCGTGCCTCCTTGTTTTGACAAGGACACCGCTGGAGAAGGGCTTGCGCTGAAATAAGCGACGTCCTGCTGTGACACCGTGCCGCGACGACGGCTAAGAGACTCCGAACTACTCATAGAAATATTCGTCCAACGTTCGGCCCAGGCTGCAGCAGCCGAGGCCGCATCCTATCGTAATGCCGCTGCACAGATTTACTACCAATTCCGATTTACGACCAGTGGTGGAGATGATCGCACCCGCTTGCATATACATAGGCACGCGCGTAGGCAGCGTCGGGGTCGGCAGATCGCGCCACGTTTTAGGCGAGAGGATACCACCCCCCCTCGTTCTCCGCCTCGCGAAGCCGCGGCGACGCGCCGCCCGATTTTCGTGGTCAGTGATTACGGCGCATGGCCGATTTGGTGCGGTCATGGCGCGCAAATGATGATAGATGAGCCCGCCTCGGCCGCTGTCCGGTCGGGCCGGCTTGCTTTTTGCTTTACTTTGCCTGCTTCGTCGATGCCTCCAATCTGTTCTTGCTTTTCCTTTCTTCGTTCGCTTTGTTTCGTTTCTTGCGAAGCACGCGCATACCCGCGGTACGCATCCTTTTGCAGTATTAGAGCGCGCTGTTATCCGCTAACTCAATCGGCGCTTTTCCCGATGCAGAGGCAGGCCGGACGAATAGGCACGGGTGTGGTCGGGAGGGCGTTTTTTTTTGTTGTATGCTCACAGCAGTGCATTCGCGCGCCGTTCGCTTGTACGCCTATACTATGCCAATACTCTGTAGATGCGTCCTTAATGGGCAGCAGTCTGGGCAGGTGCAAAGATATATAAGACCCGACGCACGCACGTTGCGAACGGAGTGGCAAGTTTGGTCGAAGTGTGCCGAGGAGATTAACCTCGGGCATATTATATAGGCGCTGAGAGCAAACATGTGCTACAGCGCTGCGGACGTGATTATATACTTACACGCGACTACCCCTCCCCCTCTGTTCTCGGCGATAATAAGGAAGATTCCCGGCAGCGAGTTGCTCGCAATTTTACGGTTACGTTGTGTCAGTGCGAGCCTGGGAGGTGATTCGGCAAATCGGAGTGAAATACGATTTGCGATTATGGCCCGAGTTGGTGCCAGGCACGGACAAGGCTGCGTCGTACAATCATTACGCTTTTTCCTGATTGCAGATTTGCGAAAGCCTAAGGCTGGATATGGGGAGAGGGGCGGGGGGGGGGGGGGGAGGGGTGTTCGTATTCTCCCGGTTTCATTTGAGCTTAGTTTATCGCATGTGCCGGTATTAGAACTGGGAACGCCTGCGATCAAATAACCAAGAAGAGGGAAGCAGTAGCTTGCGGAAAATTACATGGTGTGGGAACCTCGGCCTCCTCAACATATTAAAAACAGGAAGGAAGCTGTTGAATACGTTCCACGAAATGCGCATTTGAAATAAAGAGCCTATATATCGGGAACGCGACTGTGCAATTTTTCTGTATTATTTTTTTGCATCTGACCACAAATTAAATGAGCCTTTGACCGACGTGCCCTAAGTGCCGTTCGTCGAAGGTTCTACGGGCATCCGCTCTAGAATTCTGCTTATTACGGGCGAAAACTATTATGAACGCTAAGAGCGATCTTTTTTTTTTTAAAGTCTGTTCCCTGCTGCGCTCCGAATCGTTCCTGGTCAGTCTTATTTTATTTTTTTCCTGCGCGTTCGTTCCTTCGCGAAACTGCTTTTTAACACCAAATAATGGAATATGCGTCTTGTACCTCGCAATAAAAAAAAAAAATCAGCGCATGCGCTCAGTCCCTCCATTACGATGTTTTGCTTCGCTGCTTTACACAGTCTACGGGCAGTTTCCCTCAAGCCCCAACATCGCGGGAGCAAACAAGAACCAAAGATAAACGCCTTACAACCGGACGTTGCTCCCCCGAGGTTTATTTGTATTGTTCTTAAGTCCTTTTGGCCAGCGCCCTTTTTTCTCTGGAAACGTATTCGAGAGCTGCAAGTGCCTCACTATAGCGTTGAGCACGTTTGTTATTTGTTTCAGGTCTAATTTTTTTTTCTGTCAAACGGAGCACCGAAACCCATGGGAGCGCACTAGAAGAGAATGTTGCAACCGAAACGCGCGCGCAACAGAAAGATGTAGACTTTGCAACATTGGGGCCTGGAATGCTCCCGGAATCACTCCAGTTTTCTCGAGTGCCAGTGGGATATGGAAGCAGGGTAGTCGACGGCACTGCTGGAGTAACATAGGGGGAATCTAACTGGCACCATTATCGCAGCAACGGAATGCCAATTTTTCAATAACAAGGATGAAAGAATGGTAGAAGCGTTGTTGGCCCAGTTGGAGCATGGTACCAGGTAGAGAAACCAGCGGAACAGGACGCGTACACAGAAAAGGAATTCACAAGGACGACGCTGGAGAAAGAGAGACACGTTATTAATAATAATAATTAATCATTGGTTTTTAGGGGAAGGGAAATGGCGCAGTATCTGTCTCATATATCGTTGTACACCTGAACCGCGCCGTAAGGGAAGGGATAAAGGAGGGAGTGAAAGAAGAAAGGAAGAGGTGCCGTAGTGGAGGTCTCCGGTATAATTTCGATCACGTGGGGATCTTTAACGTGCACTGACATCGCACAGCACACGGGCGCCTTAGCGTTTTTCCCCCATAAAAACGCAGCCGCCGCGGTCGGGTTCGAACCCGGGAACTCCAGATCAGTAGTCGAGCGCCCTAACCACTGAGCCACCGCGGCGGGTTCACGTTATTACCCCGAGACAGGGTCCGGCCTCCTCGGGCAAGGGTACAACCTCTACTTCAGGAGCAGTGGTAAGGACGGCTCGGTTTTTGGTGGCGAGGCGAGCCGGCTCTCAGTTTTTAGACAGTTTTAGCTGTGCGTACGCAAAGAGTTAGCGTACGCGAGGAGTTTGCGGGGACGGTAGTGCGCATGCGCAGAACGCAAGCGCAAGCCTTGCGTCTTGCGTACGGTAGCCTTGCGTACGGTAGCCAGCGGAGTTTGCGTTGCGGCGCTTGCGTGGCTTGCGTACGCTAACTTTGACAAGATGGCGGCGCCCTGCTCGCCCGCTTCGGAATAAATACATGTCGCCGCTGGATTCTTCGACGCAATAGCTCGCTCAAATGGTAGCGGTTCGCTTTTATTTCGCCTAATCTTGCCCACACGTAGTGGTATAAGCGATAACTAGCCCCTGTTTTTCAGATAATTTGGCGATCTTCAAGCTCCTAGGCCTAACTATATTCAGTGTGTTTTCCTCGTAGCAACGACACCTGGCGAAGCAGTTTTCTAACTTTTAGCCAGATCTTGCATTTTCTTCGGTTTGCATAGTTTTTCTTCTTGGAACAAAAAAGGCTCCCAATGCACTCACAGTAGTTATCAGTAATCACGGATGAAATTTTCTTCAACCGAGCGTTGATGTGGTTTGACTTCTTGTCACTAGATGGCGCCACGTGCGCCTGAGGGACGCTACGGCACGGTCAGCTAAAACTATACTTCGGAGCGGACAGCGTAACGCACGCAGCGCCGTAGCTCTTTGGGTACGCAAGCACTTGCGTGCGCACAGCTAAAACTGTCTTTTAACTCCCTCGACGTACGTCTGACAGAACGTTCAGAGGAAGAGCCGCAGGTCTCACCCAGAACGTTCGTTCGGAACGTAGCCGCGTAACGCTGGCCATAGCACGTAACGGTGGCCACGTGCAACCGACAGTTGGCACGTGACCACGCGGCGGAACTGCAGGTACGAACTGTAACTGTATCGTCACTCAGGAAACAGGAACTGGCTTTTATTATGCGACCCCAGCGATCGAAAGTAAGAACCACCGACTCGCCGAAGTGGAATCTTAGATTGACGTCCTCCTTCCTAAAATTAAGTTCTGGTTTGAGCTAGTTTCGCCCCGCAAATTGCACGCTACGAAATATGTCAGCCGGCTTCCCAAGCAGCATAGATCATCGTCCCAATATTGCAACAGGATGGTCCCATCCTGGTCCTTTGTAGGGCCAACTTTGCCAATACAGTTCCAACGTTGGGCCAGTTACTTGTGCTGCTTGGGTTACTTCTTCACGACCGTGTTACTGCAAAGCTGAGACTTTTTTAATGACCATAGCAAACGTTTCAGACTAGCAAGCTCCTTTTTGGAACGTCGTCTGGCTTGCATCTCTCAGTAGGTCGCATGCAGAGGAGATCGCGATAAGGTTCAGGCCCAGAGTTCCTTTTTAGGGCATATTTGTACAGGGCGTGCAAGTTTCGTCCACGCATTCGTCTTGCGCTCTCTGCGGGAAGATAACGCACGCAATAAAAAAACGTCACCTGGGGAAATAACAGTCGTATACGTCTCTATCGAAGGCGATAGAGGCGCTCTCCCATTCCTTCGGTCTCCGTCAACGTAAGGCTGTATAAGCGCTGGATTAACGGGATGCGGGAATGATTAAAAGCGCGCCGGCTGGAGAGAGAGAGAGAGAGAGAGAGGCCGTGTGGCGCAATCGGACGGTCCTTAATGAAGGCGCACTTGAGAAGGCTCGGCACGGGCGCAATAATTGCCAGATGGTATCGCCTGCGCGCGCTGAGGACATCATCTGTCACGAGCGGCGCAGCCGAAGGTGCGGTAATGGCCGAGCAGCCAGCTGCGGAGGAGAAGTCGAGGAATCCGTCGCGCGCGCTTTCGCGCTGTGGGGTTCCGACCGGTTAAGTCCGTCTCGCGCCCACCGCCGCCGCGCGCTGACCCAGTTGTAAAAACCGCGGAGAAGCCGACACGCGATCGAGAAGTGGTCGGCTACGAAGCCGTGCACGAATGTTGCGAGTTGGGAGGGGTTTCGTTTGGGCGCTGACGCGAGTAGCTATGCTGTATGGAATGCCGGCGCATACGTCATCGCTGGAAACGGCGTGAGGGAATACAAGGCACACGCTGCTTAACGCTCGATGAGAACAGGAAGGCTCTATAGAGTCGTTTTGTGTACGCATTTGCTTCGTTTGCCTCGCTGTTTTGTCGCCTGCTTGTATCATGCAGCCCCCCCCCCCCCCCCCCCAGCAATCTTTGAGGACAAAGAAACAAAGAAGACTACGATGCCTACCGTTATAAAAATTGTCTATAGACAGTCTATAGATTTCTTATAGACTCTATTGGCTTCCTGTAGATATTTATTTTTGTCTATTTATTGTCTAAAGACAAAAGTCTACTAAAATTGCGTGGCCATAAATGTATAGAACTGCAGATTGGGCTAGTTGGTGTTGATGCATAATGGTGGTTCAGCAGTGCAAACACACACAGACCAAGAAAGAGACGAGACACAAACCAGCGCTGGTTTGTGTGTCTCGTCTCTTTCTTGGTCTGTGAGTATCTGTCTGCGCTGTTGAACCACCATTAAGCATAAATCTATAGATTGTCTATAGACTGTCAAATCATTTCTATAGTTTATAGACTGTTCTCTAGGGTTTATCTATAGATAGTCTATAAATTGTATAGACAGAAGTCTTTGAACAGTCTATATAGTGTCTAAAATTTTGTTTAGTAAGGCTAAAAGTCGTGCGCGACAAAGCGTCAGTGACGTGTACCATCTTGGGACAAACTTGCGCAATTCCTCGGCTCGACAAGGTTACGCGATTAGTATGCATACGCCGTCCACTTTTCTGACGCGTAAAGCAGAGTGCCGTGCAGTGTTGCACTCGCTGGGGATTACCGCGGCCTGCTAATGTGCGGTACTCTCCCCCCAGAGGCGCTTTCATCTGGAGCGAGTGCTTGCACTGCGGAGATCAGTGCCAGTGGTATGTTTGGGAGGCTGGCGCTAGCACGCCTGACTCGCGAGGCTCGTTTGATGCAGGCTGTCGAACGGATGCTTGGGATGCAATGCTTGTCCAAGCCAGGACGCAGGCTCGGCTATGGTAGACAACGACTGCTGTACAGTGCGGTAGAGACTGGCCAGTTTCAACATTTCCCCCTCACTCAAGGCTGGCACTAGGGACGTAGATTCTCGTTAAATTATAACGGTCGCTTCCAGAAACAAGGGACTGCACGGGAACGCTTTCCGTTGAGTCCGAATTGCCAAACGCAGTTGCGATAATTCTGCATTCTACTTAACCTTCAGTTAATGGTTTATGTAGTCAAGCGTTTAGGAACCGCGTGGCAAATACGACTCATACGCAAGCTTGGGGGCAACTGCACGGCCCAATGGTATAATTATATATATATATATATATATATATATATATATATATATATATATATATATATATATATATATATATATATATATATATATATATATATATATATATATATATATATATATATATATATATATATATATACACGCACACATGACATGACACATGACGGATATTTCTGCTAAGCCAGGCGTGGTGAAAGAACAATACATTATTCCCCACGGCTGTGTTTATCAACTCTTTCTCTCTCTCTCTCTCTCTCTCTCTCTCTCTCTCTATACATACATACATACATACATACATACATACATACATACATACATACATACATACATACATACATACATACATACATACATACATACATACATACATACATACATACATACATACATACATACATACATACATACATACATACATACATACATACATACATACATACATACATACATACATACATACATACATACATATGTGTGCGTGTGTGTGTGTGTGAAGGAAGCGAAGTCACCGAAACCAAGGTGCATAGGGGAATGTTTATATTTTTTTAAATTTGTAGTGCTAGTCTATGGTAGAATAATATTTAGATTAATCTGTCGCTTAACGAAAAATATTTATAAAGCTGCAGAAGAACAACCATGCCGCCGGTGGGATCCGAACCCACGTCCTCTGAATATCGCGTCCGGTGCTCTACCAACTGAGCTACGGCGACGGCTGTCCAGTCTGCTGCTTTTGTGGGTATTTATGTTTTGCGTGTAAGCTATCCTTGAGAGTATTCACCAGCGCCACCCTCGTCCATAGCGGTGGACGGTTGTTTTTTTCTGCTGCTTTATAATCAATTTTCTTTAAGCGACAGATTAATCGAAAAATTATTCTACCATAGATTGGCACTACAAATAAAAAAAATAGAAACATTCTCCAATGCACCTTGGTTTCGGTGACTGTTGGCTTCCTTCAAACGTTTGTCAAACGAGCCCCTCATTTCTTTTGCCTTGTCTGCGAATAGCTTAACAAGGGTCTCGGTTCTGGCAGTCTTGATGACGTAGGTAGCATAAGAGGGCTCTCGCACAATTTCCGCCCTCGCCGTTAGATGACGTTCCACGTCACACTCGCGTTATTACAGGACGTGCTTCGTCCACCGCTATGGACGAGGGCGGCGCTGGTGAACATTCTCAAGGAAGTTCCACGCAAAAACATAAATACCAACAAAGCAGCAGACTTGACAGCCGTCGCCGTAGCTCAGTTGGTAGAACACCGGACGCGATATTCGGAGGTCGTGGGTTCAGATCCCACCAGCGGCATGGTTGTTTTTCTGCTGCTTTATGAGTAATTTTCTTTAAGCGGCAGATTAATCGAGATACTATTCTACCATAGATTGGCACTACAAATTAAAAAAAAAGAAACATTCCCCTATGCACCTTGGTTTCGGTGACTGTTGGCTTCCTTCATATGTTTGTCAAACGAGCCCCTCATTTCATTTGCCTTGTCTGCTAATATATAATATATATATATATATATATATATATATATATATATATATATATATATATATATATATATATATATATATATATATATATATATATATATATATATATATATATATATATATATATATATATATATATATCGCTAGGTCTCAAAGTTAGTGGCAGACTCGGTGTGACAACGTGGGCAAGGTTTCTCCCACGTCCTTAAATGTCTTGAGGAGTAAGCTTAATGAGTATTTCAGTGCAGCTTGAAAACTGCTAAGCGGTCATGAGATATCATGCATTGATTCATTCCTTAATTGCTCGAAGGAAATATGGAAAATAATGTTTATCGGTATTAGATTAGCCTAATCAAGAGGCACCTGTGCAATATGGCGAGGTGTTACACCTCGTAGACAACTTTGGCGAAAAGCTCCTGTATGATTGTGTACTAAGTCGTAAGCCTAGAAACTGCAGGAAACGGCGAATCAATTCATTATACCTGCAACGACTTGCTGGCGTATAGCTGCCAACTAGAGTTTACATCTCTGGTGTTAGTTACTCTCACGCCAGTTCAGTGGGGAAAGGTTATATGACACTTCTTCGGCTTACCTGTTGTATTTATTTCAAAATATACCAATGAGCCCCCGAACATGTCACACAGTGTAAAGTTTTACGTAGCGAGGAAATTGACGACTCTGCAATGTAACTACTTCCGCTGCATTTACTGCGTTAAATGCACGGTGAAAGGTCTTATACATGATAAAGAAAAACAAAACAAAAAAAGGTTTTAAGGAACACGTTCATCTCAGTAGATAATATGGTTTGCACAACTCCCCCAGGGCAACGTGCACGGGAAAACGACCTTGCAGGAAAGGTCCGTGATTTCCTACGCCACCTGGGCGTTTTGCATTGGCCCTTCAGAACGTTGCCTATATTCGGTGTTGCGAATGCTGCCGGAGTTGTGTTATCTTGTTTACTCTCGTACACTTTTGTTTTCCTTTGCTTTAGCCCGATTGCCGACACATTGCTATCGGTTGTTACCTGTTTGCACGCTTCCTTATCTTATCCGGGTTGCACATCTTTCACGTACTGTCCTTGAGGTACTCTCATTAACTGACAACGAAACATACCAGTGCAGACTGAAATACCTGCTCAAAGACAAACCACTTGTTGTTACTACGCGCGCTGAATGAGCCGAAAGTTGCGTAAAGTATGGATGACAGTTTATTTCAACGCCGATCAGCCTCATAGACACTTATCTTATCGTGTAAATACACAGTGAAAATAAATAAATAATAAACTACACAACGAAATATATGAACGACAACCGCACATGTCACACGACTCCTCTTTCTTAATAGTTAATATCCACACAGCGAGTTAATTTTTTTTTGTATTACATACTTCAAAGGCCGCTGGCATGGGGCAGTCGTGGACACTTCACCGTCGGTCGGTAATGATTCATTATTACAGTGGCGTCAATGGAGGATGGATTGACAAACTCACCCCTTTCGGCGTTGCCCATGGCCTCCACTTTCTCCACGGCATCGCATTCGCTGCTCTGTTTCGTTCCTGTGCAGCCCATCTCTGCTTCCCCGGGCCTGGAAGGCTGTCTTCCCCTCGGAACCAAAGCTCAGCCTGTCGCGCTGCTCACGGCTCGCAGCGAAGACGACGAACTCGTCTCACGTGTCGTGCAGCCAACAGCGCATTCCACTCAAACAACGACACGCGACCCCCAATATAACACCGGTTGCCCCCCTCTAGAAAAAAAGGTAAAATAACCACGACTCTAATTCACTAGCCGAGGCGTCGTTCCAGCGTCGAGTGATCTTCCGCCACGCACTGGTCACTCACTCCCCGCAGCGGCCGCAAGTCGCCGTCGTCGAAGTCGTTGCGGTCGTCTCGTCGACGCTCTGCGGCTCAGCGGCGAAGCATCATCACGCGTGCGTCCGTGCGTTCCTCGGCGCCGAGAGTGTGTGCGTAGCGGTGAAGGGACGCCTCCGCGAGTGACGTGCCCGCCGCAGGCTCGCGCATCGCGGGAAAGCGTGACGCTTGGCTGAGCCCGCGTGATGCGGCGGCGGCGCGGCGGACTAGAAGACGGCAATGCACGCACGGCGAGCCGATCAGAAAACGGAGAACCGGTGGCGAGGGATCCTCACTCCGGATGATTGCAGGCAGTGCTCGCCGCCGTTGACATTCGGTGCAAGACAACCGTTGTCAAGTCTTTCTTGCCATGCTTCGGGGAAAAAAAACCAGCACACAATTTGCAGGGAGTGGTAGCGTGTAAGTGACAAACTGGAGCAGTATAAACAACGCTTTCTCGAAGTTGACGGCCAAGCGCAAGCTTATAGGACACGCTGACAGAGAAAGGGTGGGCTTCGGAGCGTCCGTGGAGAAGAAAGCAGGAGGATAAATTTGTGTCTTCCACCGAAAACGGATCCAAAGAAAACTGAACGAAACTCAAAAAGTCCGCGCAGTCTACGACGGCGCCGCGCCGCTACATGCTTGAGAAGAGAAGTGGCGATCGACGTGTTCGGTGAAGCACCGCTCGCAGGCGGTTTGAGACGCCACTTGCTTGGCCGCTCCGAAAAACGGCGCGAGGCCGGACGGGAGGAGAAAGCGCATGCGCGCAACGCTCGCGCGCATGCGCGGTGGCGCAGTTTCGCGCAGAGCAGACGACGCGACGCAGAACGTGCGCTTCTCGTGCCGCTGCGCGCTTGCCGCCGCTGGTTCGGGTGAAACACGCAGAATTGAATGGCGTTTGGGGCGCAAGTTTTCTTACCGCTGCTCGGCGAGCGGATTGCCCTTGGAGAAAGAAAGACACAACTCCCAAAGATACGTTTCCCGCGCTTTCTCCTCCGCTCCGACCTCGCGGCGGTTTTAGTGTTTTTTCACGCGCGCTTTTGTTTGCCGAAATCGGGCGCTAAATGACGCTGGGAATCGCTGGCAATTTGTTAATGCGGCGTGCTGGAAGAAATGGCGCTTGCCTCTAAGTTTTCTTTCAACATCACCGGGTGATAAATTACGCCCCTATTGAGCTGCCCCCCTTTTTTTTTCTCTTTTCAAGTTTCGTTTTCCTTCTACCAAGAATTCAGCCCTGCTTTCTTCGCCGTTATAACTCTTCTTTTTTAGAGTGGCACTTCCTTCGTCGCTTTACGTTGCCGGTGTACCGAGGAGCAAGGCATGGTGATGACTGCAGGAATTAAGTTGACGTCTACTCTTAATTCAAGACGATGAGCATAGTGCTGTTCTGGATGCCCACCAGTACTGCCCTAAGATGTCTATCTTCTATTTTTTGTTGTTGTTTGATTGTGAATTTGCGCAACAAAAATTTGAAAATTGGGGGGGGGGGTAGTAAGAGAATAAGCAATGAATACAAATGTCCCTAATGCAAAGAGTGCACCAAGGCCCATTGGTAGCTCAGAGTACCTCGGTTGCGCCTTTAATGAGCAAGGTCAGAAATAAGCGGTTTGAATGTGCAACTCAGTTTTGCGAATCTGCTCTAAAGGGTCATGGCCTCATATCTTAATTAATTTCATACATCTTACTGCAGTTTGCTTCGGCTTTTGTCGACGTCTACTGCAGCCCACTTCCTTTATTTCCGTCACTGATACGCCGCTCCATAGGCTGCAAAAATGTTTATAAAAAACGATTCATACACATCGACTAGAGTACAGGTAGCGAGGTAGAACGATTCCACAAGTTTTTACTCGGTGTGCCTGTGCTATATTTAAGGGTTAGCTTTAATGTGCTTGCTTTATTCTTGTCACATATGTCATTGTAGATGATGAGTGTGTATTTAATTACAAGGCAAAATATTCCACTGAATAAATGCAGAGTAACTACGACCGTTATAGTGCTAGGTGTGATTGCTTCAAACAGGCAATCGCATCAAAATTGTACAAAGAAATTGCTAAGACCACACCACATGCTTACACGGTTTTGAAAATAACGGATTAGCGGCCCTACTGTAAGACAGCAATTTGAGACCAAAGCTGAAAACCTGAATTAATCAACGCCCAATAGCATAACCCTCCCTCGCTTAGCGAGCCCCCCGCAGCGAAATGCATTAACTACTATTTTTGTTTTATGTTTAAATTAAACATATTTAATTTAAACATCAAACATGTTTAAGTTAAAACCCGTATTCGACCAAAATTCCGCGCTGACAGTTTAAACAGACACTGAGTATAACTTGATCGAATTTTTGTACTTAGTAAGAGTTGTTCCTGCAGCTCCTGATGTTTGTGTTGTTGATGTTTGCTAGGCAAGAAAATTCCACATTTACTTCTGTGAAAATCGGATTTAAAAATTACACATTTTTTTTGCAGCCACTTGATTCAAACTCGTCATGAGAAGACAAAAAAAAAAACTCCTTGAATACCGATTGGAAGCAGTCTGAGAGATCGGGCCTTGAAATTTTTTCTCGGTGCTTTCACAGCGATTAAAAATGAAAGTCAGCACAAAATCGCCTCGAAAAGCAGTGAACTCATTTAATAGAGCCCTTGTTTTCCCCACACACCGCGATCAGCCCGTAAGTCTGTGCACAATGATCACTGCTTTGCTGCATGAACTGAGCTCTCGGAAACTATTGTGTGGCTTCAAATCTTCTTTTCTTCGATTACAGAGACGAAATCTGTTCACAAAGCGGAAATGACGCTTCAAATGGCGGTTTGGAGTAATAATCAGTACAGTTCATGAATAGAAACATCCACCCATGCGGTAATGCAAGAGAGAGAGAGGGTTTATTGATAGGAAAAGCAGAGAGGTTGGCCTGAAAAATAAATATCTGGCCTGCTACTCTGCTCTGGGGGACGGGAAGAGGAGATGAAAGAAGGTCACGATGGGGGACGATGATGATGGGAGGAGGCAGATGAAAAACTACCTTAAAAAAAAAACAAGGCACACTTTCTGACACCACAAACGCGAGACAAGGTCCGTGTCGCTCAAAAAGCGTGAGAGCGCTCGCGTTGCCTTTACAGTTCTCAAACTATCTGGCCAAGCGCCGAGGATCAAATCCTCAGAGAGGAGCGATGTGTCCATAGGCTTCAGAGCAGATGCGAGTATGAGTCTTTCACGTGCATACGCTGGACACGCCACTAAAACATGTTCTATAGTCTCTTGCACGCCACATGTGGTACATTCCGGGGAGTCCGCTTGTCCTATTAAGTGCAAGTATTTGCGCGTTGAATGCCACGTTGAAACGTAGTCTACGGATAACGCATGCAATAAGGCGAGGTATTCCGCGAGGAACTGAAAAGGTCATCGTCGGATCTACGGTAATGCAGACTTCAACAACAGCTGGGTCGGTGCGAAATGCGGTAGGATACCAGTTGGAGTGTTTAGTTACTCTGGGTAGGTCTGTGGGATGTCTGCGGAGTTTATGCCGCTGCACCTCGCAATAGCGTCATGGGCAAGCCCTAATGAGTGCGTTTTGCTGAAAGTTGTGGAGTAGCCGGGTGCAGCAAGCAGTCATGGGTTGTGGGGGGGGGGGGGGGTATACGCTTTAGGGCAGGCGTACTTCACGTGACGTCACGCACGGTCGCTCATCCGTTCATATAAGGCGCCGTCAGGCATGGCACGCGCAGCGAAAGAAACGGGAGAAAAGGGAGAGCCTGAGGAATTGGGAGGAGTATGCGACGAAGCCGCCCACGACGACACGATTTCGCCAAACGTGCCATATACAGCTGTCGCTGAAAAAGATGCATTTTTTGCGAAAATACCTATTTCCAGCGGCTGCTATCTAAAAACAAGGGCTCGCAACTCAAACCATTACTATTTATGCGCTTACGTAGCAAACATAACCTTGTTGAAATGTGAGTTATACCAGAGTCCTTGAATACCTTGTCCTAGTCATGAAAATTCCACCTAGCGTTATAGGAGAGCTTTGTCAGCTGTCAGGAGTGACCACGCCGCGGCGCTGGCGGTCGCGTGGGGGCCACCGGGCGCTCGCCTTTGGCAGTGATGGGACGCGCTGGCACTGTGACGGATTCACTCGCAATTTGTGAACTTAGTTCTGTGCAGTGCGAGTGAATGCTGCGTAAGCACGCGACGACGGCTGCGCATGTCTTGCTCTGCGACGCGCTGCTGCGTCATCTGCTGAAGAACCGGCGAAAAAACGGCGAAAAAACGGCGAACGGCGTTGAGTGCTGTAAAGGGCCCCGCCCCGGCAGTAAAGCGGCAGTGTTTCTTCCGACCCCCCATTGTCCGCGTCTAGAAAAAGCATTCTGACATGAGTGATATCATCGCGTCGTCCAGGGTGTCGTCTCGCCGCAGCACGAACGCAGCCGAAACT
Organism: Amblyomma americanum; assembly: GCF_052857255.1. NCBI lineage: Eukaryota > Metazoa > Arthropoda > Arachnida > Ixodida > Ixodidae > Amblyomma > Amblyomma americanum. Next base: position 200,850,343 of record NC_135500.1, read on the forward strand.
TGCTGCTCCCGTTCAGAACACAGGAGAGACCTACGCTGTACTGGCTGATCTGGCTCGTAATCAAAATACCCCCTTCATTGCGTTTGTCGAAGCCGGTATAGGTATCTTGCCGTTTACGCGTCAGAATGCCGTCGAGAGCCGTAATCTGATCACGTCGAAGCGGAAAATTGTGCCTATTACACACTCGAGCACCCCCGAAGCAGCTGATATAAGCGACGCTAGTGCTAAGCAGGTTAGAAGCAGCTGCGAGCTGCGTTGATTGATCTCTCATTTTTTTATTGCAATTACGCACTCGATACGCAAACTTCACGTAATTAAGCTTTGCTCCGTACAGTTGCGGAGGGATACAGCTCGGTACAAACAGAGGTGTAGACGCAGTTGTGTCAAAGGGGGAGGCTATAGAACAACACAGTGTTTACAAAGAAGTTTGCGGCAGCCGTACGCGCCTTCGGGTGAGATGTAGACTTAGCGCCCATAGGAACACATGGGAGCAAAAGTTTTCAAAGCAGTCTTCTGATTTTGCAGTGCGCCTATGATGTCGCCCCTTCGAAAGAACAACCAAATTCACCCTAGAAGAGATTCTGAAAGTATGAAGGGTTATTTTGAAGGCGATGTATTTGTAGTACAAGTGCGCATTGAGCTGGGTGTTTCCCCAGCGGAATTTACTATGAAGGTGAAATACGTGTTCTGCACACATGGCTTACCGATATTCACACAGTAAAAGCCTGCATGCGAAACGGTCAGGAATGTGAACGATTGATTTTGTGGCTGTAGCTTGTGCCATAGCTCCGCAGTCCCGGCGCTGTTTCGTTGCCTCCAGGCTCGCCGCTTCATTGCCAGCTGCAATTTATGCCCCTGTATCAGAGTTCCTCTGAAGCTTAATTACTAGGCGCTGGATTTTCCTATATTAGTCCGCTGGCACTAGGGCCCCCACTCAGCGGTTTTGTCGATGTTTGTCTGTCCGGTCCCCCTGCGACCTGGAATATCTGGGTGGGAGGTGAACCACCTATGTCACGTGATCTTGTGACGTCACTGCAACCTGCTTATCGAATTGTGAGCAAACTGCCCACCGTAGGAGGTGGCGGTTAAATTAATGAGCAATCTTGAAGCGTTGTTCTGGAAGACCAACCAAGGTCTTACACTGATAGCCAGGCTAAATAGCTGAAAAAAGACAGCTTTAGTCTTGCTAGATTTAACTACCAAGCCATTAGCTCTGAAACATTTGTGGAGAGCACAAAAAATGAGATTTCCTCTATTAGTTAACAGACGCGTTATACATGCACTAAGACTAGCGTCATCAGCGTACTGAATACAACTTACGTTATAGGCTATGCTTGCAATGCCGTTTGCGTAGACATTGAAGAGGAACAGACCGAAAAGGCTGCCTTTGGGTAAACTACATTGAATCAAAAAGAAAGCAGACTTGGAATTATCGACCGTAACGACCTGCGTACGCATGTTTAAGCAAGACCGAAAAAGCTCCAGAGAAAGACCACGGACGGCCTAGCTCTCGAGTTTTCAGAGTCGTATTTCTCGGTTAAGAAGGTCGAATGCTTCGGTAAAATCCACGAAAATATCGAGCGTCAAGTTTTTGGCGTCGATATTTCTTAAAATAATTCCCTTTTCCAAGAGTAAAGCAGATTTCGTGGACTTGCCCTTTTGAAATCTAAATTGACTTTTACTTAATAAGGAATGCTTGGAGAAAAACCCATCGATTCACTTAGCGCTACTTTTTCGAGGGCTTTCGAAAACACGGGAAGAATAGAAATCGGCAGATAATTTGTCAACTTGCTCTTATAGTCTCCTTTGAAAACAACGGACAGTTCATGTTCCATTCTTTCTATTCTTGCAGGAAAAAATACCCAATGAGTAACAGTTTAAAAATATACCTTAGGTATGGCGTTAACAAATGTGCAGAAAACTTAACTGGCTGCATTCTTAAGCCATCAAAATCAATACAACTTGTTGATTTTACGTTCATTAAGACATTGAAATCTTCCTCACTGTCAGATAAATCGAAAGCAAAAGTTTTCCACCCTGTATTTAGAACGAAACCAAGAAATTTATCGGGGCAACCACTGGGTGTAATGCTTGTAAAAAATCATTTTATTTTTCCGCCAAACAAGAACAGGAATAGGGAAGCCCTCGATCCCAAGCTCACCCAAATGGCTTTTTTCGTTCTTATTACGAAAGCGTTTGTTTAAAAGTTTCCGAAACGCTTTCGCACCTTTACTGATATACACGTAAGGGTATGACGCTATCGTTTTGTGTGCGTATGACGCTACCGTGTCATGCACACACAATGCGCACAAATTATCGCACTCAGAACTGTGCTTGTATAAGGAAATGCTGTCGCCATTGAAAAGGTAACGGAAGTTAATTGATTGAACTGTCTGACAACCACTGAAGTAGAAGTCGAGTGCCATTATGTAGGTTGTCATGTTATCGTTGTGTTTTGCGCTCGGTTAAGCGAGAGAACGGGCCACCACATGATCTGCGTGTTCACGGCAATGATGGAGCTGTGGAGTGGAGTGAACTGGGCTACACTAGCAGACGATGTTTCGCGAGGAGGCGGATGCCCTGAGCAGGTGATAAGAGTGAACTGGGCTACACTAGCAGACGATGTTTCGCGAGGACGCGGATGCCCTGAGCAGGTGATGAGAGTGAATTGGGCTACACTAGCAGACGATGTTTCGCGAGAAGGCGGATGCCCTGAGCAGGTGATAAGAGTGAACTGGGCTACACTAGCAGACGATGTTTCGCGAGGAGGCGGATGCCCTGAGCAGGTGATAAGAGTGAACTGGGCTACACTAGCAGACGATGTTTCGCGAGGAGGCGGATGCCCTGAGCAGGTGATAAGAGTGAACTGGGCTACACTAGCAGACGATGTTTCGCGAGGAGGCGGATGCCCTGAGCAGGTGATGAGAGTGAATTGGGCTACACTAGCAGACGATGTTTCGCGAGGAGGCGGATGCCCTGAGCAGGTGATGAGAGTGAACTGGGCTACACTAGCAGACGACGTTTCGCGAGGAGGCGGATGCCCTGAGCAGGTGATAAGAGTGAACTGGGCTACACTAGCAGACGATGTTTCGCGAGGAGGCGGATGCCCTGAGCAGGTGATAAGAGTGAACTGGGCTACACTAGCAGACGATGTTTCGCGAGGACGCGGATGCCCTGAGCAGGTGATGAGAGTGAATTGGGCTACACTAGCAGACGATGTTTCGCGAGAAGGCGGATGCCCTGAGCAGGTGATAAGAGTGAACTGGGCTACACTAGCAGACGATGTTTCGCGAGGAGGCGGATGCCCTGAGCAGGTGATAAGAGTGAACTGGGCTACACTAGCAGACGATGTTTCGCAAGGAGGCGGATGCCCTGAGCAGGTGATGTGAGTGTACTGAGCTACACTAGCAGACGATGTTTCGCGAGGAGGCGGATGCCCTGAGCAGGTGATGTGAGTGAACTGAGCTACACTAGCAGACGATGTTTCGCGAGGAGGCGGACGCCCTGAGCAGGTGATGTGAGTGAACTGAGCTACACTAGCAGACGACGTTTCGCGAGGAGGCGGATGCCCTGAGCAGGTGATGTGAGTGAACTGAGCTACACTAGCAGACGATGTTTCGCGAGGAGGCGGATCATCCCAGTTCGCAGAGGCGTGTAAAGCTATAGCAGAGCGATACCTAAAAGCGCACGACTGCGCTACCTAATCCAGCGATACCATCCTCCCTCCCTCCGTAATTTGCTCCTCTGACTACTTAACAGACAGCTAAATGTGGCGTGCATGTCATACATACTGACCATTGTCGATTAAGATCGAATTCGGAAAGTTGTATTTGGCGTACCGTTATAGCTTCTTATTTTTTCGTTTAAACCGAAAAATGCCACCCCTATTCATGACCAGCAGAAACGTATTGAAGGGCTCTGGCTTTACTCATCACCGTTTTGCTGCTGCGTAATTCCAGGAAAAGTGATGTAAAGACCAATATTTTTCGAAAGATTGTATTGTTTTTATGGTTTAATATAATTCCGCACTATACCCCTGATGAAAAATCGCGGCATTGTTTACCTTAACGGTTTCTTGCTGAAATGTTACATAAGGTTTACAGTGAAAACAAATGCACCAAGCCTCACCGCTTCTTCACATGCCTCGTATTTTTTGCTGCTCGATGGAGGTGATCAGCAAGAGCATTCATGCACTGCGAGGAATCGAGTAGGAGCACCACTGCTTAGGACTACACTCTTAATATGACTTGATAACTGCATCAACTGGGTGGTGCCTGCCTGCAACGGCTAGCTCGGCTGCTATCGTTGCATTTGGATCCCCACACAATACTCTCCTTATAATTCTGAAAAAAAAACATCTGAGAATGCTTCCCCGAGCGCAGTTACGTGTTTTGCGCCGCACGGATTGCATAACAGCGCCTGATTCCGAATTTTTAATGAGCGAACAGAACCACTCTTCGCAAGCGCTCAACGGTTACTGCAGTGGAACAGAAGGTGGCGCTAAACATGAAAATATTTAAGCCTAGTGAGTAAGTCCGTCAATTGTGGAACCTAAACAGTCCTTATTAAGATGCCTGTTCACGTATTGTGCGCATCAACGCGGTTCACAAGAATGGTTTGTTTACCTTATCTGGGATCTTTACGCTGCTAAATTTCATGGCTTAGGTCCAACCTTTTTGCAATAAACTACCGCCATGTGTTCATTTTCTTTGATCATCTAAGTACATTACCAGCTGTGCAAGTCTCAACTAACGGCAGCCCCATTTCGTACCAGTTTTCGACTTCTAAGGCAAAGTTTCTTCCGTGTTTGTTTTTTTTTTGCGAATCCTGGCAGTGGTTCTCAAATTATGCGGCTACAGAAAACGGTAAAGGTCGTCGGCATACACTTTTGCAAGTTTTCGCCATATGTCAGCCTACCATAAGGATCGTTTCTTCATGAAACATATTTTGCATTTCAAAGCTGCGATATATTGATTCAGATGTGCACTTAAGTTCTCCTCTTTTGGCCATTAAAAACTTCAGTCGTGCCACTTTAATGCAAAGGGGTGCAGTGACCGTGTCTCCATTCAGCCCAGAGCACCCATTTCGGGGTTTTGAAACTCTCTATTTCACGGTCTTTTATCGCGACCGAGCTGGAGCCAGTGTCGGTCATGTATATTTCACGTCTCGGCCAAAGGGCTCCTTTGTTTAAACTAACCACAGCCGCCGCCGTTTCGCAAACATCTGTGGAGCAGGAAATTAGCATTGACAGCCGCTTGGGAGAGCGCCACCAGGATTTCTAAGCGCTAGCTTGCGCCAGATTCCCTTGAGATCATCATTCTTCGTTCCAATCTGTGCATACACTCGCGGCACATCTCACTCGAGTCTGCACTGCCGTGCAGTACAGAGCTTTACGCGAATTTTTGTACTGCGCTGAATCCGAGCATATGCCTATTCATTTTTAGTGCCGTTCGTGGGCTAGCGTTCTCCTCATTCCATGTCTCAATTTTTTTTCGCCAGCAAAAGAAAGTAAAGCGCAAAAAAGAGGCGCCTGCAACGCACGAACTCGCATGACGTCACTCTTCTGGACAGCATATTTGTGCCCGCTTCGCTTTTTGCAAGGCATTTTTCAATGCTGCGGCATTGTTCACAACGGCCGTCGTATAATACGCACAATATTAGTAGCCGACGCTTTTAACTCCAACTAAAGTTTGTTTTGACCAGAACTAACTGCTACTCGGTAATAGCTATTAATATCATTCGCCGTTTCCTCCAGACTCTTGAGTTGAATGATCAACCGACCGACCTTCCGACTAATTGATTGACCATTGATTGATTGGCTGACTTATTGGCGCTGTTTCTTACTTGTGCCATTTGTGCGCAACACATTGAGGAGTGGCTGCTCTCATTGGCAGGTTCTCTCTCTTCGTTCAGAACATGCCAGCGAGAGCACTCAGTGAAGAACGAGAAAAAACAGCCTGCACATCCTCCGAGATGACAGACCATGTGCAGGAGCTGCTTTTGCGCCTTGAAGAAAGATTTCCTGAATGCGTATAAACGCTGAGACAGTTCTACAAGCAATGTACAAGGGAAGAAATCATTGGTCGGATTAGCAAAAAAATGACTAGTACTCGATGAAAAACTAAACGAAAGGTATGTGGTTCAGTGTTCAACGCGGAGCACGCGCACACGGAATTAGAAGATGGGGTGAGCAGAAATGACTAATAGTCGAAATTCGCGCAATTAGGGCGTCAAAATAAAGTAAAGGGGGAGAAAGTGCTTCGCCATGGCGCAGACGTCAGTTCAAGCCTCCGGACCCTAGGCAACTGGAGCTGCACCTTGTCCGGCCTAGTAGGACGCGGATGACGGATGGCGCCGTGCGGTCGATTGTCCCCGTTGCGTATTGCGCGGTATAAGCTGGAGTCTGTACATAATGAAGCCATGACGGCTCCACGAACGATGACCGATTGCCACCTCTCATCCACGGAGTACTTTCACTCCTCCCGACCAGGGATGAACGGATTCCAGGAAAAACGCCTCCCAGGCGGCAGTCGGTGAAAGACAGCCACCTAGCGACGAGAGATGTAAAGTCTGGTGGGCAGAGAACAGTTTCGGAGGGCATACGTGTCCAGCATTGTGAGACAAAAATTTTGAATATTGGAAAATTGTAAGGTATTGTTATCAAAATATTGAAGGTAATGATCCATTCTTCCAATGTGCAGCAAAATGTTTTTTTTTAAGTTCTTCCATTGCTCGCATGGAGCAGTTAAGACTGCCATAGAAAACCAATGGGGAACGATTTTGACGATCGCAAAAACTTTGATAGCAAAAAAAAAAAAATACAAGCCTGTGGATGGGGATCTGCGGGTAAATTGAATGTTAGAGTGAAAAAAAAAAATGCGTTCATGAACTCTTTTTCGTTCAAAAATGGTTTTGTCTATAATTGTTGTTTATGTGTAGCCAGTATGTCTGCAGCAATAGTAATAATAATAATAGTAATAATTGGTTTTGGGGGAAAGGAAATGGCGCAGTATCTGTCTCATATATCGTTGGACGCCTGAACCGCGCCGTAAGGGAAGGGATAAAGGAGGGAGTGACAGAAGAAAGGAAGAATGAGGTGCCGTAGGGGAGGCCTTCGGAATAATTTCGACCACCCATGGGGATCTTTAACGTGCACTGATATCGCACAGCACACGGGCGCCTTACCGTTTTGCCTCCATAAAAACGCAGCCGCCGCGGTCGGGTTCGAACCCGGGAACTCCGGATCAGTTCCCGGGTTCGAACCCGACCGCGGCAGCTGCGTTTTTATGGAGGAAAAAAGCGAATTCAACTGCGATGATCGATGCTGGCGCTCGTGTAAGAGAACCGTCTTACCTTTACCTCTTGCATAAAACGAGGTGAGAAGAATGCTTCCTCAGAGACGGACGAAGAAGCTGCGCCATCGTTTCTGATGATAGCACAGTGACCCGGTATACACGTACGTGTTATATTCTGCCCATCTATAAACTACAGCTTGGGACTCCAACTTGAGGGGCCATCATTTAGTGTACAGCCACGAAGCAACATTGATTAGAAGTCTTATCTATATTATGCTTTCCTTGAGCTTTAGTGGCAGCACAGAAGGGGTCACCGCTGTTTTCTGATAGAATATCTTTCTCTTCAGACAGAATTACCTTAAATACCCTTCCGCCTCCACTCCCGACAGTCTGTGGTCAGTGCAGTAGTTGTGTGCGCTTTTTTCAACATACGTAAGTTTACAGCTTGCGGTTTCATCATTTCATGTTTCTTCAGTTCGTATACGGGCAGACAACTCGAGTAATGGATTTTTATATCTCGCTTCGGATATGCTCGGCGCTTCCTTCCCTTACAGATTTTAATTTCAAAACTGCCCACAACGTAGCAAGCGCTACGCGCTTGGCGCTAATAACGGCAGTTTTTCTCACAATGGGCGCCAATCCAACAACGCTATTGCAGTAGCATAATGGCGGCGCCAGTACAGAAACAATTCAGTCATAAATTTTAATTATTGTATCTGCACAGCTGCAGGCTGGTTTCACTTTAGGGCCTTAGTTGCTTCTGCTCTTTTCATAAAAGCCTGCGCTTCAACTACGTTCTCGTCAGTGTTATCTCCATCGCGTTAATTCCTGGCGCTGTTCGCTAATGCTTTTTTTCTTTCTATCTTGTGTGCGTGCGTATTTAGGCCGTTCGCAGCTTTAATTACCTTTCGGAAGATTAAAGCGGTGGTCCCGTAAAACTGGGCGCCATTGTCGGCCGACGTATTGCCACGCTTCAGCCAATGGGCATTTAACTATGGATTTAGCTAAGCTAAACGAGCTCGTTGAGTTAGCAACTTATAATGCTCAATTTTTTCGAACTTTACTGGCTGCCCCCCCCCCTTTTTTTTTCAGTAATCCATTGCTTCGGTCAAGCAGGCAGCGACCATAATTAGGAAGCGGGCTCAGGAAAGCGGAAGAGAAATTTATTTTTGTTACGTTTCTTGCTGAAATAAAAAAAAGGCGATTAGAATTAATAAGGGATCTGCTTTCTCTCACTAACGTAGCGAAATGCTGGTGCGCGCGTGTTTACGGAGCATGTGCCTCTTTTTTTTTAAACTTGTAAAACCTTCTGACGCCTTGTCTGTCTTTTTCCCGCCTCACTCCCCACTCCCCTCATCGCAATTCGGAGCTCCTAAAAGGAGACGTCTTTTTTCGGGCTTGAACTGCTCCCTAACTCCGATACTTGAGTACAAACACTTGTTTCCCCAAATTGGCGATTGATCGCACGCAGAACACGCCGATTCTTCGCCGAATGTTGCTGTCATGAACGACGTTCATCTTGCAAGCTTAAAGTGAGCGCCGTTCAGGCTCTCCGAATTTTCATTTGTTTCAAATTCGCGCCTCCACTGGTCATATACGCACAGTGTGTGCATAACGTCCATGTCAAAATGAATGCATAAACTTCACAACTGGCTGGTACCACAGCATATAGCGTAGACGCAGACAAAGAAAGGAATCGGACTACAGAAACGCTGTGGTCGTCCGACTCGTTGCCCACGTCCGTGCCTTGCATTGTAGGCCAGCCATTACGGAGCACCAACTCAACCAGTCGTCTACCATTGTGAACTTCAAAAATGTGAGTTACGGCGCGCGCGCGTGGTAACCGAGCGCCAATTGTTTACCCTGTTTACAACAAGCGGAGGGGCCGCTTGGCACTGATGCATAGGGCTATTACGGACTCTTACGCTACGGCGGCCAGCGCTCGAACAATGAGCGGACGCTGATAGCCATCGCCGACCGGAGTTAGGTTCTGGTCGGCGGAGTAATAGCGTACAAAAAAAAAGGGCCTAGCATCTGAGCAGGTCCAAGCACTAGCTCAGCTATAACGCCTGTGGCATACAAGCGAGCTCACGAGATCGTTTTCATGCGTCATTACTCGGCTTCGTATAGACGTACGCCGGCTGACCAGCACAGACGTGAGGCGCGCAATCATACCCTTCGAGCGCTGTTTAAGAAAACATGAAAGTGCGCGCCGCTAAGCATGCCAGACAGGCCCGCCTATACGGCAGTGGTTGCCACAAGACGGTGCTGACTGCGCGCGAACAACGAACTCGCGCGTTTTTCCAACAGCTGTGAGATCTGCACTGTTGTAAATGCGTATTTTGCACTGGTGTGTGTCTACAAGCAATTGAGATCAATATCCGCGCAATGTGCGTGAGTACGATAAAGAAATTCGACGCCTGAAACGCGCATACTTGAAGTCCAGGGGATGAATATGTAAAGCAAGAGATTAAAAGGAGGGAAGGCAGGAAATTCAGTCAGATCAAACGAGAATCAGCTTTGCTACCATACTGTGACGGGAGGGGGGAGGAGGGTGTTGCAGAGGGAAAGAAAGAGAAGGAGACCAGGGGTGATACATTGTCGGCACATGTGTCCAACAGAGAACAATTGTAGAGTCAAATGTGTTCGAACAGCTCAGTGGCCTTCAAGAAAAAAAAAACAGCAGCGCCTTAAGGGCTATCGGGTGTGAAAGAACCGTTTTATCAGACGCTGACCGCTCCTCCAGGCATGTCAATACTGTGCAAAGCGACCGTCTTGCCGAGCACTAGCGGGGGCGAGGCCAAAGAACATTGCATATATGATCTCCTTGCAAGCGCACTCTTTGGAAACAGCGGGATTAAACTTGTGTGTCAAGTGGGAATAAACTTTCGTGAATAATGCCCGCGTAATAAACATGTATGAAGCGCTTATTACTTCCCGCAATAATAATAATAATAATAATAATAATAATAATAATAATAATAATAATAATAATAATAATAATAATAATAATAATAATTGGTTTTTGGGGGAAAGGAAATGGCGCAGTATCTGTCTCATATATCGTTGGACACCTGAACCGCGCCGTAAGGGAAGGAATAAAGGAGGGAGTGAAAGAAGAAAGGGAGAGATAGGTGCCGTAGTGGAGGGCTCCGGAAGAATTTCGACCACCTGGGGATCTTTAACGTGCACTGACATCGCACAGCACACGGGCGCCTTAGCGTTTTTCCTCCATAAAAACGCAGCCGCCGCGGTCGGGTTCGAACCCGGGAACTCCGGATCAGTAGTCGAGCGCCCTAACCACTGAGCCACCGCGGCGGGGCCTTCCCGCAATCGCAAAATGCGATCGAGGCGCATAGCTGTGGTTTCTACGCAGGTCTAGTGGCATCCACATGTGCAGCTACGAGCAAGACTCTCGTTATTTCTGATGTGGCCTCCAAGTCTTTGGAGCCCTGACAGTTATCCAAAAAGATGCCTTCACCGCAGCTCGCATACCTCATGCGGAAATGATATACTGTGAAATATATGTCACATATATTGTATAAGCTACCAAGTTAACTTCCAGGCCATGCAATGCGTCTAGTTTTGAATTGGCCGCGCTTTGTATCACTCGATAGGAAGGTTTGGTTTGGTTTGGTTTGGGGGGTTTAACGTCCCAAAGCGACTCAGGCTATGAGGGACGCCGTAGTAAAGGTATCAGGAAATTTCGACCACCTGAGGTTCTTTAACGTTCACTGACATCGTACAGTACACGGGCCTCTAGAATTTCGCCTCCATCGAAGTTCGACACCCGCGGCCGTGATCGAACCCGCGTCTTTCGGGCCAGCAGCCGAGCGCCATAACCACTGAGCCACAGCGGTGGCTTGGATAGGAAAGTAACTATGCTCGTAACCCCCCCCCCCCCCCCAGACACACACACACACACACAGGTTAGGAATTTCAGGGCTGTTGCAAGGGAGCCCCACTGTACGGCCAAGTAGGAAACTTAACCTGACTGCGTGCTTATGACAATAGGGTACATACATGTTGTTCTTGTATTCTATCGAAGTTGTCTGGCACGTTCCTGTCATATGCTTATTTGCTTTGACCCACCCCTCCTCCATCTTCCAGTTCCCGGCCCAGCAACAAGCCCTTCTCAGTGTTCATGTTTTGACAAAGCTCACTTCCTTCTTTGGTCCATATTACCTAAATGTGTCTGTTGCTGCGAACTGCGCACCAAAAGCGCGCACTGGAAAATGGGCGAGAATTTCGATCCCTGATGGAACTTTCAACGTTTCCGAGCGCGTGAAATTTTAAAACCTTAAATGAAACACTCCGGATACTTCATTACCCCTTCTGTGTTATATATGTATCGATTTTAGAAACACATTTTTCAAGTTGAAAGCAACAACTTTCCAACTACATTGCGAAGAAAAAGAAGAAATTTGGTACTTAAGTACGGGCCTTTGCTTCCGCTCCCCATTTTTAATGCCTAAGCCCTCAGGGGAAGTAGGGGCGAAAGTTTCCATCGTACCGCAGGAAGTAAACAGTTTGCTCAAACTTCAAGGGAGGCGAGGCACAACTTCCGGCGAAGAGGCAACATACGCATTGCTATTACTTCCTCCTCATTCTGTATTCCTTCCTTGTTTTGCTTCTTTGTTGCGTTACGTAGTAATTTCACGTATTTTACTTGTTTGTTTGTTTTTGCAGTTTTCCGCCTTCACTCGTCACGAGTGCGAGAACGGGCGACTCTGGTCAAGAGGCGGCGTATATTGCCTGCGCCAACAAAGTCACTTGATCGATGGTCTGGCGAATCCGCTGTGCATTGGAGGAAATTTATAGCCGCAGTGCGGAGTAATAATCGGGGCACTGAGGCAAGTGCGCGTGGCTCGATGAATAGTAAAAGCCGGAATCACTTAATGGCTCGTTTGTCAGTGAACGCTGCTACAGGGACTTGGGGGAGGGGCCCGGCGACCGCCCCTCACACCTTTAGTGTACCCGAGGGAAGGAGCATAAGAATAAAAACCCGAGCTTAAAGGCGGGTCCTGACACAGCGCGGAGCGCTAAATTGCTTGGGCAAAATGCACAATGATCTGGCGGCCTATATTGACATTTTTTTGCGTGTGTTTGTGTGTGTAATTCTCGAAAGACTCTCTTTTTTGTTAGCGCATAGAAACGCATAAAGTAACGAGGAGCGATCAACCAGAAATAAACTGGTGCAGCCATACCCAGATATTCTGGACAAGCTCATTTTTCAATGGCCAGCTGTTTATGAACGCCCTTTTTTCATACACCGTAAAATACCACAATAACAATCAATATATAAGCAGATCCCCCCAATGGACGGGCTTGCATTTGCTTTGCTATTAACATCCTCTATATCGTCAAATACGTCCCCTACTGGTTCTCTGCGCCACTCCTAACTACTCTATTTGAGCGATGGACAAATTTTTAAACATAGATTTTGCTATACATTGAAGAATAAACCATCACTTTCAGCATTTCCTTTACAGTACCAAACAGTATTCCACAGTTGACTAACAATTTAAAATCACGTCCAAGAATCCTGTACTTGGTAATTTAAAATCACCGTGGGCGGTTTGGTTCAGAAGGATAGTATAAAGTTTGCGCAGAGAATATAAAGGAAGCGGTACATCAGACACGACTAGATTTGTATAGAACCCACTGCCGGAGAGCTGCGGAGCAGCAAAGAAATCCAAACATGACTACGGTGCTACTGCGCTCAAAGAAATGGTTGCGCTGAAGCGTAGCTACACGGACATACCACAAGGCCGAGAACAGCGCACTTCGAACGCCCGATATCGGAAGCGGTGTTTGTTGTTCCGTAACGCAGAACTTAGGGCATCCAAGATAAAAGTGTCACTGCGACCGCTGTAACAAGCGTGACCCCTGTTTGCGCAGTCAAAGGCCGCGCTGTATTTAGTGGCACCCATGTAAATAGCATTTTCAGACGAATGGCATTTAACGAAAGCACCTAAAAAATGCTGCACATAATAGCAAGTGCTGCTGATTGCGTTCCTCCTTCCCACCCGCTGTACTTCCGACATGGTCCCATTTCTCTCCCTTAGCTTGCGCTACCAGAACACAGTGACGCCAAAGGAACGCCGGAAGGTCTTTCAGTGACGCCAAAGGAACGCCGGAAGATTTTTCCGCCTTGAACATAGCTGCCTCGAGCGGGCTGTACGACGGATTCCCGCGGGTCCCGTTAAGCCCTTTCCGCCTCCTTCTCCCCATTCTCTTCCACCGCGTCGAGCCAAATGTCAAGAGCGCAATCCTGGTCGCTGCCGCAGCCGTAGGCGTAGACGCGTGTGCGCCGGTGGTAAGAGGCGCCGTGCTCCTCCCTTCCATAACGCCCTCGCACGAAATCTCATAACAAATCCCTCTGGCCCGACAAAATACGATGAGTGCCCAGTGGCACGCGCGCGTGGTGCCTTTAAGTACATGCATTCTGCAGCGAAACATGGTTACAACAAAAAACAGAAGGTAACGATGACTCTTTCTTTACAGCCATTATCGCACCACATCCGCACATCCCGACGGGTAATCATTTTTCCTTCGAAAAGCAACTCATTAGGAAGGCAGCTGGGGCCCTTTTCAAGTCTGTAACAATAACCTTGCGAAAGCAGTTCTGCTTGGTTGTTGATTGATTTTCATAAGCTGTGTGATTACAGTTGAATTATATATTGCGCTGACTTTAGGTAAGAGAAGCATGTGTTTTCTTATTAAAAAAAAAACGGCCGAAATTCAATTCCTTCTAGCTTTCGATTACTTCACGCCGCGAGTTCATATTCGCTTTATACTACTTTCCAGCCCTCCTTTTTTTCCCTACTCTCTTTCTTTCTCTGTTGATTACTCAACAGCAAGATGATTGATCAAGAGAGTTTCTGGGTTTTCCCTTGCAAGAAAAACTTGTGTGAAAGAAAAGAAGTTGAAGCAATATTTTTTTTTTTGTGAGCTGCTAATCAAATTTCTTGTTGTTTCCTGACAAATAATATCCTCGAAAAGATTGCGTGCTGCGAAGAAAGGTGGCCGCATAATCGAACATAAAAGGCACAAATGTCCTTCAATGCGCGTGCATTACTTCTGCAACGTGCAGGCTTTCTCAAATTCACGAGTTCCACCCTTACTACGTATTTACTTCAGGCCTCGGCATTCTCAATTTCTACTCCGTCTAAATTCTGGTATCAGAGAACATTGAAGTCGCACTGAAGAATCACTCACTTTCCGCGAAATGTAGGCATACATAAGCAATCCACTCCTGCAGATACTGGAACACCGTATCACGCGCACTTCCGGAGATTGCATTCCAGCGAACCTGGCTTGTTTCTCTAGTTCCGACTGCAACGCAGACTTTCCCCCGTTATTTTTAGCGTGTGTGTTGCTTTCACGCCGGCGTGTCAGGAAATGCCTTGAAGATTCGGAACGGACAGCCCTCTCAATAAGTTCTCCATGGTTTTAATTTCGTGAACAACTAGAATGGGCGTTGGCTACGTCGCTAGAAAGGTGAAGCTTTACGGTTGTGCCGATTTCTGACTGTAATTTTTAGGGAAGCTTCAGAGGTCGTTCCTTACATTATCTCTTGCTCTGTCCTTTCTTCGACAGTAGGATTAGTTGAAGAAGACAACCATGTCCAATTCAGAGGGTGAGAGTGTGTCCCAGTTTAACACGAGGCGTGGTCCTCTGCGGCGAGAGCAAAGGGCTTTCGTGCAGTGGCCAGCGAAGCTGCTCTGTTCGCGCCGCCGCTAGTTCGAGTCGCAGTCACGGCGATATTTGTTTTATTTATTTATTTATAATTTGGCCAAGGTTGCCGTCAAGGTCAAGTGACAGAATACTGTAGCGCAACCAAGACGAACACAAAAAAGAGGCACACAGGACTAGCGCTTCAGTGCTAGTCCTGTGTGCCGCTTTTTTGTGTTCGTCTTGGTTGCACTACAGTTTTTTTTTTGTTACAAAATGCACCGTCTAGCTCAACAAAAAGTTATTCTAAGTCAAGGTCAAGCTTACACAAACTCTGTGAACCAGTTAGACCTTGTGAAGCAGTGCCTTAGCACTAAAATTTACCGAAATAAGGTGAGACTCTCTCACGGCAGCCTCATTTCTGGCAAGGAGTGTCTTAAATATTGACCCTTGCCCCACTGATGCACCTTAAGACGAACTCTAACAACAATGGTTGATAGCTGGTGGGCCATTGGTTTTTACTTGTCAAAAGAGCACTGTTGGTCACGAGGCGGCTCAGTTTTGACTGCCTGCGGATTTTTAACGGTGACCAAATCTCAGTAAAAGTCTGTTTTTGCATTTTACGTCCACGGAAATGCAGTCCCCGAGTCGCGGGATCGAACAAGAAGATCCGTGCTGAGCAGATGAACGTCATAGCAACTGAACCTTGAACGACTTCCTGCATGCAACTCAGAAGATGTTTGCGAAAAAAATAAAATAGCGTATGCGCGCGCTGAAATAAAAAGCGCACAGCTTGACCTGTGAAGTGTACTGGCTTGATTCCTTTTGTTTAATTTTTTCTTTTCCTTATTTCAGAGTGCCTCGTCGTCGCGTGTCTGCAGATAAGGAACTTGCAACAGGCCTCTGTCCTCGAAGTGACAAGCACACCTGCTACCACAGGGCCACCATTGGGCGTTCCCATGCAAATAAGGGCGTCTTGCTCTCTCCATTCCTTCTCTGGACTGCTTCCTAAAGACCAGGTCCGAAGTAAAAACGCTTAGATAAAGAGCGAAAGATCGGATAGCGTTTCTAACATCTTTTGAATTCACTTCAGACGGGTATTAGAAGTCTCCTTCTGACGTGTGTCTCAAGCGGGCTGGAACCCGAGAATGGTGAAATACAGGCGGAGCCCTGGCGTAAAGTTGGCCAAGTGCCGACGTTGAGACGTTGGATAAATTTTCCCCAAGAGACGGCTACACTTCGAACGCGCAAGGCGGGAAATAAAGAACCAATCATGTGCGGGAATTTGAAATTAATGACTCGGGAACATTTTATTTTGCTTGTCTATTGAGCATTGTCTCCATAGACGTATAGACGTTTCTTTTTTATCACCAAACTGCACACACGGCCCGCGGGTGAGGAACATGGTCATTAATGATCGTTTATGTCCTTGAGAACGTTGAATGAAATTGGGCAGAGCCACTTAAGACTGTTTACGTGTGGGAATGCGAAAGCATTATGTGCAGAACTGCACAAGGTGGACGAACAGAATAGTTTTGCGCATGCTTCCGAAGCTGCCGCGCCAAATGACTGCGAAGCCAGCGCCCGGCTTATTTATAGCTTCATTGCACTGTGCCGCCACCTGGATTCCCGGTGCCTAGTACTCTGCTGATGTTGATGTATAATGATGACCGAGACACTGCCAAGGGTCGGACGCTGGCGGACGAAAATCTTGATGCTCATGTTCGAGCAATGCATTGTGGTCATTCGCAGATGCCTTGATCATGGTGCCGCGATACCAAAAAATTCGGTGCCATGTCAAGAGATGTTCTGACGTCCTCCGAAGTTCGTGCCACGAACGGCGACAGACTGCGAATGGCGGCTTTGTGCTAATGGGGCAATTAATGCTTTCGCATTAAAGATCTTCGAACCACAGTCACAGCTTTGACAGTGTTTCGAGCAATAGTTTTATAGCAGTGTTATAGCTTCATGGAACGTTCCTAAGCGGACCTTCTCTGCATTTCTTCGCAAACAAATTCTCTCTGTACTCCATGCTCAGACTTTCTGCTTGCCTTAATCGTCTTTCTTAAGATAGAAGACAAACTTCATGGGCGCCGTAACTGAGGCGGATATTCAAAAGCGTCTCGTTGTCGGGATATTGTTATATGGTCGCAGTCGTCATTGTTGTTGCGCCGCTGAATTTGCGATTATCCTTTCTCTTCGTATTTCGATTTACTTTTGTTGACAGCTCTTTGTATTCAATATTTGTGCCATGAGAGCGCGCGAAAAAATCCATACGCTTGATCGGTGAGTGTGCCAAAGTACATTGTCATCTAAGTGCGCATGCGCCTGCGTACGATTCGTGCATGCGCATGCCCATGTACAGTTGTTGCGCTTATTATGAACTGCAATGTGCCGGCAGAGCAAGTGTGCTTTTGGGGCTCACACACTTAACTGCTTGAAATGTGCCATGGCGCACAGTCCTGAATGGCGGAGACATAGAATGGCAGTTAAAATAACTCCCCCGCAACATCGGATCCACAGCGAATTTTGCAGTGGCCTTAGACGACGTCTAGTTTGCTGCAAGAAGATAACAGTCAGCGCGACTCTGGTACGTTCTTTGTTTCCTGTATCTGCGCCAGTAAGAGAAATGAGAGATAGATGACGGAAGGAGAGGCGAGTGCGGTTTAATAGAGCAAGAAGCGGTTTGCTAGCCTGCATTGGGGAAAGGGAAGGAGGAATAAAGGGAAAGAAGACAAGGGGACCGCACCCCCTGCTTTGGCTGAAGGTGGTGCGGTCATTACGCGTATAAAGAGGATACATTTTTTTTTAAACTCCTGCGCCTCCTGTGCTTCATCACTCACCGAATAAATACGTTTAGAGGGGTCTAGCCCTTCAGAAGAGCGGTACAAACCATTGCAAAATAACTGGCGTAGCCGACAAGATATCAAGTTTCTTCTGCTCAAATTTTGATTCGAGGCGTCGTATTGATATGTGCTTCCGTCAGGGAATAGAAAGACGCCAGCACTGCTGTGACATGCATCTCTGTTATCCAACAGTCTAAGCGTTCAGAGTCCCTAACATGAACCAAGCCCACCTCGACCAGACGTGAGAAATCCCACTTAACCGGCACAAGCGTAACTGCGGATTGTAGCCCAGAGTTCTAATGCCCAACATTGCTTGGTCATCCTCGAAGGTAGCGCTTACAGCCGTCCTTCAGTTGCCGCTTCTGCACAACGCCCTGTTGCTTGCCGCTTTAGGTAGAAAGCCTAGAACTGTCTACTGCGCCTGTAATTTTTAAGATATGGCTTGTGCCGTTTTTGGCAATTGCCGTTATCCCCCCCGCCTATCTAAACGTGGTGATTAGTTGTTCATAGAGTACACGAAACGATGATTCAGAAACTGAAGAGACGTATATGTACCATAATATACAAGAATGAAAACAGAAACCTGCGGAGCGTCAGCATACGATAAAATACACGAAATTTAACTTAAAAGCTAACTCTCACACACACAAGCGCGTGTACAAAGCCTTACTTATCGCTGAAGTAATAGTTCAAGCCTCTCGGAAGTACGCGATAAGCACAAAGTTCCGATCAGTCTGCACGAAGTCCAGACCAATACAATCTAAGTAGGACCTCCGTGCTTAACATGCACTTCTACAGTGCCTAACTATTACTTAGCCGGTAAGTAAGGCTTTGCATAATTGTTTTCTATGCGCAATCTTTTTCTCTAAGTTGCAGTTTGTCGAATTATGATCCATAGCGCAGCCACAAAACAGGGGACAAACACAAGCGCTTGTGTTTGTCCCCTGTTTTGTTGCTGCGCTATGGATCATAAAGCATACCCACTAGCCCAAACCATCACCTTGTTAAGTTTGTCGAAATCGTTTTAGTAACTTCGCTTCGATAACTTTCAGTCTTCATTGTTGTATATATCTGTAAATACATATCTTCCATCTGCTGCATCACCGCCTCGTGTACTTCATCATCGCCGAATCCCCACGTTTTGAAGGGTCTAAACCGTTCAGAAGCGCGACACGAACCGTATTTAAATATTACTTAGTTTCAATTTTTCTGGTACATATCGGACGGGCATGACAGCGTCTGCCCTTCCTGAAATATAATTTTTGCGTTATCCTGTCTGTGTGGCAAATATTTGAAATAGACCCGTGCTGTGCTTCCTTGAGCGTGTTCCTGTTCTTCCCGAAAGCTGGCGTGGGTCGCAGATTTTCCCTTTCAATACAGCGAATGCAAAATTCTGTTCGCTATCGCTCCCGTGCAGACGTAAGAAATGCATCGTCACTGCCCTGATTGGAGGAGCATCCTGCCTTTGTAGGCTACAGACAACCGCTGAGACACTTCCAAATAGCCTCTTGCTCCTGTTCAGCTCCAATTATACAATTATAACATATATAGCATATGCACTCTGACCGTTGTAATTGCGTAAATACAGCAATTATAAGAGTACCTGGGAGGTCCCGCCAGTTTAACAAGCAGGAAGATGGCGACAAGTAAATACCTAAAGGAATAAATGCTTTCTATCCATCATATCTCGGGCAACTCGGTGAATTTTTTCTTTCCGATGCAAGTCTCTAGACGTTATTAAACATGCCATCCATCAGTTTATTAAAGTAATCACTGAAACTTATTTTTTAGGCCACTTGATTGTGTTAAATTTTAGTGCCTTAATGATTGACGCTGAGGAAAAATGTCGGGAATGAACTTTAATTGACTTCGAAACGCTAATTTCACTATATTTTTCGCATAATGCAAGGAAAGTGAAGTGTTGCTTTCCTTGATTGGCTTCTCTTTCGTTAGCTTTGCACGAGGGAAGAACGAACGAATTAAGGGATGTGGAAAGGGACGGCGGCCCATACGGTTATTCTAAAAGCCGATGAAGGAGCATCAAAGCAGCGCTGCCAACAAATACAGCAGCGAGAAGCAATATAAAACAAATGAAGCACTGTCCCAATTATTCGGTTTAGGAAACAAGCGATGTTATTTGGAACAATTTCTGTGCTGCCACTGTTCGAAACAGACACAACTCACAAAGCAGTGTTTTCAAAACCCACCTCTTGAGATGGATAAAATATGCATCTTTTAGTGAAACGACACAAAAGATACAGGACGAATAAAAAGGCAAAAACAGTACAGGCAGCTGTCGTGTGCTCACCTTTCCATTTGTTCTGTTTCTTGCGAAGTTCCAAGCACGATGCTACCGCTAACCCACCCAGAATTCCATCATACCTGCCATGATCAAGTAATGTCCAATGCACGCATCTTTTGGCCCCAATGTCTTTCAAAATCACGATATTTAATTTCTCCAACTATCTTTACATTGGTGTAGTAACGCTAACTGTTTCGCGATTTGGTACTTCCTCAGATCTCTTAAAGGCACCAGAAAAACCCAAGAACGCGGACACAAAAAAGAGGTGGTTGGCGTGTTTGAGATCTGGTCATCATCGTGCCTCGCTGGCTTCCTCCCGAAGAACTGAGAATTTATCTCGATGTATGTCGAGACTACAGTCGTCCTAACCATTACATATTACGCAACTCTCGCTTGATTTCGAAGCTCATATGTGCCAACACTAGAATGCTTACCGGAGCGGTGCAGTTTGCAGTGTGGATACAGAAGGGTGTAACGCACTTGAGTGAGGCTGTCAGTGAAGTGGGAAGATGACATTAGCGAATCAACAGGAATAAGGTGAGATAACGATAATTGTAACGATAATATGCTTACGACGCTCGCTGAAAAAAGGCTTACGACAGTTGCAACCATATAATGTGAGCAAATGCACGCTTACAAAAAGCAGAATGATATACCGCGAACTGCGTAGAGAAATGATTATCAAAAAAAAAGTAGTAATTATCTCGAGAAAGTAGTGCTGCGAGGCAGATAATTCGATAGCAAGTTTGTTGGAGAGGCAGGAGGTTACAACAAAGAATGAAAGCTGTTTAATGACGGTAATTTCGTTAAACCGATGTCAGCGCCACCATCTCCAGTGATTAGCGCTCGCCCTTGGCGGCGCTGTCTGTGACCGACCCCCCGCGCGCTACGCAGTGAGTCTCGAACAGCTCGCCGCAACGGGAACGGGCAGGAGCGCGAAATAGCCCCCGGACGCGAGCCTTTGTTTCTGGATCCCCCGCCGAGGACAGCTGTGCGTATTGATCGTTCCCAGCAGGCCGCGGTCAGCAGCACCGGGGACAATAGAAGCGTGCCGACGACCACCACTATCAGATTTTATTCGAGCCGGAATTAAAGATCGATCGAGCCACCGTAAACGGGTCGTCGTTTGGCGGCTAGCTGCTTTCTCCAGAAATGAGCGCAGCCTGCCTGCCTACTTTTTAATGGCCGCGCTGCATTTTAAGGCCCCTCGCCCTGTGGCCTTCTCTCGCCTCTTCCCCCCTAACCAAGGACGTCGCCAGAATCGCTCCATCTCTTTCTTTAGGCGATTGAAGGCAATTGTTTTCTCGTCCTTATGGATCGAAGCCGGCGTATATCGTACGCAAGTTAACGCGCACCAAATTGCGGAGAAGTGAATGAAAAAAAAAAAACAACGTTTCAACAAGTTGTTGGCGGAGCGGTTACTAAAAGAATTAGGACGGGTAATCTTGGAAGGTCGTTATGGGCGGTCGCATGGGAAGAAGTCAGTAAGCGTGCTGGAGAGTACTGCGGCAGAAAAAATTCTCTGCACTCGTACCACTAGAATAACTCGACCGCATAAACAGCAACGTCGGTTTACGTAGCACGATGCAGTTGATTTTTTTAGTTTAGTTTATGGTGGCTTAACGTCCCAAGGCAACTCAGGCTATGAGGGACGCCGTAGTGAAGGGCTCCGGAAATTTCGACTACCTGTGGTTCTTTAACGTGCACTGACATCGCACAGCACACGGACGTGTAAAATTTCGCCTCCATCGAAATTCGACCGCCGCGGCTGGGAATCGAACCCGCGTCTTTCGGGTCAGCAGCCAAGCGCCATAACCACTGAGCCACCGCGGCGGCAGTTCATTTTTTTAGCGATAGAGAAAGTTAAAAGAAGTACTTAGAAAAATTGTTTCAACGCGATATTATGAAGCGAAAAACTCGCCTGAATTGTGCTAGAGAAAGATGGCATACACTTTCAGAACAATTCGGTACTTTAATAATCCTGCTAATGAAATTGAGAGCATTGTAGCTTCTTCTAAACACTTGAATGCATTCAACGTTTTCTGAAAACAAAATAAACTGCGAGAATTCTATTTTATGTTTTCTTTTTCCCTGTTTTATTTAATGTGTTCGGACCCTTTTTGTTGCCTCCTTTTGCTGAGATTTCCTCGGGCGTTCCGTGGTCTTATGTTCCTCCACAACTGGCCCTCTTACACCGTCCCAGAACATGGTTGGCGTTATCAGCTAGCCTATGCAGTTGGAAACTTGTTGGGCTTCGGCGGCGATAGATGCCACCACTGCTTGCCGGCTTGCTCCAAATCTGGATAGAAGTACTGCACCCAGCAGAAATCGTCTCCTGTGAGTATGCACGCTATGCGAGACATTGTCTTCAGCTTCAGAACGCAGAAGCTCACTCAAGTCCCTACGTCGTTCCTTCTCTTCTGATTGAGTTATTCACGGGGCTATTTTGGTACTCGCATAACGAAAAATTTGCGATGGCGCAAGCCGTTGTAAACTAATTATGTGGAACTCAGAGCCATGACCAATTGTCAGTAATTGCGCCACTTCGTCGACAGTTATCCGCCGTTTGTCGTGTATCATTGTGCATTCACAGTTCATAGCAGTAACGTCCAGCCTAGTCGCATCACCGGGCATTCGCACTGTGCTTCGTCAGGGCAATGAAGAAACTCTTTTTTTAAACTTCCTGTGTGGCTCGTAAGCCTGCTGAAACGACATGCAGTCGTCCCCATACTATGCCTTCATCCTTGGAAGAGTCTAAATTGGTTTTTAGCTCTCATTAATCAGGACACAAACAATCGCACGCTGCTGCTCTCTCGTGGATGCTTTCGAAGGGGCGGACATCTTCGACCTGCTCTTAGGGCTTCATCTCTAGCTTCATGCTAATCGAACACAATTTACAGCCCTACCTAATGGCAAGGAATAATGTATGTAATTACAGTTTTGTGTCACCATTCCAATACCCCTGTCACACGGGCACTCTAAAGGCACTTTGAACTAATGCTCCTTTATGCTCCCAAAGAAGCACTACTTCAAGGGAGCTCGTCCGTGCTATACACGGTCGCGGAACGACCTTCGCAAAAAGTTTTTAGCGCCCTCATCAGCGGAAAGCGTTATTAAAATTGCAAACCTCACTGCACATGTAAAAACAGAAATGTCACATTTTTTTTAGTAAATTAGTTTTATAACCGTATTATGTTAAAGCAACAAACAACATGGACGACATGACGGCATATTTACCGTGGCTACCGTGACGCTCGTATATCTCGAACGAGAGTATGGCGTGGTGAGACTGCCACAAAACAAATGATCCTATATTTTAAAACGCCACTAATCTTATGAAGTGAATTTATAAAATGAAAATTGAACGTTTCTTTTCTCAATTTATTTATGCTGTTAACTCGGAGAGAGTACTCCCTTGAAGCCTCAAAGGACGAACTCGAGCTGCCTTGTTTCGAAGCTCCTTTGAGCTAGGTGTCCTTTGGCGCGTCCGTGTGGCAGCGCGCGTTCGTCCTTAGAGTAATGGAGCATTAGTTCAAAGTACCTTTACAGTGTCCGTGTGACAGGGGCATAAGGCTGTTTTTTTTACTGCACCTTCGTGCAGTGCGCCATTCAACCAGAGGCCATCATCATCATCATCATCATCATCATCATCATCATCATCATCATCATTGTCATCATCATCATCATCATTAACCCCCACCCACGAGTGTCGAAATAGTTGGCACGCGAGCTCGAACAATTCGCCTTTTGCAGAGAAAAAAAGTTGTGCGGGAACGTTATGAAAAGAATACCAGGTTCTTGAGGCGCAGTTGATTATCTTCTCGTTGCCGAACAGTATATTATCTGGGCGAGGAAATGTAATATAATGACAAATTTGCTGAATCCTCGAGAACGAATTGTGGCAACCCAAGCAGCACAGGCAATTGGCCCAATATTGGGAATGGTCGAATTTACACTGGTCCTTTATATGACCATCATTTGCCAATGTATATCCATTATTGGGTCGATTATCTGTGCTGTTTGGAAAGTTATCGTTGTCGACAGAAAGTGGGTGAACGTAAACAAACAAAGGTGGTAGCGCAGTAACACTTGCAATCAAGCCTGTGTGTTTATTCTTAGGTTACGCGACAGCTTGCATTGCACAGGTAAGCAATGGTGATGGAGGCATTCAGCGCTCCTATAGTTAGCCTTCCCTTCACCGTCTTTTCAGTCAGGTGTCGAACGAAGCATGATGGTAACCTACACAGAGATTCGATATAGGTTAACAAAGCAACCTCTGAGAAGGATGCGCAGAAATTGTGTTCAGCAAATAAAGCAGCCTGTGTCTACTTGTTTTTATGCATATAATGACGAGAAGGTCTTAGAAGATTGTCATCGTTTATTCGTACATCCCGCAAATGTTAATGAACGATCGTAAAATAAATTGTGGATAAACTCGTCAACTAAGCAATAAGTACAACAACAGAAATGCGAGCATCGCCTATTCAGCAAATACATCGGCTGCAATTTCCTTTAATACATTTGCACAAAGTATCGTAACAGCCATAAGCCATAAACATCTTTCAGCTACTTCTTTCCCATCCAAGTGGCTAATGAGAATGACCACAACAGGAATTGTAAAGAAAAATTTCAACAAAACACTCGCCAAAGAAAAAAAATTGCTGTGGTTTAGCTTTGGTTAAACCTGGTCAGAAGCGAAACCTCCGACTCTTCGTCGCAGGTTAGACGTACAGCCTCAAGTACTTTCTGCTGTTTCTTCGCAGCAGAACTCTTCCGCCGCTTCTCGACGCGTGTCGTGCGTTCCTCTTCTGTCTCTTCGGCACGGCATTTCTTCCTATCCCCATTGAAACGTTGAAGCTTCGCTTCCCGACGCGCCATCAAGGCAGGATGTTCTTCCTCCTCCATCGCAAAACCGGTTTCTACCCCCCCCCCCCCTCCGCTCACCGTTGGTATATATACATAGCTCTCCATTGACGTCACAGACGATGGCTCCCCCCCCCCCCCCGTCAAGCAGAGTATCTATCTCTATGATTGATGTGCTTGTTTACTCAAATTCCTTTCATATGACGTCACCGTCACAGCAGCATCGCTAGTTGTCCCAGCTCTTCAACCTTTGAGCTTGACTTTTGGCCTTGACCTTGACCTTCAAGAGATTTGGGGGTGGCCCACCATCTTGGTTTGGCATATATGCACCACCATGGCCTACGTGACTTTGCTCTATGGTTTGACCTCTAAAGCTTTTCAAGGTCATAAACGGAACTACACTGCCTTCTTGAAAACCTGGCGTAGTGAAGTTATCGCTTAAAAAGATATGCGAAAATTATGCATTAGATAACTATATCAAAAGTAGGTTTTCTTCCTTAAGAGGGGCGTTTAAAGCGCCAGAGGGTTTCAGAAAAACGATGTAACGAGCGCACGACAAGGAAGCGCCTGCGTAGCCGCAGTGGCTCACGGCTACTGATTCGGAGTTCCCGGGTTCGAACCCGACCGCGGCGGCTGGGTTTTTATGGAGGAAAAACGCTAAGGCGCCCGTGTGCTGTGCGATGTCAGTGCACGTTAAAGATCCCCAGGTGGTCGAAATTATTCCGGAGCCCTCCACTACGGCACCTCTTCTTCCTTTCTTCTTTCACTCCCTCCTTTATCCCTTCCCTTACGGCGCGGTTCAAGTGTCCAACGATATATGAGACAGATAGTGCGCCATTTCTTTTCCCCAAAAAATCAATTTCTCATTTTTCCTTGCAAGTTCAGTAACTGTAGCGATACTGTGTTAGAGGTGAGGTGAACATTGTTCTGCATACCACGCATATGCGCGCAGCACCCATGCGCAGCACCCCATGGAAGGAAAGGAAACAGAACTGGTATGTGGTACAAGTACGGCAATACTATGCTGAAACTCTGTCTAGAGACAAAGACCATAAAGGGTCTTACAGGGAGCGGGAATCGGACAATCCAAGGCTAATTTAAAATACCGCTGAGCACTAACGACTTTGATACATATGAGACTCGATTCAAGAAACAGGGAAAAAAATCGCTTTTAAAAATAAACGACCGAATTTTCAAGCTGATTAAAATCGCAAAATACACCAAGGGAGCGATCAAATAAGTTTCTGCAAACGGAACGATCCTTCGTGGTCACATCTTACAAGGAACTGGAGGGCCTCATATAGCACGTGACTGCAGTAATCGCTTAAGCTTTTCTCGCGGAAAACGTCTCAACTCCGTACCTCGGCCTGGCGCTGTGATTTCAATACCCGATCGCGAAACGCGAGCGCCGGAAAGCATTAAAATAACAGTCTGAGGAGGAAGCGCCCATGATGACCAGCGCTTACGGAAGAAATGCCACCGAGAGGCACTCAGTTCACGACTGCGCGGAAAATAAAAAAAAAAACCAAAAGGCGAAGTGCAAGCGAGGGCTCTTTCATGTGAGCAAGATTTATTCTACCGCTGCACGCATATACTCAAATTTCTTAGAGAGCCGCTTTGAAACCCGTCCATTCGAACCGCTAGTCGAGAACGGAGGCGATTAAAAGTGCCAAGCAAATTTATCTCTTGTCTTCTTCATTGGCTCTGCGCCGAAAACCCCGCGACTGCGGAGGTAGTGAGTCGGCAAGGCTTCATTTTGCTTTCCTGAAAAAAAAAGGAAGAAAATAAAAAAAAACTAAGATAGTGGGACCAAATTTTATCCGGCGCTGATCGGATGAGGGGAAAAGAGCAATTGCTACGTTTCGGCAGTGTTTTTTTTTTTTCCAGGCTTTGCTGCTTTGGGAATTTCGCAGAGAGGTAACGTACTTCAACAAGCCCGTGGCTCGGCTGCAAGTCGTTCACTGGAACCGTTCAGCCTCGAAGAGCTTCACAATTTTCTCGGTGCCGACGCTGCTTCCCCGGCCTTTACCGCAAACTCTATTTTACGCTGCTCCCCTCACAGCCTTTCTCGTTTTATCTTACCCTTCCGTTTGTATATATATTTTTTCTTGTGTAGAAGTTTTATGTGGCCGATTTGATGTCGGCTTAAATGAGGCCTTATCTAGCAGCTCTGTTCTTCGCTTTACAGTCCTCCAATTGCAAACTTGGAGGGGAAAGCGCAATCGCATTCCGTCCCAGAAATAAGATTGGACCACGCATCGTGCCGCCATCGAGAGAAGCTGGGCGTATTCTATTTTCTTTTTTTTTCATACTTTCCTCCATCAGTGGTTCCTGCCAGGCAACTCCAGGATCACAAAGCTCATCGTATATGTAAGGACAGTTCTAGGTTGCACGAACCTTGGCCACCACCATGTTTACTGCACAGTGATTTATTTCGTGCCCGTCAGTCACGCGCTGATCTAACGTTACGTGCTCCTTTTGATTGCGGGAACTGGTATTTTAACGCCAATGGCTTCATTTATACTAGATATGAACAGCATGCTTCTAAAAATAAAGAAAAACTAGCAATGAGTAATGAGTGTATTTTCAAATAAGCGCTTTCTCCCATCTGTGTCGACGGCACCCATGTTTTGAATTCGTAATTTCGGATGAGTCCAGTTGATTTACTCCCACGTAAATACGAGGACTTCACGCAACCTGTTTTTGTAACTATCGAAAGTCACGTATAAACTGACTTCTCGTTTGTCACCGGAAGAAAAAATCAGGCTTTGTACTGAATATTCATTTCGGTGTGATTACTATTCAAACAGCATCTTATTTAGTGGCCTTAAGCAATCTTCGCTGCAACGCACCTTTCATGCGGTGCACAGCTCTTTAGGTAGTGTCTTTAAATATAAAAAAATGACGCTGTCTGCAAGATGACGCCGCGCTCGTTCGAGCAGCGGTTCGGCTTACTCAAGGCCACTGCCACAACCGACTTTCCTCACGCTTCATGAAGAGAAGCCCTTGATCCTGCCCACTTTATCAGGCGAAGGTGGCTTCGCTGCGCATACTTACGCGGGCACCGACGCGTCGGGGAGATGAACAGATGTCGTTTTTTCAGAGAATACACGCATCACTGCACACAACAGGTTGCTTTAAAGTGCTGTCGGTGATTATATCCTTCTTTCCTGTTTTACCGGATCTCTTCTCTTTTAAAGATGGCACAGCGAAAAGGCAAAAATCGCAAAAATCCCGATAAATGTAAAAAGTAAATGCTCCTGCACGAATGCACTGAAAATTGGATTAGGTCAGACGGAGTTGAATACGGTGGACGATCGGTAATTGGAACACAAGGCGGACCACGAATTTTTTTCAAATTATGCGCATATAGAAATAAGACGAGCCCGTTTGGTACAATGTTTTAGGGGAGGAAATAATCTGTTCTAATAAGCCGGCAGTTCAAATTAAGCAAGTTACAATCAACGAGCTTGCATTGCAGTTTGAGAATGTCGAGGCAACTTCGAGACTAAATTTGATCGCTCAAGTGGTAGTACATGGTTCTGCTTACGTAAGTTTGACGCGCTCCGCGAAGCTCTGGCAGTGCATTGAGCACGCAGCGGAAACCGTTGAACAACCCGGGTATTGCGTATATGCGAAGCCAAACGAAAACAGCATCGCGGCCCACGTCCGCACAGCTGTTGCTCTGGTCAAATGTTTAGCCGTATATCTGAGCTTGGGTGGACGACAATGAGTAATTACTCCTTATTACAGAGCTGGTGTGTGCAGCCGTGAATAAGGAGGGGAAGTGCACAAGGTGAAGGGAGCAGAAGAGGATGGGTAGGGGGGGGGGGGGGGGGGGGCAGAGATAGGCGTGTGGGCAAAGGCGCAAGTAGCGCGATTTTAGTTTACAGCGATAGCTGTACGGGTGTCGTTCTGCGACGTCATATCATCGTCGTCTGTCTAATCGTCCGCGCACGCCGCTATACCACCCATTAAACCGCACACCCACTTAGGCGCCATAACCCCCCCCCCCCCCCCCCCCCGCCTAAACCAAACTCTACTCGCCTAATCTCCGCGCCTGCTATCATGCTTACCCCACCCGGATACCTAACACTCTCCGCAAAAAAGCATTCACAAAAGCTTAACCGTGCCGCAAATACGAGTGTATAGGGGGATAAAAGTCCCACACCCGTACCCAGAGTAGAGTCCCTGGAAACTCTTAATTCAGAGTTGCCGAACACTCCGTTTAGCGTCAGCATTCGAGAGGAGATGCTTACCCCTCGTGCAATGCCCCCTTGCGGGCCTTCGAGGTAAAAATAAATAAATAAATAAATAAAAATGGGCGAAAATTCACTTTGGGAGCCCGCGGCGGCTGCGTAAAATTTTATGGAGGAAAAACGCTAAGGCGCCCGTGTGCTGTGCGATGTCAGTGCACGTTAAAGATCCCCAGGTGGTCGAAATTATTCCGGAGCCCTCTACTACGGCACCTCTCTCTTCCTTTCTTCTTTCACTCCCTCCTTTACCCTTCCCTTACGGCGCGGTTCAAGTGTCCAACAATATATGAGACAGATACTGCGCCATTTCCTTTCCCCCAAAAACCAATTATTATTATTATTAGCAGCAAGATTAACCAAGTTTGTTTGAAATATGCGCGGTGAGCCGCATGATGCACTTTACTGCCAGGTAAAGATTGCTGTCTTAATGAGAAACCTTAATTTAACAACATCGGATGCAGGCGTAAAACATTTTCTTACATGAGGGCACGTGTTGTGTGGCACAAAAAAAAAAGGTCCCAAGAAGCATGGAGATGAGCAGGGTGCTTAGGAAGAGTCCCGAGTCGAATAACGCTCGATCATCATCTACTCTGACATGGCGCATGACAGCTGGCGACTTCTTAACTGGTCAGTATGCAGTGTTTCGACTCGGCGAATTGGGACAGAGCAACAGTGGTGGTTAATTGTTATATACTGTAGAGGAAGAAGATTCCCTCGAGTAGGGGGGAGGCACGGGACAGGTCACGTGAAAGGAAGAAGAAGAAAGGGCAGGACTCCTCCTCTGAGCGGGTGTTCCTTGGAGCGAAGCTTATTTGTACAGCAGCTATTTCAGGCCAACTCCTTATTTTGTGCGAATTTGGGCCACATTGTGGTGTTCCCGAGTGGAGGCGCAAGGTCGCGGTTCAGTAGCGCCGCCATGATTATACTGGGCGTTGTGTTCATGGCCTCCTTCCTGGCGGGCGCCGTCTTCGTGTTCCTGGTGCAGCTGTACATCTTTATTCGCGTCGCCACGACGCCCACGAAGGCCCGCGAGAAGGTCGGCAAGAGGTACGCGCCCACAAACATACCTCAGGTGAGTGCCCGCCGCTGATATGCCCAAAACAGCTGTGGTGTCAAGCGCTTTGTGGAGAAGGAAGGCGTACAGTCCAACACAGGAAGTTAACCTTCTCCGTGTTTGTACTATGCAGAGATATGACGTACAAAGAAGTTCCCCAACATTTACAGCTTGTGCGGCTAACCGTCTTTGCCACGGCAGAGGACCCGTACCCAAAAACGCAATCGCTTCACTTTGTGACTGTCCAGAGACCAGTCAGGACGTGTAGTCTGTGCCTACGTTATTCATGTGAACACTGGTATGAGAGCAGGGCTGGTGGGCCTCTTTCAGAGTACTGGCGCAACGACGGCGCAGGCAGGGTCTTTTGATAGCTTTTTCTTGAGGACATATCCGGTTGCGGGTATCATTATGGCTTCTTCACCTCAGGGCAGGGCGCAAAGTTTAGACACACCCTTTTCTCTCTTATAGTAAGTAGCATAGAGGCCTTGTGAGAACTATCACCAGGAAGAAGTGTGTCGTACAGGCATAGGGTCACAAACTGCATGCCATGCAGTCAAGAGAAAATGCGCGAAGAGGTGAAAGCGCTCCTCAAGGCGCCAAATGCAAATGAGGGAAGCGGATAAATTCATATTGCGCAAGGCAGCTCGCAGCCCAGTGCACACAGCAAAATCAAAACGAACGAAGCCTGTCAACCAATGGTGCGACCTCTTGGGCAGCTCCTGGTTTAAGATGTCTAATGACTGAAATTTTAAGACAAGTGGGGTCTCTTCTTGTCGTTAGTCTCTTCTCTCTTTTTAGATCGAAAAAAAGAAGTTCTAGATTGTGCGACCTCCAATATCGAAAAAAAAGAAAAAAAAAACGCCGCGGTGGCTCAGTGGTTAAGGCGCTGGACTACTGATCCGGAGTTCCCGGGTTCGAACCCGACCGCGGCGGCTGCGTTTTTATGGAGGCGAAACGCTAAGGCGCCCGTGTGCTGTGCGATGTCAGTGCACGTTAAAGATCCCCAGGTGGTCGAAATTATTCCGGAGCCCTCCACTACGGCACCTCTTTCTTCCTTTCTTCTTTCACTCCCTCCTTTATCCCTTCCCTTACGGCGCGGTTCGGGTGTACAACGATATATGAGACAGATACTGCGCCATTTCCTTTCCCCCAAAACCAATTATTATTATTATTATTATTATTATTATTATTATTATTATTATTATTATTATTATTATTATTATTATTATTATTATTATTATTATTATTATTATTATTAATATTGTTATTATTATTATTATTAATATTATTATTAATATCGAAAAAAGGAGGGAGGGTTGACGACATCGCAAGGAACAATTGTTTTTTGCTTTTAGCTTTTTGCTGTGTGCATGAGAAGCTGCAAAATGCTATTAATGGCTCGTAGTCGCGAGGTGTTGTGCCTCCCCGAGATATATTCGCTTCGTAACTATAATTTCCGACGCAGAAACTTCTCAAAGCCGTCCAGTCCGGGGAATGGAAGAAAGAGCGCGACAGCCTTCTCGTTGCCAACCTAGCCGGCCAATTTCTTTTTCGCGAATGGAAAGAATCCACCCTTATTCGCCGGTAAGTTGGCTAGCGGGACATCCCGGTCTCCGCTGCTTTATGCCCAAGCGTGGTGATGTAAGCTAACTCTTTCGTGCTCAAATGTCTGTGTTCTGAGTAGTGCAACCCAGAAACATCAGTGCCTATTTAGCTAGGCAGGAAAAGTTTGGTTTGGTTTAGAGGGGTTAATGTTCCACCCCTACAGAAATGGTCTACGGACCGTCTATAGACATTCTATGGCCCCTGTTTCCTTCCAAGAGATATTTCTTTGTGTCTATTCATAGTATATAGACTATCTATATAGAGAAGTCCACTAAATGTAAATGGCCATAAATCTATAGACTGCCTATAGACTGTCTATAGGATTCGTATTGACCATCGACTATTCTTTAAAATCTTTATATATAGCGTCTATAGACTTTATAAACTGAAGTCTATGGACAGTCTATATACTGTCTAAAGAAATTTTTGTGAGGTCAAAGCTACCCTGGCTACGAGGAACGCCTTCGTGTAGTGGTCCAGATAATTTCGACCACCTGGGGTTTTTTAACGACCACTCGCACCACACTATACGGGCCTCTAGCATTTCGCCTCCATTGAAATGCAACCGCCGCTGCCGGGATCGAGCCCGCGCCTTTCGGGTCAGCAGCCGGTCACCATAACCACTGAGCCACCGCGGCGGCTGTGCAGGAAAAGGAATAAAATGAGTAGATTAAGGTTTACGGGTGCTATACATGTGCTCTGTTTTTTTCGCTCTTTCGTTTCAGTGTTTTCTTTTCTAAAATGAACAAGGCGTTTCGTACGGTGCTCCGTGGTCCGGCCGGCAAGGTGTTAAACAAACTACAGGTGCGATCAATTCAGAGCTTTGAGGAAATGGTTCGACTAAAAACCGTCGCTTGAATACATTTTCCAGGTCCGAGAGATCGACTTTGGCAACGACTTTGTGACTGTCAACAAGATAGCTGTCGAGAGCGTCACTCTGCACGAAATCTGGAAGACAATCGAGGTTAGTCGCCCCAAACTCACTCAAGTAAAGTGCTCGACGTTCCCGAACGACGAAGACCATCACAGCACGCGGCATATAGGTCCTGCTCTTGCGCTTTACAGTTACGCGTCAATAATGATTTTCCCGCTGTTGCAACCTTATCATATTTGTTGGCCTACCCCTGGGAGACACTTCTTCACTCTTCAAGATCGAAGAGTGCCTTGTTGTGCAGACTTGATGTCTGACTTACCGGGAACCGGCACAATGAGTTATAATTCAGCTCAGTCGCCTTTTTTTTCTCCTAAATATCTCAAGTTCCACAGGTCTGGTTGCCGCGATGACTAAACGTATCTAATCCACAAAGCCCCTTACTTCAGACGTATTTGTATACAAGCGACTGGTATGTTGGCATAAGATTCAGCACCACTCAAGATAACTGCGCATGTTTGAGCAGCGCCTTGATAGTAAATATGCAAACTAGGCCTAAAAATACCTCTAGTTTTAGCAACACTCCGGGACCCTCAAGCACGCGCGTGCAAGCCTACTCGCGTGATCTCCTTCCCTGTCCGGTGCCTCCCTCATCAAGCGGTTGACACAAGTCAGCGCCTGAGCATCGACGTCTAAAACACCCGCCTGCGAAAATGTTGGCGTTTAAATCAGGCGTGAAGGAAAAATTGGCAGATGTTGCTCCACGGCTCTCGCTTCTTTTTACGAGTCGTACCCGTCGAAGTTAGCGGTGTGTTCTACGCAGAGGTTTCGACAACGACCCTATTACCCCTAGAAAGCTACAGTCCCTATAACAAGGAAGAGCTACAGTATAGAGCTTAGGCGGTCGCGCTCGCTAAGCCGCCATTTTGCCATAAGCTACTTGAGCTTCTCGTGATCTACTGTAACCGCTGTTCCCACGACCCGCAGGAGCTCGACGTATTCTGCAGCGTGGAATATCCAGGTGGCTTTTCCATTGGAATAGACGCCGAACTCAGCATGGGCGCAGTCGCGTCGGTGGTCATCAAAGTCAACCGCATCGCCTTCAAGGGCCGCCTGCAGTTCTCCCGGAAGCCCTACACCAACTGGTCTTTTGCCTTCTACGAGGTCAGTGCCATGCCCGAGCACTAGGGAAGTCTTGATTGCTCTTGGACACACATACCTCAAAGGATCAACGCGAGAATTCGCTCACGTGAGTGAGCAATGTACTTGACGGAACTTTGCAGTTACCGCTTCTTCCCTTCTTTGAGACTGCTTCTCCGGCGTGGACGGTTGCGTGATTCGGCCAAGTTACTGCAGCTTCAATATAGTGTTTTGCAAGATCTCTGCCACTGCCATAATAAAGGGGTCCGTATGACAGGAGCTGAGTTGACTGTGGGGAAGAGTTCTACAGTGCAGCTGTTTGCAGTGCTACTGACGTATGCCGTTTTGTCGTTTCCAGGAGCCAAAGGTGGCCATAACAGTGGAGTCCTCACTGCAAGGACAAAATTTTCCACAGCTGGCCAGGGCCGTTACTGGGATGGTGAGTGCGTGTCTATGGGCAGCGTTGATACGTGTCCGCCCAAAATCCAAATCAAGGGGTCCAAGCAACTGTGTCGCAAAATCCAAGTTTTTGGACTGTTTTGAGTAGTACGTATTTGTACGCATATAGGTATATCAAGAATCAGGTTTTTCAACGAAATAAAGCATTGTTTCGGAGGAAGCAAGGCAATAGGCCTCGTTTTTCTTAAGAAAACAAGGTTTAGTGCTTGCCTGTTTTATTTTTCTCGTCCTTCAAGATTTATGAACGTCTTTATACGAAGTACAGGGACACAAAAAAAACGTGATTCCGCCTCGTAATGGGCCTCATGCGCGCGGAATTTTTGTTCAAACTCTTTGAGACAGGTGCGCAATTGAGCTTCCTTAACACTCAATTAGATATGTACCGAATGGGAACAATCATTGAGATTCATATTAAAAATATTACAGGCAAATCTGTTGCGCTCTTTTGGAGCGCCATCATGGCTATCATTTAATTCTGGAGTTCTGACAAGTACACGCATTTTAATGAGTCGTCTTAGAACATTCTTGTCGATGTTTTCACCAAGTTTCTGAGGGACATCATCTCACCATTATCTTCTACATTTTCAAAAAAAAAAGATTTATTTTACCTTTTTCTTACAAAGGTTGAAAGAGGACTTTCTGCGTGAAAGACGAGGAAAGAGCATCAATGGTTACTGGCTCATGTAAAATATTTTCTTAATATAACGACTTCCAGAATTGTTCAGGAGCTTCCAAGTCACAGGGCCTTTGTTTTCGAGCAGTACACTAGGGCACTTACGGCTCTTATGAAGCTCCCAAGATTTTCGGGGGTGGAGATGAGACTGCTCATCACCCTTCAGAGATTTCGAGCTTGAGGGTTTCGGAAGTTCCCCACAACAGGGCTCAAACGCAGGCCCTATGGCCTGGGGACTTTTTACCGACTTTGGGCATATATTCACGGCGATAAATCCCTGCCAATTTGGAAAAGCAGCGAACTTGTTTTAAAACGCGAGTTGTGTTTAACACAAATATTTTGGGCGTATAGAGTGCCGGAAAAATTACAGGAGCACGAACAGCGATGTGTGAGATTATAACGAACTCATTCAGAAGAAAATAAGCCACGAGGACGGCTCGGAGCCAACTCTTAACGAGATACCGCTCTTCAAAATTCTCCTAATGGCTGGACGGCTGCAGCTGCATATTTTCCTTTACTACGCGCACGGGACGGTCATTTCGAAACAAACGCGTTTTCTGTTCCCAGCCTGAGTGCGGGGAGGCTTCCTTAAGCAGGGCCAGCTTATGCTCAGTCCGTACATAATCAGGGCATAAACAAATCACGAATCAGCCAGGAATGTGCGAGATAAGGTTTAGGTACCCTGCTCTGGACGTTTTCACTCTTAGAGATAAAAATCGCGCTTTTCCGCCCCCTCGCAACAGGTACGACGCAAGCTGCGCTCCAAGTTCAACCTGCCCACGTACATGATTATGGTGAAGCCGTTTTTCCTGCTTCCCGAACTGCGCGTCCAGTCGACGCACCACGAGAAGCTCAGCCAGACTGGCACCCTCGAGGTGACAGTGGTGGAGTGCTCCAGGCTCGTCCTATGCGAAGGCTCCTTCCAGCTGTATTGCATGATCTCGCTAGGTGAGCACAGTTATCGAATCTCTTCTCATTTAATCTGGCGACTCACTAGAACTTCAGTAACGTGGATCATCATGAAACCCAGCGCACGACAAGACTAGACACAGAAAACGAAGAGGCCGTACGTAGACAAGCCTGTGTCCAACCAGACTTTGCTTTCTTTGTGTCTCGTTCTGTCCTCTGCAGTGTATCATGATTAGTCACTAAAATAAGCTAGTTTTTGTTACTTGTAATTACTCTCTACTGAGTTCGGTTTTTCGGCTTGTAGGAGGATAATGCGCATTATAGTTATGTATCCGGAATAATTGGTACGTTTCCGTTATTTGCAACGCTGACAAGTGCATACAGTTTGAACACAGGACTTTTCTTTATTCTTTTTCGTCTCTAAAGCAAACTTGCATTTATTGGAGGAACGACTAGGAAGCTTTATTGCGATACATCAGAAAACTATTGCTGAGTTAAAGTATACTACTTGCATATATAGCTCGCTAGAGCACTTTTCTAGACCTGTGTCACATTGTAAGTCCGCTTGTTTGTTTTGTTTGTTTGCTTGTTTGTTTGTTTTAGCTGTGCGGCAATTTACAAGCCGCGTTTTACAAGCCCAAATTATATTTTCGCTGCCAGTAAGCCTAACAAAAGAAAAATAGCAGCAAGAAAAGACACAAAGGCGCTACAAAAGAAAGATTTTGTAAAGCGAAACTACATTACCAAGTTAATTTTTTTTTTGCTTATTTCATGCAGCACCGGCGTTAACTCGAATGATCATTGAACTCATCACCTCCAGTATGCACCCGATGTAGCTCACGCTGCATATTGAATGGCCAGGGAAATGCGTTCACACTTTGCAGTAAGGAATGTGACGATAATGACAGTGAGAAAGTAGACGACAGCGCCTACAAATACAAACACAGCGGAAGAACGACCCAGGATAAG
Source organism: Amblyomma americanum (assembly GCF_052857255.1). Lineage (NCBI taxonomy): Eukaryota > Metazoa > Arthropoda > Arachnida > Ixodida > Ixodidae > Amblyomma > Amblyomma americanum. The sequence continues at coordinate 200,887,262 of NC_135500.1, forward strand.
CGCTAACGACAGCTGCATATGCGCCACCTAGCCAATATTGAAGTTCTTCCAAGGGAGTGAGAAACCCGTGGATAAGTGGAATGGATTCCAAGCTTGCTTGAACGTCTGGCCGCTCCGTATAAGGTTCCAGTTGCAGCTGCTCTAGATTGTATCTTATTATAAGAGCGTGCTGAGTTAAACCACGTAACTTCAGTTACGTGTACCTTAAAAAATACCACCCTGCAACTTGAGGCTTTAGGGGTGCAGTAAAAGCTAGCAGGCCTATGAGCTTCATGTAGTCGCAGGTCCTTTGCAATGGCAAGTTTACAGGAGTCACAGAAAACACATAAAATAACTCCCCATACTTCCATCAATGGGTGAAGATGTGACAGTGGTACCGGTACCGCGCCCATATGCGTATCCATTTTAGGTCTCTGCCTGAATCACGTGACGACAGTTGGCACAATTGCGAGAGCACTGCAGTCCCATCTTCACGTCCGTGTTTTTTAGGTCATCTGTTGGCCAGTAGGTAAATGCTGAAGAGGGTACGGGATACTAGGATGACGGCAACACTACTTACCAGGAGAAATACCCATACGCAACCTTCGTTACAAACTGCATGCAAGCATCACGCTTGCAGAATATGCATTAATGAATGACAGCCTCCTACCATACCATTATACTCTAACGGTTCACTACCAAAAACCAGAACTTACAGAGCGGTCATCTGATTTGACAGGTAATTCTAGCAATGAACGCGCATCAGAGAGAACGTGGTGTATTCCTAATGTACTGCGGTCATCGTATGTAGCGTCATACACTACTATATTTACTGAATTGCTTAGAACCTCAATATAAACAAATTTTCACATGGACTCCATTGGTCTTGTGTATTGCCATCATACATTATTAGTGTTTGAAATTGAATTGAATTTTATGTCTGAACATTGTCTTAGAATGGTTGATCTGTTTTTTGTGCTGTACCTGTAGCAACCAACTTAATTCTGCTTCAAATGAAAGGCAGTTATGTTTAATCGCTGTTATGTTGTCCTGTGAATATAATTTCGCTCACTGTATTGCTTATATTTAAATGGCAACTTGATCCGCATTTCATTCGCATCAATCCAATTGATCAACCCTCAATTTTTTTTTTGGCGGCTGAGTACAGCCTCAGAAGTAAGACCCTCAACCATTAAAATTTCGCTCCCGCACATTACAGATGAGCTGGAGTGGATCGACATGGACGAAGTGCTGGGTACGCCGTGGCAGAGCTTCACTCTCGAGCTGTTCAAGCCGGCTGGCGCAGCTCTCGGCGTGGAGTTTAAGAACGTAAGGTGGTCTTTGAAGAGGCACCTCCCGCTGCTGACGAAACGCGTGCTAATTCGCATTCGTGTCCATCGCTTCTCTTTAACGATACTGCTGTTTCAATAAAACACAGCATCGAATGCCCGTACCCTGGGAAGAATTGAAGTATTCAGTGAACGCAATTTAACAGTCTGGATGTGTGAAGATTAGCTTCCGACACTGCGAAGCTAGTTTATTTCTACTCTATTTTATCACAGCGCCATAATGATTAATAAAGTTCTTCTTTTTCGAAAGGAAACCCCAAATGACATATTAATCACTTAACATTTGCATAGTTGCGCAAGAGCAAATATGCGCTCTAAGAGTAAAAAGTAATGGGAAGAGTTGCACTAGCAAGTCATAATCAGCACAGCAAAAAAAAACATCCAAATATAAATGACACCACTGACTCGATACAAGAGCTGAAATCAGAATACCAACTTTATTTGAATTGTTAATTTTTTGCACATACTCAACGCGACATCGGTCGCACCTTCACGTTTTCTTTGCTATTCTTTCAATACCAGAAAACGGTAGAAGGGAGACGTCGCGAGGTCGTCTACGTCGATACCCTGTCTCGAAACTCGCCACTGGCCGCCGGTGGACTGCAAGTGGTAAGATACGGAGACTACTGCGGCAACAACAGTCCGTACCCACATTTCAATGAAGGGCCTTCACGCTCACTTTTTTGGAGCGGTGAATGACGTGCCTTCAGCAAAGCTGCTGTTATTTTTTGCACTTATTGCAAGCTTACTAGTACATGAGCAAGTTCCCTTTTGCATAAGCTTCTATGACCTTCCTGCCATACAACAGCGAGGTGGGAAGGGGAGTATCTGGTGCTGAAGCAACCGCTTAGACTAATGTAGTTGGTGTGACGCGTCTACGTTTTCAGTCCAACGCTGTTACGATGTGCGCGGCCCGAGCATGCGCAATAACCGGCGTAGCACATTCCATTGACGCTGTTGACGCATGCGCGGCTGCGGAGGTAGGGCAGCGCGTAGGCACTAGGGGGTGACTAAATTTCCGCAAAGTTCGGTTAGGTTCGTTTCCGTGTTCTCCCTCTGTTCTGGCTGCGGCGCGCCGACAACAGGGGATAAAAGGAGAAAACCTGAGTCACTCATATACTACCTGCAGTGCTCCGCTTTCAGAGGTTGGGCGGCTATTGTTTTTTGCGGGTGGTCATGTGTAAATGACGATCACACGGCATTTGCCAGCGTTAACCAATCATAACATGTAGCAACAAACAAGTAACGAAGATGTGAGAAAGAGCAGCACTAAGGAATACATGTACCAACATCAATTCGAAAAAAGGGAACTATACAACTATACAACATTTCTGGAGCGCTGGATTGGGCTAGTTGAACTGACGTTTGGGTCATAACTAGCGAGTGAAGAGGCGACAAACCGAACATATGCGTGGGTCTTCTCCTAGAATATTTCTTGGCATAGGGGTTGCCTTGTCGTGTTTTTGTGCTAGTTAATAGAACTCAAATCTTCTTTCTGCAAATAATCGCTACATATGGCCTATAAGTTTTACTTTATCGAGATCAGTAGAAGTACATGTGCATAAATTTAGTAGTCAGCGATGAACTCTATGATAAGTTGTAACCGGCGTGTTTTAATTTTTATATATTGGAAAGGTCTCGAGAATCGCTAACATCTAGGGCTTTACAGGAAGAGTACAACCTGACCAAAAATTGTAGCTAATATTGATGATGCTGGTTTTTTTTCTGGCGCAAGGGGCATCCAAGGCCAAAGAGCGCCAAACAAAAGGTTTTGGTCCGCTCAGGCTAATATTGAGCTAGTATTAACGTGTTTTTGTAAAGTGGTATCTGCAGTTATGAAGAAATGACAGCTTCTTTTCCTTTTCTTAGGGAGACTTGATTGCCAACATTGACGGTGTTCGGGTAGCCGACTGCAAGCAAGCAGCTAAGGTTCTATCCAAGGCCGGGGAGCAGTAAGCATCTTTTGTTTACCACTGAGCCATTTCCATTTCTTCTCGAACATCGATGTAGCCCAGAATAACCAGAGTGGTAAATCAATTGCTGTATATTAATCTTATGTAGAATTGAACGTCTCGAAGCAACTCCTGGTTTATGAGGAACGCCGTAGAGGAGGGATGCGGATAAATTTAGACCACTTGAGTTTTTTTTTTTTTTAGCTGGCACTCGCATTGCATAGGAGAATGGCGTTTTTGCTTTTCGACCCCATCGAAATGCAGCCGCCGCGGCCGGGATTCGATCCGGCGACCTTTGGGATCGGCTGGCGAACGCCGAAGTCACTGAGCCACTTCGGCGGGCTTCAATGAGTTATGGTCATCCAGTTCAGATATTTCTCTACAGCTGGCCTCCTTAATGGTCCTCTGCAAAAGGGCCTAGTTTGCGAATCCTTTTGTTCGTTATGTTTCTGCTGCATTTTGGCTGCCTCTGGTACGATGACCGATTTGCGCAGCAGCCTACGCCGTTGTTGGTGCTGTTGGTAATCGTGAACTTCTACTGGCCGCAAACCGACTTCTATGAATCTGGGAGCAAATCCATTAAGGACTTGGGTACGTAAAATCGGTTTGCGATTAACAGCGGTTCCGACTTCCTGTTATCAGGCAGAAAGAATATATGCGGGGCCAGTCAATGACGAGCTGTCCGTATCAGTTCAATTTTTCAATTTTCAATTTATTTTTATTTGTTTGCTTACTATTATTATTTACTTCCATGGGACACTTTCTCTTAAATTTTCTTCTTACTCACAAAATAATTTTTGTCAGCCCTTTGTGGGGATTTTACAGGAGTGGAAAAAGTAAGAAAAGTGTAAGAGCAGATAATACATTCTAATACAGGTATTAAAAACAAAGAAAGAATACATGCGGTTAACAACACTTGGAGTGAAATACAAAAATATTTGTAGTCAGCGCACAATGAATCGTAAGTATAAAATAATATATAACCGAATGTGCAAGGCTGCATGCACTCAAGTGTAAAACAAACTCATAAGCTGGGAAAAACGCGAACATCGTTGAGGCTTTTTTATGAAGGCTTCGACGTACGTGCACTGTACAGCAGCGTTAGGCAGGGAATTCCACTCATAAATCGTTCTGCGGAAAAACTATACTTTAAACAATCAGTGCGAAAAGAAAGAGCTGGAATAAGCATAGCATGACGATGCCGTGATGTCTCATTACACTGAAATTCAAGAAATCGGCTTTTGTCGATGTAAATCTGATTATGTATAATTAGGTACAAGTATTTAGTCTTTCGTGCTTGTTCGCGACTCTAAACGCGGAAGACCAGCTTGTGAACAGATATCGGCAGGTAAGATATAATGCCGGTTTTATTAAATTTAAACCTGGCAGCAAATCGCTTCACTTTTTCAATCTTTGAACAGTTATTATTCGTGTATAGGTTTCAGACAAGCTTCGCGTATACTATTACCAGTCTAATCATTGTTTTATGTGCCATACGCTTTATTTCATGATACGTGATCATGATACGTGATTTCATGATAAGGCTCCGCTGTGCCTTTCCAGCTTTTGAGCGCACAAAATCTGTGTTGGTGTTCCAGCGAAGATCGGCGTTAAGCATAAGGCCCAAGTACTTATGTTACATTGCCTTTTGGATTAATTGATTATGTTATACAAAAAATTCAAGGTACCTTTTTCATTGTTATTGACATAAGGACCGTCTTCGTCGGGTTTAAGACCTTTTAGCACTCAGCGCACCATTTTTTTTTAATTTTTGAAAGTTCGAGTTAGTTTCACCTGGTCGCTTTGTATTTTGGTGGTGTTATAAATTTTGCAGTTATCTGCGGAAAGTCTGGCTGGTACATCAGTGTTTTCAGGCAGATCATTAATAAAAATAAGAAATAACAGAAAGCCATGAATGGGGGACACCTGAGGCTACACAGGAGAGGGTAGCTTTCCTCTCCCAACTAAACATAGTGCTCATGGCCTTGGAAATGTTAGGTGAATCATTTTGTAATGGACTCGCTTCTAAATGCAGGCTTATTTTTTTGTTAATAATTTCCGGTGGGATATTTTATCAAATTCCTTGGCAAAGCCCATAAAAATAATATCGGTCTGGCCACATGAATTCACTGTTTTGGAAAGATAGAACTAATTAAATCAGCTGAGAAGTTATCTATAACTCTTTCCGGAAGCCATGCTGGATTATAGATAATAATCTATATTTCTGTAGGTAAGACTAGAGGTGTTTTCATACTATGTGTTTGAGCAGTTTAGCGTAAGTACTTATGAGTGAGACTAGACGGTAATTAGATCCGTCTACTTGTCTGCCGCTTTTAAATATCGGAATAATTTTTGCTAGCTTCCATGAGCTAGGAAACATACAACTGCTGAATGGGGACAGAAAAATGAGAGTAAGGTGTCTAAAATTCCACTTTGCGTAGTATTAAATTCTAGTTTGCGTATTGGTGTAGGTAGTCAATTGATATGCCGTTGGCTTCTGGGCTATTCTTTCTATCTTAATGTTACGGAAGAGGTTCACTATATTTTGTTCGGTGAGTACTACATTACTTAATGCTGGCCTATCCTCAGGAGTCGTGAAATGTTAGACCGTTATCACTAGTGTGGGCTGAAAAAAAATATTAATTAAAGATTTGAGCAGATGGCTGGTTGTTCCTGCATATAACTGGCATGGATTTAACCGACCGGTTAATAAACCTCCAGAATTTTTTGAGCGCCTTGGTTAAAAAAGTGTGTAAAGTAAGATTGAAAAACTTTTGTGGGAGTCCTTCAATAGATGTCTTAGGTCTCTCTTTATAAGATAAATGGCTTCTCTTTGTTGAATTTACTTTGGAACAAGTACGTACAAAAACGAGTGACAAGAGTATCTGTGGCCTTATCAAGTTGCTACTTTGAGCCCATGCAACGAGAGTTCAAAATAACGTGTCCAGGTGCCAGTAACAAACAAGAGTTAAATGTGAAGACTTTTACGTGGAAAAAAGGAAAGTTCACAAAACTAGCAATCTGTCGGAATAAGCATCACCTGATATATTACCAACAAAAGAAGCCAAAAACCAGCTGGGGTCGTTCTTAACAAACATTCATATCATACATAAATACCGTGTCAAATGTGACAGAAGGTATTACAACATCTACAACCAAATACCATATTCTTTAGAATCGCACTACGTTTGGGCAAGAAACAAAATTATTCTTGTTAATGATGTCCATAATAAAGATTTGCGCTCCTTTTTTACCGCGACTGGGAGAGTGTTCCATGTTTTTGTGCGAGTATATGTTAACAACCGCCTGCTGTTTAAGTTGTGAACAGCTGGAATTTTATATGTATAGCTATCTACAATTTATGTGTGCCTTTACCGGGGATATATATATCGTGGAGAGAAGCGGGCTGTTGCTTGACAGAATTTATGCACAGCCATGCTGTTTTGTGATCATGTGCGACCGTGAATGGCATGATCTGAAGTTCGTGAAAGAGTGGCGTAGTGTCTTCTCTGCAGGTTGGAAAGGTTAAAATGTGCAGAGCATGTTTCTGCAATAGCATGAGTGGTTCTAGATATGCGGGATAGGTATAGCCCCTTGATTTGACGCAGTATGTAAGATTAAACTAAACAATTGCGAAGTATACATAATTATTGCTTGCCTGATAGAGTACAAAACATGCGTGACTTAGGTTCCAGCCAATGGCGCTGGCCAGTTCTCATGACGCCACGGCTAATCTCGTCGCGGCAGGTGCCTCCGTATGGGATTAACCACAACGTCATGATAATCGGTAGATTCCACTGGCTGGAGGGCCTCCTTTGGCGGCTTTTTGCCGCTGCTTTCTTGAATTGTATCTCGTGTATGCGGCTTTGGTCTCCAAGTGGGCGCGCCACTAAGCCATTGGCAGTACACATATATAAATGATTCTGGTTTGGTTCTGTTTGCATGAATCAAGGAGAGCGAATAAAGCGTATGTTCCAGGGTCGTCATAAACGTCGAGAGGAAGGATGACTTCAAGTGGGACAAAACCCAAGCTCTCAGCAGTTCGCCGCCACCCGAAACGGTACGCTGGAAACCGCCTCGTGGATTGAAACACTTCATTTCTGAGTGCATCGCTTCGAATCGAGCACTGTGTGCTGTAGTCTAGTTCGAAGGTCTGTGTTCTGATATGAGACGAAACATAGCGTGGTCTCAAGTAGCGTGCTGCGAGGAGGTGCAGTGCACAGCGGCATGGTGGTGGATGTAACGTAACTGCTCCTAGTTACGGAAGAATTTTATGCATGGACGAGTGCGCCTTTACTGCTGCCGAGCTATCTTTCAGGCAATTCTCAGAGACTTTTATAGCTCTTATTCTGAAGAGGTTGCGAGATTGTAAAAAAGAATGCGGCATATTTTGATGATGTTTAAATTCGTCTCTTCCGCGAGTTTTTGTTGCACACTCCAATGAACCTACATCAAGTGTGGGGAAAAAACTGGCGCCCTAAATGTAAAAAAAAGTACAGTTTGCTGCGTTCGGTTTTCCCAAGTCATTAAATGTACGCTTATTTTCAGTAACTTTAATTACGCAAAAAACTTCCAGTGTATGCGTCACAGGAGCTAAGGCTAAAGCACTGAATAGTTCTACTGTAAGACGTATTCAGGTAAGCCGCGTTGCAGGAAGAGTTGCTGGTATTGCGATAATCCATAACAGCGCGACAGACGGGACAGAGAAGAGAGGACACAACACAGATCGCTCTGTGTTGTGTCCTCTCTTTTCTGTCCCGCCTGTCGCGCTGTTATGGATTATCGTGAGCACCAACTCGCCCAACAACAAATGGTATTGCTGGTATTGCCCCGTGCTGCTTCATTATTGTACGAGCATGCTGTTAAATATGAAGTGCGGATTCATATTCACCTACAGAATCTCCTGTTTAGTTTTCTACCTTTTCAGGTATGTTGTACCGATGCAAGCATACCGGAGTTCAGTTCTGCTCCGCATAATCATCGCCATCGCTGCTGCCTAGCCGCAGCAACGCAGAGACATGCCTAGCCTCTCACACCCGCCCCATGTAGTCTCTTTATTGAGTGGTGCACATTACCTTTTGCTCTTCTTATCTACCAGCCAAATTTACCCTGTTAATTTATTCTCATTCATCGCAGCACTCAACCCTTTGTGTCCCACCGGCCACATGTGTAGACAAAAAGTGTGGTTAGATTACTGGTCATGTAGTGGAACTGATGCTGTGAAGATTAAACCGTGGCGAGGCAGTAGCCTTTTCTTTGAGCAAACACAGTCATTTCTCTTTTTGCCGTGGCTGTGTAGTCAATCAAGACAGTGCGTCAAGCTCATACATGTTGATGATGGCATAAATTACGCAGGAAGACGCATCGAAGATCGATGATAGATCAATGTCCGACCCCAAGAAACCGAGTGATCACGGTAAGTAGTCATTTGCGCTCAATGAGGACTTCTCTCCGGTCGTGTCTAAGGTTCGCAGTGAAAACCAAAACAGCATGGCGTGCAAAGATTTTTTTTAAACGTCAACCGGGCCTTCGAGAACCTGTCTGTCAATAAATGAAAATTCGGTTGTTCCTCGCATCTCAACACATCGATGTTAGAATTCAGTTGTTTCGGGAACGTTCGAACTTTCACTCTCTTAACATTTACTCACTGCAACCGGTTTGTTGGTCCCCTGCTGTTATATCCACGTTCATTCGGCGCATAAGGTTATTTTATTTTGAAGACGAACTAACGAATTCGTATTTCGCGCCACGTGCCCTACCATTAGTGACGTCAAGCCAACGTCACAAATTCGTGCGCCAAGATTTAACCAACTGCATGTGACAACTGGAGGTCCCCTTGTAAGTTGTCTTCTTGCTTATTGCTTTTCGCATTAGTCATTCATAAATCATTCTGAACGATATGTCCCAAGCCGCCAATTATCTCTCTTTTTCTCGGGCTTTATCTCGAACAAGCCCTGTCCTTAGTGTCATATCTGCGTTTATGTCACGCACGAAATCTTATTTATCGAACTGTACTCGTTTCAAGTTGAGAGTTTTGAGCGGCTTTAATTAAGAATAAAAATGAAGTTCAACCGTACTTTTGGCACGAATAGTCCATTACACATAATCAGCTGCAGGAACTTGACGGTTACAAGAGGAGCAAAAGAAAGATAAGCATGTGTTGACGGCCTTGGAGTGCATCCTGGAAGTAAATTCCTGCACGTGTGTGCGAGTGAGCATACCAACATGCATTTTCAAATTGTGTCCTCATGTCGAGGCCACAACGAAGGTCAACATTTCTTTTGGTTTAATCATTCCTGCGGTATTTCGAAAAAGTTTTGCATAAGTGTCGCTGGAACTAAACATCAAAAGACTTGTGAAAGTGTGTACGTGTTACCTGGTAAAGATGTGCACTAGCTCTCAGAAGTTGTACCAGAAACAAGCGCATTTCGCAATGCCTGCATAGCTTCGGCAAAATTCATCAGATCGATCATATGGAGAAATGCAGAGAACGAGTTACTGGTTTGCTGCAGCGAAACGCAGTAATAAGAGTCGCACTAGATAGCATCCGAGTTCGACATTACGGGCGAGTTTCGAAAAGAAAGGTCGACGGCGTATTTGAACAGGCTAGAGCTACTAGAACTAGGGTGCTCCGATGCAGCGAGGCGCCAAGAACAGGCGCTAACAAGGCGCCGCCTGTCGTACACTGAAAGAAACCCACCTTGTGTTTTAGCCGCTTCAAACTAGATGGCAGGCCTATACGCTGAGTTTTCTGGGCTTCTTGGTTTGCTGACTGATAGTACCGTATTTACTCATGTCTAATGCGCAGCTTTCTGTATGAAAATCGAACCTCGAAACGGCATGCACTTATTACCGGAAACAAAACCAAAGCCACGCAACGAAAGGGTGCGCGTTAGATTCAGTGGTGCGTTAGTATTGGGTAATTACGGTAAGCGAGGGCTCGAAACGGCAGATAAGTCTGGTTTCTATCGCAGGAAGCCACAGAAAGGGCTTATATGTGTATTGGAAAATGCCAGTGCCAAACCCCTTACCCGATCGGTACGTAGGTTATGATTTTTTCAGTGCCTTGCAGCAAAAGTACCTTGTGGGACGTTTTAGGAAGGGGCGTTTTGTGGCTTCTGGTAAGCACATAGATTTAGAATACCACAGAACGTACGACATTCAAATTTCAAGTCCATCAGCATCACAAATAATTGGTCGTTCAAAACCGGTGATCATATGTGGAAGAAGGAACCGTGCATGCCCAAAATGTTCACATGGTCTTCACAATAGTACCGCCATCGGCAGTCTTGCTCGGAGATTGCTACAAGGTATGCATGCGAGGCCTCTGAAATTGCAGCTTGCCCTGTGGCCACGTTCTTTGAATCTCAGAGGTCATTATACTTGAAATTGTCGAAATTAGTCTAGTAGCTGGAGCTGGCTACCACCAGCACTGTATCGTAAACAGTTTCTTATCGGTAATTAATCGCTTTCGCGGAGAGCCACCTGAAACCAGTGCGTTTTAGGTGTACAAGTTCTTTATGAACCCAGTGCAAATTCACCTCCCACCGGTCCTTGCCCTGCCCTTTTTGTCGGCACCAACAAAATGAAAGCAATACATAACCGTTCAGTTAAGTTAAATGTCTTATATATCCTGCATAAGTGCAGAAACATCACCGAGGTAGACCACAGATAGTAACACCGTGTCTCCTTGCTGAACTCCCATACTTGAGAACTATAACAGATGTTTTTTTTTTTTGCATTAAGAATTCGTCATTGTGGAATGCAGCTATGAAGTTTACGTTTTGCATTCGCATTTGACAGAGCTTCAAATGCACTATACTGTTCCTGCGGTCAAGATATCGGTGCGCTTCGCTAATGCCGGACGGGGATAGTTTGGTGTCGCTAGGACGCATGCTTATGGGAAATTGAAATTCAAGGTCTCTGCATCAATTCTGCATACACGAGCATCTATACCTAATGTAGACAATATTTGCAGTGCCACACTGCACATTACGCCATGCGCATTAACTATTATAACATCGCGGTAAACGCAGAGAGGCCTTCGAAGAGAGGAGACAGCGCGGCCATCCTTATGAGAGCGAAGCGGAAGGGCTACCCCATAAAGCGCACCACCTACGTCCTCTCCAACCGGGTACGTGTCCTGCAACTCATTTACCTTTTCCGTACGCCATTCCTGTGCAAATTATAGTGGCGCCGTCATCTGCCTGCATACTTGGTATTGGCCACCCTATAACAGTGTTGCCGACGTGCTCGTCCAACATCAACGCTACAAAAAGTGACTTTCAGTTTGTGTGTTTAGGCCAAATGCGGATTTATTTATTTATTTATTTGAAATTCCTTACAGGCCCATTGGGCATTGTGTAAGGGGGGCGAAAAAAAGATATAATACAGTGCATTAATAACCAAAGGAAACAAAAGGAAACGTACGCGACGCAAAATAATTCACTACAATACAGGATAATCCGCTCACCGAACGTGGAAACAAAGCGCGATTAAGGCAAACACGGAAACATGGCAAGGAAACATAAGTAAGAAAACATCCGAATGGCACGAGTGTAGCAGCAAAGCAAGGAACAATAATAGACTTGAACGTAGGTGTGCTAAATGACGGTTTCAGTGAAATATGTGATGAGTTTAGAATGGAAAGATTCTAGATTAGACGCGGAAGCGATGTTGTCTGGCCGATCATTCCATAATCTGATGGCTCGTGGTAATGCAGATGAGTTAAAAGCCAATGTGTCACCATATATTCTTGCGAAACTAAACTTATTATATAATCTTTTCGACGTGCGGGATGAGACATCGAGTTGAAATGAGGTAGTTCTATTGAAGTGCGCATATTTGTGAAATAGTGTGAGGAGAGCGATGTCACGGCGCGTGCGTTACCACTGCGGCTTTCACTTAAGTTCCAGTGTTTGGATTCATTGTTCACGGATGGAAGTTGTTCGGATAGCGGTAACGAGTTAGTGCTCTAATATGCAGAACGGGTCATCCTCTATAATTATATATACTATAGGCCTGGGAGCCCTCATACCACTCCTGGCGCATTGGCACAGCGGTTAAGCAATGCGCCCCTGCGGGGGGACGGGATGGGGGGGGGGGGGGGGGGCACGGCTATCTGTCACCTAAGCGAGAAAGCTCACTGCTCCCCTTTTTTGCATCGAATAAAGGCGAAGAATTTTGTAATTTATACATGACACTTCCTCCCACTCAACAACCCGTCCAAATCGGCCAAGGCATATCGAGTATATTGCACATATAATCAATTACACATATACATATGCGTTTATTTGTAGGAAAACGTTGTTACTTGTGCTTTGAGTCGGAACTCCTGGTTATCCCCTTTAGATAACCATACGACGCTTCATACTACGTGTCATTCCATTGCATCAAAACTTGGTGGAGATTAACTATACGATTGCCACTTCTGTTGTTTCGAAACCTGGGGTAATCGAAATCCAGAAAATTTTCATGCAAGTACGTTTGGTCATTGGCTCGTGTGGACTTTTTGCGCCTAGCCATTAAGCAGCGCTCTTAACTAAAGTTTTAAGTATGAGGCAGTGACTTTTAAATCCAGATTTTTCTTAAACCGCGCACATTATACCAGACCATACTGGCCTGCAAAATATTGAAACTGTGCCCTGCTGTCTGAAAATGGGCTAACGTATCAACAGCTGTCGTGACTGGCCAACATTGTGGCTGTTGAAGAGAATTTAAACAATGTTTGCGATTTCCGGGTCGCATTTTTTTCGTGTCTCCGGAATCGATAATTAACACTTTAAACTATAGCAAGGTAACTAAATGCCAACTCTTCTTCTGCTGCTTGATTTTGGTAACTACCCTCTGCTGCAGTTGAAGTACTTTACGCTTAAATATTTTATTTGACTTTGCACCTCTTTTAGGAACCCGTGTTCTTGGAGTCGTTTAGCTTCGAGGTCAAAAATCACTACCGCTTCATCAACGTCGGCGTCTGGAGCAAAGGCCAGATAGTGAGCCTGCAGGGGATCAAGAAGCCTCGCGTAGACACCATGCTGGGATACGTGAGTGATTCGGCTGGGAATTGAACGCAGAGGTTTTCACTGAAGTAGCATCCTTGGGAAGGTCGAATCGAGCCTTCTAGTGCTGTGACTAGAATTTATGCTCTTTGAAAAAAAGTCCTGGAATCTCTCACCTTAAGAGAGTCAATTAGCACAACTCAAAATTCGTAAATGGTGATCCACAGAAAAAAACATCTTCAGTGCAGCCTGCAATAATATCCTTAACGCACTTCAAGCGCAACTTTGATGTCTGTAGTCTAGTTTAACTTGGCTCCTTGGTATCTTTCAAAACAGCAAGGATAGTTTGAACTAAAGCTCAATATTTTCTATTCAGTTTTCCGATGTGCTTTGAAGCAAAATTCCACTCCAGCTGTCCCGAAGAATGCTTAACGGTCCAAGAATTCGACCTTCAAGAAGCCTTGCACAGAAGTGTATGAGAACAGTGACATTATCACCTCTCTCGTGCAGACCGCTATCCCGATATCCCACGTGCTGGAGGAGTGCCTGAAGACCACCGAAGGCTACCACGGCGAAGTCGTCAAGCTCTTATGTCCCCACTTTACACGTGTTCCTAAGTAAGCAACGACACGTTATGTAACTAACCTTTGATTACACCACTTATTTCCCATTGATCAGCAACAGAAATAAAAAAAAACAGGAACGTTCCCCCTGTTTTTTTTTTTTAGGTGAGTGTTGGCTTCTTTAATACCTTTATCCTACATTGTGAGCTATAATATGACGGCTCACTTTTCCTCTGCAATATAAAACTACACAGGCCTACACGAATCGAAATGGCAATGCGTTGCTTTTAGCAGTGAGAGGATGCAGATGGAGCTATACCCGAACTTTTTTTGCACTTTAATAGCGCTAGACTCGCCAAAATGTGGCAACTGTTATGTCCCCAAGCTCTATGATTGGCAGACATCTCGGCTCTCATACGCTGCGCTGTCCCCACCGCAGAGGCTGTGGGCGCGACTTGCTCGAGGACTGTTGTTCTGTGCGAGATTGTAAATTTGGCAACAGGAGAGCTGACTACTGAAAAGGCGCGACTCACGACTGTTCTGCACGAATGTAGCGCCAAGTAAATGCGCTGAAAGCAAAAAAAAAAAAAAACTCGCATCGGAAAAACATTTTTCGAAAAATTTGCGTACGTAGCCTGCCACTCATGACGACCGAACCAAAAAGCGAACTTTTTAATGTACTACGTTTGCGTATCAGCAATGTTCAACGCGTTTCAAGTTAGTAACAAGGCAGAGCCAATAGCCGTTATGTGTCCTAACTATAAAATTACTAAACTGCCATTCACATGGTCTTGCTTCGTAAGTTTTGTTAGGACACGTGGAACTAACATTAACTTGGTCTGTTAGCTGACAAATTTGGTATCACCATGTCAGCCGCAAAAAAAATCTGGCTAGCTCATTTGGTGAATTGACTGCGGTAGTCTGACTATGATTCTTGTTTTAATTCCTTGGATCAGGGTCGTATTTTGTAACGATCCATTTCCCAAGTAAAATGGGAGAGGAGACTTAAGCTCCGCCTTAAGGGTATGACGCGATACAGGTAATGCGTTAAGGCCCGTATATGCGGCTTTGGTTATTCTCGACCTTACACTTCACTTTTGGCGCAATGGTGCAGCGGTTGAGCGATGTGCCACTGCCCTGCGATGGCAGGTGCTGCCATCTGTTGAGGCTTGTGCGACCCAGTATGCTCTTCCCGAGCAATTTCTCGCGACCAATCATTAATTTAACTGTCACCTGCCACGGTGGTCAGTTCGCTCACAATCCGGTGGGCAGGTTGTGAGGACGCTGCAAGGTCACGTGACCTAGGTGGCCCACCTAGGTTGCTGCTCCGGGGATTTTTTCACAACAGCAACGACTAAAACGGTAGATATTCTGCAGAACGGGGGCTTAACCCTGTGACGTTATTTTTTCTTCATCATTAGCATCTGCCTCCTGTGACGTCAGGTTTGATAACCAGCAACCAGCGTCGTTTTCTGGCTCTGACATCAAAGGTTTAACCGATGAATGAAAATAGAGAAAAGAATGGATTGGAAAAAGAATCCCCTTGACTTTTTCATTGGATTTTAAGATGTGAGGATGCCGTGCAGTGTGTACATACAAACATACTCTTAACGTAAGGGGACCGACGGCAAGAGGTGCATGTGTTCCCTCAGGTAAGTTTACTTTCTCTGCGTTGGACGTACGCAGTGTTCCCCTCCCTCTGCGCGGGTTCCCTTAAAAATTTGAATTATGTACTTTCATTTCGGCTTGTGTTCTGTGCGGTGGCACCTGGGTCATTCATTGTCGGCACCATAATGGGTCATTCACTGACGCCAGCACAATGAGTAGCGCTGACGCTGTGTCCACATGGAACGCCTTCCAAAGCGAAGGAGACATGACCGGGCCCGGTGACCGCAGGGAGTTCCACAAGTACGCCACCCTGGGCGGTTTCGACCCGCGCCACTGCTACGGTGACATCACGCTGCGCTTCCTGTTCAAGGGAGAGTACAAGGTGAAGGGCGCCCAGCTCAGCTTCGAGCATCCTCGCGAGATCAGGGAGTTCGACGAAGGACACGCCGTGACCAGCGCCGACGTCGCACAGTAAGCTGGCCGCACAGGCCCCACCCTGACTGCTATGAAATCTCTAATCAGTGGATTTAATTTCACTTTGCAGATCACTGTATGGATTTAGGCTGCATTCGGCATCCCATTTGAGGGGAGGAGGGGACACTTAATTTGGTTATGTGTTGGCAACGCCATAGCATTAGCAGCTGTTGATGCCTCTACCGGAAGTGACGCCGTTACCGGTCTCGTAACGTCACTTCCCTCCAACCAAAGGGTGAACTTTATTATCGACGAAGCATTTCGGCCCCACGGGGTTCTAACGTTATCGCAGTAAAACGCCCTAGTGCTGGCTTTGTCACTGCACGTTAAAGAACTTCAGGTAGTCGGCAATCCAGAGCTTTCCATCAAGGCAACTCTTTCATCCCTCTAACCTCTGTGTTTTACAAGTGTACTACAAGAGTGAGGCAGTTACTCCGCCTTTCTTTCCATTACAGCCACCTGCTACCCCACTTGAAACCTCTTAGAGATGTCGGAAATCCCTATTCCTGCGCTTTCGTTTAGTTATTTTTAGATTTTTATCAGTGGTACTGCATTTTGTAAAATTCGGAACAGCTTGAGCTGTCACATATCAGGGCGAGAGAACTATTCGGATCCGTAAAGCCCGAGCAAGGTCTTGCGATGTTTGGGGAATTGTGCCAAATGAAATGAATGAAAAAAAAAATCAAACGAACACTGCCGCGACTGTGATTCGAATGCGTGGCGGCTCGAACAGATCAGCTTCGCTGGCCAGTGCACGAGAGCACTATAGGCTACCACCTTTTTTTTTCTACATGGTATTTGTTACAATGATGCCATGTTTTATGTACAAGAGCAATCTACAAACATGAAGAAAACAGTGGCAAATCAACACGCGTAAGCAACGAACCAAGAGAAGAGAGTCAATTCGGAGCACTTAGCTAGTACATCATAACACGACGCATCTAAGCGGCAAATAACTAAAAAAAAGACAAGGAATTATACAGCACTAAGAGTAAGTGCCAGTCCGGTTCAAACTGAGTCTGTGAATACAATTCTTTTAGGTCTACAATCATTCTTCTGAAATGGGGTTTAGCAGGAACAACACAATCACAATGTCGGTAAATCATGCGTGTTTTCCGGCGGCCGTGTAATCCACCTAAAAAAAAAACATATTTAAGGCCTAATCAACGAATGGCAGGGAAGTGAGATACCGTACAGAATGCGGCGTCAAATTATGTTGTTTTTTTCAGTCTCCTTTGCATGACGTCCCAGAAGAGTGTTGCATCTTTACAATTGATGAAACACTGCTAAATCGTTTCAGGAGCATCACAAAGGCAACAGTTAACAGTAGACACGAAAATACCTTTTTTCTGTAGCCGTTTTTAACCGGTATAATGTCTCAGAGTGTAGCTTAAAGAAAAATGTTTTTCTACATGGCGAGAGGGGCATTTTGCGTACTCTCTTGAGTACGCCATGTTCCGATGAACCGAAATACACAAAGCGATACATTGGTGGTGTGAAGAGCACACGAATTAAGTCCACGTACAACCGTTTACTCGCAACCGAAAAAAGGAACTCATGGGAAAAACGAACAAGTAGGAAGCGAACAGCCAAATTCACCTCATGCATGAACCTCCACCAACACAGGCGATCAGAAACAGTAGAATTCTTTCTACTGGGATACGTCTTTGGTACAAAAACTGTTCTCCAGTCATGATTGTTAATGGCTGTCTCTCACAACCGGTCTGAATTCAGTCCTTTGTGAAACACGGTTGCCCGCTGTCCCCGCTCCTGTTCGCACTCGGCTGATCACGCATGGTGTTAAACTGTGACGCAGTCTCGCGCTGTGCATTGCACATCGTCGTCTTCATCAACTTCCATCTCTACGCGAAGACACAGACAGAAAATTCTGTCTTCATCTTCGTCGTCATCGCTCAAGCAGTTCTGCTTTCGCACGTTCACAGATTTAAGCCAAAAATTCTCTATAATTTTTCTGCTTTCAAAGAAATTATTCCAAACATTGCTAAAGTTACGTTGGCGGATTTGCTGCGCATGCGAGCAGGTCGACGGGTCCTTTTTCTCCAAAGTCCCTGGCTCACGATTTCGAAGACGTTCTCTTCAAGAAACCCACCAGTTGCAAGTTCTGCAACACAAGAGTACGTGCCCGCGATAATTTTTCTACTTACCTGTTACTAAGAGACGTTGTAAACGCAACACAAAAACAATAATAAAGTGTTGAAGTATTGCTGGCTGTTCAAAAAATAATATTTACTTAGTAAAACCTGCCTCCCCAAATCGGCGCAGAATCCCAGAAGCCACGACTGGCGTCAGTAAGACAGCAGCGTATTCCTCAATGCTTTCAGCCTACTTCTCAAGAACGACTCGTTAGTGCAACCCCGATTGCCAATGTCACAGGAACAAACCAGTGAAAATACTGGTCGTATCAACAGCTTGATGAACTCGACCCCAAATCAACCCTATATATGCATCCTATATTCATATAATTCTATAAGTGCAAAAAGTTCAGCCAGTTCGTGCGCTCAGCAATGAATATTGAGAATGTCCGAGTTATAGCATAACTGGATAGGGGCAGTTTAGATCCTTTATACAGTGCTATTTCATCGCGAATCGTGTTTTGTGGTAGATTCTCCCGAACTTCTTCTCTTGCACCTTTCAGTACTGCAAAAATCTCTTATGTAGTGCATAGGGCTGCACTCTTTTTTTTTCTTCTTAATAGCTGTTCGCGATGTGTTGGTTGTGCCTTGCTTATGGTTTCTATGGCCTTTGTAAAAGTCAGCAGAGCGGCTTCCGGCAGGCAGGACTAACAGCTTTGGGTGTTCAGCCGCTGTAATACGTCTTGCAATACAGCATACAATTTCAAAATTTGTTTTTTTTTCACTTAAGTTGGCGCTGCTCTGTAAACCCAAAACTGCATCTTGCACGTAGATATTTTTTCTAAACACAGGAACAGTGTGAATTAATGTAGGATGAAAGAGTTTTTGGTCAGCAGTGTGAGACTATAGGCATGCGCACATCAGCTTATGCTGTACTACAGCAGAATACAACAAAAACAGTTGTTGGCACCAGCGGGCCACGGCTCGTCTAGTCCTGTAAACTGCGCTGACCAACCACAATAGTAAACGAAATCAGTTTTTTTTTATGTTTGACCGTATTAAACGAGACTGGAGCATAAAAATTCTTGAGTTTAGAATCTGGTCTTGTGGTAAGCTTCTTGCTAAAGTCAGAAAAAAAAGACCAACAATAGACTACATTTTGTCGCGGAGGAATTCTGTGCGGCGGTCATGAATGTAGGTGGAGTTTCACTGCAGGCTTATGTTATATATGACTGTAGTGTGTGTTTTGGGTCGTGAATGTGGGCGGAGTTTCACTGAAGGCTTATGTTATATCTGACTGTAGTGTGTGTTTTCGGTCGTGAATGTGGGCGGAGTTTCACTGCAGGCTTATGTTATATCTGACTGCAGTGTGTTTGTGTTTTCGGTCGTGAATGTGGACGGAGTTTCACTGCAGGCTTATGTTATATCTGACTGTAGTGTGTGTTTTCGGTCGTGAATGTGGGCGGAGTTTCACTGCAGGCTTATGTTATACCCCTGTCACACGGGCATTTCGAGGGCCCTCGAACCGATAGTCTATCGACTCAAAGGCGATCGAGCGCTGCCACACGGGCAGTTTCAATGGCGATCGAGTCAATAGCCTATCGAGTCAACGGAGTAGCGCAGAACTCCATCGAGATTTCGAGGGCCTTCGAGCGCTGCCCAAGGTTGCTAGCGTTGCTTCGAGCGGCGCCAAGCGCACTTTCGTACACGACACATTCACGATGCAAAAACACGAACAAACATTATTCGCATAAAATTTAATGCAAGCAGTCTGTAAAATTATTTTAAAATTATATTAGACAAGTTTTAAGCGCATTAAGCGCATTAATTTTGCGTTGCAGTCTTTGCGTTGCTTGCGTACTTAATGTTGACAACATGGCGGCACCCTGCCCGCCCGCTTCACAGCGATAACAGCTTCGTCGCTAATCTCTCAAAGCAATATCGTGTTCTAAGCTGTTGTATTCGCCTTCGATTTGTCCATTCTTACCCTCGCATAAGGTTTCCAGAGACAAATAGCTCTTGCTTTTCAGATATCATGGCGATTTCCCAGGTCTTAAGCCTGACGAAGCAGCGCTCCGACAAAGTTGGCCTGGTTTGGTTTTGGCTCGTCTTGTATTAGAGTGGCTACAGCAGTGTAAGCATATGTCCGTCGCGTACGTGCAATTAAAAGGGTTTTGAACGACTTTCGCGTATGCCTCTATTTCAGCATTTAGTATACATTTATCAAATATTTTTGTTATTTTTGCAAAATCCAAAGTAGCGATTGTGGCGCCACACATCCGTGGTGTAAGACACGAGAACCATTTCAATGGCCATTGAGATTTGCCGTGTAGCAGCGGCGAGTTCGATGGCGATTGAGAATCTCGAAGACCCTCGACTCGAGGGTGATTGAAACTGGCCGTGTGACAGGGGTATTATATCTGACTGTAGTGTGTTTGTGTTTTCGGTCGTGAATGTGGGCGGAGTTTCACTGCAGGCTTATGTTATATCTGACTGTAGTGTGTGTTTTCGGTCGTGAATGTGGGCGGAGTTTCACTGCAGGCTTATGTTATATCTGACTGTAGTGTGTGTTTTCGGTCGTGAATGTGGACGGAGTTTCACTGCAGGCTTATGTTATATCTGACTGTAGTGTGTTTGTGTTTTCGGTCGTGAATGTGGGCGGAGTTTCACTGCAGGCTTATGTTATATCTGACTGTAGTGTGTTTGTGTTTTCGGTCGTGAGTGTGGGCGGAGTTTCACTGCAGGCTTATGTTATATCTGACTGTAGTGTGTGTTTTCGGTCGTGAATGTGGGCGGAGTTTCGCTGCAGGCTTATGTTATATCTGACTGTAGTGTGTGTTTTCGGTCGTGAATGTGGGCGGAGTTTCACTGCAGGCTTATGTTATATCTGACTGTAGTGTGTGTTTTCGGTCGTGAATGTGGACGGAGTTTCACTGCAGACTTATGGTGTATCTGACTGCAGTGTGTTTGTGTTTTAGTTTGTCCTGTGGAGCAGGCATGGTTAGGTAAATAAGGTGCTCGTTATGAAACACATAACGGAAGGCAGGCAATAGTTACCGATACCAAGGAGGGCATAGGTACGTTAGTAGCGTTTGTTATCTTTGTGTGAGATTTTTCAAACGGACATTAGTAATTAATTTCTCGCTGAAAGATAAATAGTTAGAAAGTAGAATAAAATAGCAACCACATGCCGTCGGCGGGATCCGATCCCACGACTTCAGAAATTCGCTTTCGGTGACCTGTCAAGTCAGTTACGGCGATGGCTTTCAAATCTCCTGCTTTCGTGGGTATTTATGTGCTGTGTAACCAAACATTTTAAAGCTGATTTCATTGATAGAGGAAGAAAACAATTCCATACAACTTCTATTAGAACCAGTTAGACGTATTCGTTCGCTTTCATTGAGGTGTAGAAAGCGAAAACCTTATTCAACCAAAAGTTATGTGCTCAGCCCTCTTTTCCTCGCCGCCTTAGCGTCAGACGGTTCCTTGAGCAAACCATGGTGAAGTGCATTTCTGTACTCTGTGGTAACTTTTATTGCCAATCTTCTTGGTTGCCGCAAAGCTTAGCGGTCACCTTTGATTACAGTTCTCTTTGCTTCTAAAATAAGCACGCCAACAACCAAATCTCGGTCTCTTGTTTACGTTGCATTCACTTCTTTCATAGATCTGGCTGAACAAGGGCATGCGGTGCAAAGTCTGCAGGATGGTCATACATAGCCGGTGCCACGGCAAGTCCATGCTGATGAGCTTGTGCAAGCAGTAAGTCACAAGTGTCACTGCGAAAGGTGACATCAGCTGAGCACACGCTTTAACCGAACAGGAATGGCTGCGTAGGATTCTCCTACGTAGCCAGGAAAGGCTATGTAGCTACAAAATATATCAGACAACGCTTAGCATAACATTACTTAATGCTGACGAAACGCATGCAGCTACTGAGTTGCACATAAGCGTGTCAAAGTTTCGGCGAACATTTTTCTCGCATCACTATCATTGAATTTTATCTGGTAACTTCTTCATGGTATACATTTAGCAGCATTAGAGGAAACTCACCTGTAGAAAGTGCAGGATCTGCGATGTTTGCGCGACAGTAACATGCTCAGGATATAAATTACGGTTCTCCTATCGTTTATCGGTCTCGACTGGCAACTGAAGTGGCTTTTCTGGGTCAAGTTCCCGCATAAAATTCTCTCTCTGTTCACTCCTGAAATTCTCTCACTGTTAACGTTCCGCACATGTATTTGGCGCCCGAAGGCGCTCAGTGATGAATCTAACCGTGACACAAAAGAAAGGCCGTCTCAAGTTCTGCTTTCGTGCACACAGAGATAGGGACAAAGGTTTTTCGCCAAGCAGCAGTCACGAAGAAACTACATTTTTTGCGTCGTTCTATATCCGAAAGGACTTGATACTCATCTCACTAGGGTTGTAGCACCACTCGTATTACGCAATGATCTTTTCTGTGGTGCTGAATCATACTTCGATCACAAGTTATAGATGCGAAAGGTGGCGTTGTTTCATACCTCCGACTTAGTCGATGTTAAAGAACTCCCACTTATTACTCTTGTTATGTTTCAGAAAAATGTGGCCAGAGGAAGAAGCAGAACCCATAGGAGGTCAGTAAAAGCAACCTTTAAGCAGCTCAGCAAAATGTCTTCTTGAGCAAGATGCTGCATTTCAGTTCGAAAGACAAGAGTTGAAAACGAATTAGGCACTCATGAGACGGTGAGGGACTGGCGCATATGCGCGAGCTTCATCCCATCTTGTGACTGTTTTGAGCATCCCTTATCGTTATAAAAACACATGCAGCTGCACAACAGAAGTTTCCGGTGCTGATAAGTTTTATGTTTTTGCTTGCAGAAAAAACAGACGCTAGCACAAAGGTAGGCACAATTGATCTTAATTTTAATGCTTGTTTTTATCTTTTGTCTCTTTATTATATTTCGAAGCGCCGAACGAGCGTCGGCTTATTTTGGCGCGAGAGCATCGACTGTTTTTTTTTTTTCAAGTGCCGAATGTTAGTCCTGGCGGCGCTTTTATATGCAACCGAACAAATCTTCAATAAATTCGCGCAAAAAGCAAATTAAGAATTAAGCTGCACCGAACTCAATTCCGATTCGCTGTGAGCGTTAATTCAAGACGGCCGAAATTAATCCGGAACCCTTCAGTACGGCGCACTTGATCATCTACAATGGTGCTTTAGCACGCAGAACTCCATAATGAAATCATGACAATAACGAGTTTGGGAATACTGTTATATCATCATCATCATCATCATCGTCATCATCATCATCATAGTCGTCGTCATCAGCCTGGCTACGCCCACTGCAGGGCAAAGACCTCTCCCATATCTCTCCAACTAACCCGTTCCTCTGCCATCTGCAACCATGGTTATTATTATGCGTGCCACTATTTGTGCTTTTGACAACGAGCATTGTCATTGTCTTTTCAGTCTTTCTTTGCCTCTTCTCTGCTGTCACGCAGGAAGAGCAGGAAATGCGAATGCTGGCAACCCAAGTCAAAGCGGCTGTACCCAGTCAGTCGCCGCTTGCTAAGTCAAAGTCAAGGGCGCAGCCCAATTCGCTGTCGCCACCGGTGAGCACCGCTAAAGTGTACGCCTGTAAGGCAAACGCGATGTTGCAATGCGAAGGACGAAAGTGCGAGGTAGGTTGCGTCCTGTAAAGCAAACGAAGCAAGTGAGATTAGGCAAGGGTGCTTGAGACACAGTCGTTGCTTGAATAACAATCGTTATATGGCGCTGAACGTGCAAATTAAATCAAGCCGGTAAAAAAATGAGCCCAATGAAAAAATACGGCTTTTCTAGAGTCGCATAAAATAGCGATATTCTTAAAGGCACGGCACTTGGCTGCTGATACAGATGTCTGCAATATGCTTAAACTGCACGAGAAAAGCCCTACTTGGGCTTCAAGGAGGCAAACGTTTCATTTAACGTTCATGTGTGGCACACCTCCTCAATAAGAATTGTGCAAAACTCTCGTGACCCATATAGCTACTTCACGCGCAGTGTAATTTTTAAGGCGTTAGGTTTCTTCCTCTCCGACAGGTCAATCATGAACATGTCAAAATTTATGATACCAGTTTTAATTGCGGAGACGTAAAGCTTCAAAACTTAAATTTCGAGATTACAAAGTTTCATAATTGTACAATCACCGTCAATAAATTGAAAACTTCAAAATTTCGTTCCCATTTATCGCTATTCATCCGATTTTATCTGTCTTTCGTCCGCCTCTTTATATATGCAGCAGATTTTATCTATATCGATGCAAAGGTAGAATGAGCACTACTTTTCTCCCATGTATTGAGTAGAAAAACAAGAGCGTCGCTTAAGCTTATGCACCTCCTCGATTCTGCTTTCTCAGAAAAGCTGTTCTACTCTATTAGAGACTATTGGCAGTCTTCCCCACGTTGTTCACATGTGTTCACGTGTGCTTGAGGCTTCAGTTGTATCGCGCGCGTTGTACTACAGTCACAAAATATCAACTTCTGCTGTTCACTTCCAGCTAACCGCGCACGTTAGACTGTTGCCTAGCAGACCGTTTGTCGTTCGCATCACCGTTAGTCGAAGCAGCTTAATCTGATTTCTTCCTCATTCCGCTCTTACTGCCGAGATCAAAACGTAGCGTGTTTCTGGTCTATAGTCTATAGTCTGGTCTATAGTCTATAGAAGCGAGACGCCCTTACTCAAGGAGCAAAAGTGATTCGCGAGGCTGCGGTTGGAATAGAAGCTTTTGTTAAGGCGACGTATTGGGGAAAACGGAAAGAGAGATTCGTTGTGTCAAGTTGAAAAGCGCCCCCCCCCCCCCCCCCTCCCTCTTTGCCTTCCCGCTCTATTTTCGAAAACTTTCCCGTGCGAACAATACTATAGCGGCGGCGTCTTCCCTTTTTACGCAGCCTCTGTTGTAAACGGTCTCGCTCGCATAGAACAAAGCTTGCTCCTCCTCTGGTACTGCGTTCTTCTACGAAGAAGGAGGAGAAAACATTTATTGAAAACGAGTCGTTTCCGGTTGTAGTCTTCCATGGCATCATTCCGTGGTGCCCTCCCGCTGGTTGATCAAGATGCAAAGTCTGTATAGGATGATGCAAGAAGTCCTCCCGCCATTTCAGGTCGACGAGGAGATCTTCAGGCGGCTCGAGATGACCGACAATGCCAGCCAGCTGGAAGATGTGCTGCGAGACCTGGCCGGTCGAGGATTCGGCGTGCAGACATTCTCCAAGGCTGTGAACGCCGCCAAGAACATACACGCCAACATGGAGCCCCAGGCACGCATGGAGCGCGTGCGAAACGTCGTAAGTGACGCGCACTTGGATGCGCAAGTACATGATGCAAGAGCGCTGATGTGCACCCACGGGCAAAAGTTTTCCAACCATGGCACTGATGTGTAAACACAGCTCCTTCGCGTTCACAGCGCATTGCTTGAAAATTGACGCTGTAGTGCGTAGTCTCCGTGGTAAGGCCAAGAAACACAATTCCTAGCTACGTACAAGGATGGCGATGAAAAATATTCTCGCAAATGTTAAGCTCCGCAAAATTTTGGCTACAGATGCTCTTTTGCCCTTTCCTAGAATGGTGGGCATCGAAGCTGTGGCTTGCTGTACCATGTGGCTGCGTAACTACGACGGTTTAGTTGGACGCTCACAGTTTAAATCTGCTCTTTTAATATTTAAGGCATTTTAATTGTTATGCTTTCGTAAAGCAAATATCACTAAAATATTTTTATTGTTTTTTTATAATTTTAAGGAACCCTCAGGAGAAATTGAAGTAAGTCTATTAATTAAATAAATCATTCAAACGACTAGGAGATAACTGTCACCAAGAAAGGAGCTTTCATAAGCTAAAGAAGACCGAGAAACAAAATACAAGCGTCGCTATCAGCGGCCAGTTTCTCAATTAACTGAGTGTGACAACACCAAATTTTTGTCGCGGATCCCAGAGGCTATGTTACGCAGTCATTCATTTCAAAACGGCGGCGACCAGTCGCCCTCGGTATGAACAGGACAATTCTGAATGCAGTGGCGAGAGAATTTTTAAATTATGTTTTCTCGAAATTCTCGTTTGGGGAAGTTGGTGACCGTTCATGTTGGGTTCACGGCGCGAAACACACAAGGACGAAAAGCGCTCGTCCCCGCCATTTTGTGTCTTTCGTCCTTGGGTGTTTTCGCGCTGTGAAGTCAACATCACTATTTTCTCAGCCTTATTTTTTTTATTTTTTGCTGCGTACGTTTACATACCCCGAAAAAAGCCAGAGAATAAAGTTTTACTGAAAACAATAATTACACTAAATCCCCCACGATGTCCCTTTAAGAAATTTTAAACCCTGTTCGCTGCATAAACGCCTCACTGAGTTGTCTTGGTTTCGCGTATACAAATAGATGTGCATCAATTCAAACCTTATTCAACACCCCCCGCTGTAAACCCCTCTCTAAACTTGGCGTTCTGGTCTGCCATAAAATTTTCTGATTGGTCGAGACAGTTATGAGTCATCAGGCTTAGTGACGTGCCAAGTGCCACGCCTGGCACATCTGGCACCTGTCATCTACCCCACGCCCCTTCCCTCCACCAGCATCACCGCAAACAGAAGCTCACCACGGAAAAACCCCGGCGGAGTGGTCTGTCATAAAATTTACGCATTCTAATGTTATCTCATTCCCTACACGTAATGGAATTAAATGCCCCATAGTTTTTTTCTCCTCCCATAATGCAGACTGACCAACTCGTTCAGTACGCAGTGTCTTCCCCTTCAGGGCGTTCACATGAACCTGACAGAACCGAGCCGAGTCCGTTTGTCACGCTGAATTTGTCTTTCCGATTCTGGTCAACTTTAGTGTCTCGAGTTCGGTGAACATCTGGTTGGCTCGGCCGCACGGGGTCGGTTTCCTCAGCCCTACCCTTTAGGCAAAGTATTAACCAAGCACAAGTAAACGTCGCCTACTTTGGCGAGTCGTGTTAGCGTGAGTGTGTAGCAGCAAAACCGGTTTCGTGCTGGCACCGTAGAGCCTCCGAGACCAAGGCAGCTCGCCGCGGTCTCGGAGTACGCGTGGACACGCTCGCATTCCCCACGCCGACGCTAAGCGCCACTGTGATCTTTGCCGACTTGTCTCTCTCAAATCGAATTCATGTAAACGCACAGTCGTCGCGTCGGGTTGACCGAAAACACGCGACACTCGACTCGGCCCGCTTCTGAGACTTAATATGGACGAAATTCTCGTCGAATCTCGTTGCTCATCGCCGCAGTACCAGAAGGTGAAGACCCTCTTCGAGGCGGAGCGCGCGCGCAAGGACAAGCTGCAGGAGCAGCTGCAAACCGCGCCGGACGACATCTCGCGCCAGGAGCTGCACCGGGCCTTCGAGGCTTGCGAGCTGCGCGTCAAGTCCCTCAACCTGGTGCTCCTGTACTACGCCTCGGGACTCAAGCACATCTACGAGGAGCACGACGAAGGCACCGAGCACTCGGAGGGCGCCGCGGGCGGGCAAGCTTAACGCCGGCCATCATCGCTCGACACATGACTGCGCTATGTGGGGCTCGCTAGCGGAACTTGAATTCCGCGACTTGGAACAAGGATGAAAGAATGGGTTGTGACAAAAACGATGGTGGCTTGAGGAGCAGTGTTTGTGGCTCCTATAGAAGAGTCGCTTTATATCTTGTGTATCAACTATTGCCGATGTTTCTGGATTAAGTATATATTGAAAAATTGCCACCGTTTGTGCGCTTGACGCGGCAATCTTTGCTAAAAAAATTGACCGCTGAAAAATGCGCCATTTCATTACGTCGTGATTAATAACATTGTTGTCTTTCTACACATCTGTTCGAAGCTTCAGAGATTCTATGAAGCGGTCGGCTTCCACCGGCCACTGAGACTAAGGACTAAGGCGCGACACTAGGCTGCTTGAGCTGACAGCTGCTAAGTGGTTTAATCAAACTGGACCTGATGTTTATGCTGTATTTCTGCTTCGTCACAAAGAAGTTATGCTGCAGTAAACGCTTATCAGAATTCGAGAGGGTTCACTTAAACACACATATAACGCACATGCAGGTACGTGTTTCGCAACCACAAGTTGATTTGTTTCTCCCTCTGTTTTTTATTTTGCCCTCTCGAACTGAAATCTTGAGCCCAACTGCGACACCTCGCCACCAGAGGTCGGCGAAAAACCGACACATGGTCTGCAATGAGCCAAGAAATGGCGAAAATGAAAGAAAAAATAACAGTCCCATAAAAGCCGGCCACATGCCCGCCCAATGAGGAGGTCAACTGGCTCTAAATGCGCTCAAAGGTGTGTTCGAGTGCCGAACATGCGCGACCTAGAAAAAAAAACATTCTAATCAAGGCGTCAGCCATTACAACTGCATTGTATACTTTTCAGATGAGCAATAACTATGTTTGCACCGAGAAAACATTTAGTCGTGAGTAAACAGTTGTGACATCATAACGAAACGTCCACACCTCGCAAACAAACGACTGCTATCAGACGTTGTATCCATCAGGTACATTCACACAAACAAGTGTAAATGCACTGCAGCAGTTTAATGAAATAAATTCCGCATCCAGTGACAGAACACCTGCACTCCTTATACCGCATTTACACGGGCGTCCTTAACCACAGTTAAGGCAACTACGGTTCCCCGTAACTATAGTTAGCCGCGCTCACACGGCAGACGAAACTGCAGTTACGCCACATAACCACGGTTACCCAAATCGAGCTTGCTGACCACCGTTTGCTACCTTAACCGACAAGATGGCGGCGCCCGTGGCAGCAGCAACCCTTTCCCTAAAGTAACCAACACCAAAAATGGACAGCTAATTCCTTCCAAAAAAAGGAAAATCCATTTTCTCAGAAGGCGCCACAACAGTTGGCCCGCATGTTTGCCTGCCCGCTCGGACCCGACATTCCCAGCGGGATTAACAATTGGTTCCGTCGAAGCTCGTCAACCCGGGCGCCGTTCCGCAATTAGAGCTGTCATCGGACTCCGGTGGGGTGCTTCCGCTGTGTGCGACTGCCCGCTCGGTCCTGGCTTTCCTAGGGGGAATTGCGTTCTCGATGAGCATGTGCGGCTTAAATTCCACGCCGATACCCTTTCGTTGGGGTTCTCAAATCTGGCCCCCGCTGTCCATCCGTCATTCCCATTGCTCCCCTCCTTGACAAGACTACTATTTTTCAAGATTTTCCCACGAGATGTTCATCGCAAGTTCGCGTCGCGTCAGGTGTCTGTCAAGACCGGGTGACCGGTCCTAATGGCCCCGCGAATCATCGATTCCTTACACACCTCATACACACCTCATAATACATTCTTTATAGTTCTGCATTTTTCCTGCAGCTATAATACCGTTTTTGGCGTTGTCGTTGTCCTGGATAACGTGAATTTCGGAGCAGAAACAAGGAACAAGAGACCAAACAAAGGTTATTCGGGAGGATATAAATGCGAAATTATAGGTATATGCATCTGTTTGCATTACGGAACGGCAACATACAGAAGTTGTGCGCGATTCGAAGGGTCAAGAAATCAGTCATAATCTTCGATGGTGTTATACAGGTTTTTCGCTTTGTTCGTGTTTTTTCTTCAAATCAGCAGGTGTCCTTGTTAAGAACTGCTTGAATCACGTTCTCTCGCCATTGCCGACTGCTTCAGATTCTGTTGTCAACGTGTCACGTACAGCACCATGTGACGTCAGCGCCGTCATCGAGCATGAACACGAAGCAGTCTTGCTTTGGGCCATCCGCGCTGCGACGAATTTATTGTGTGCTTGTTGGACTGAACTTATTTGTTTGCAGCATCAAACAAAGCTACCACGGGTTATTTTAATTTATGTGCTTTGCGTGCCACCTGGTGTGTGATACGATGACAGACAGATACGGCTGCTACGCCAGGGGGGAAAGGGGCTCACTGAATCTCTTGACAGCAGCCCTCGTTGCAGGAAGACCGGAGGGGAGCGTCTTCCTGTAGGCTCGGGCCGAACGGACATTGTGGTCGAGCGCCGAAAGCCAAGAGCGGGCTTCGTCATCCGGTCGTCCAAGCAGGGGAAACCGAACACCAAGCGGCACAGAATGAACACTGCGGCGGTGCGATCAACTCCGCTTCGGAAGCGGCGCTCGTCGGAACTGCAAAAAGTCGACCTCAATATTTCGACCTCACTGAATGACGACTTCACTCAACCTCGAACTCACGCGTGAGGTTAAGGTCTGATTTGCAGACCTCACTCACTAAATTTCGAGTCGTCACTGATCTCACCTCAACCTCCCCTCGTTACGTGAGGTTGAGGTCATTTTGAGGTTTAGGTCGGCCTCATCAGGTTGCCAATATCTGACCACAAACGCAACTTATTTAAAAGTGAGAGGCATCTACCTTGGATAATGCCTAGGAAGACGTCCGGAAAGAGTACAGAGGGCGCAAGAAGCACGCGGAGACAGCCGGCGAACTGCCCAGGCACACGACAAGAGTCAGCTTCCTGAGAGCAGTGTACCTTGACAGGTCTCCCGCGATGGCACCGTTGGTCATAAACCGATCCCTAGTGCTTCTTAATACGCAGTTATTGGGATATCACAACTTTCCTATCTGATATTCCCCAAGAGGTTACTGTGCTTACTGGGCTGCTGAATTTCATCATTTCTGACATGTACAGTTCGGAACCCGAGTCGTCCCCTTCTAGGGTGAGGGGTGAAGTTACGCAAGTTTACGAAGCGAGCTCAGAGAACCAAATAATGAATTGGTTCCGAAAAATATGACATATTAGGAAAATAAATTGCAGTACCAAAATGTCATGCAAACAACTTCGCACTGGACTGGAATCATGTTTACCTCATAAGTATAGCAAGGAATTGCGAATACCACCATATGAAACAATTTTCAAAGTGACAAATGTGTCAATGTGCCTACTAAAATTCATTGTTCTTTTTTTCTGAAATTAAATATCTCATCGTACGAAAGTTGAAATTCAAAAATTCAAATCCTTCACTATGAACAGATACATGCTCCGAACTGGATTTAAGTATTTAAAATAGCTCTTTAAAAGCAACAGTTCTTGGCTTGCTCGAGACACAAGGCGAAAAGCACGCGTTTCATAACTTTTTCAATTTTTCACAGTTCAAAATTTTCTTAATATTTCGGGGAAGGGAAGTGTGAAGTTTCATACTTTTTCTTCTGTGCTGAGAAAATGTGTTGTCTCCCTTGGTTTAGTAGACTTAATAAACGTACAATTTTGGGACCGCGGTCGATAGGGATGATGGACGGTCAATGATCTGCCACGGCTGCCTGGCACCCGACGTGGCACAATGCTCTTAGTGCGTCTTTTTTCTCCCGATTGCCAAAACTAAGCAGTCGCGCTTGTGCATCAGGCAAAGCTTATGTGTGAGCGACCGCCGCTGAAAGGATACGCATACGGCGAATTTATCTGGAAGCGGTACTAGTCTGGCAGGAACAATGCCGAACGTGTGGCCGAGTTCTGAAGTTTGGCAAGTGCTCTGTTTTCCGCGATTACTCCGACATGCACGCAAACGACGTCTTTGAGGCCCGTGCCACACAGAAGAGAGTGGCATATTTCAGGGCACTCTCACTGGCCCCTTTGAACAATTAGACAATATTCTATGCTCCAGTCAGTAGCAACGAACGATTTTTTTTGTCTTGTTTGACCTACATTTTGCAGATATTTTTCCCGACGCAATTACAGCTGTTGTTAACAATACTACTACGGGTTCTTTAGATTCTTTTTATTTTCTCTTTGTTTCAGATCTCCAGAACTATTCCTTATATTATTTTACACTTCTCTAATAGGATTAAGTATATTTAGTGGCACGGACACGGTCACCTTTATACCTCAGTCCTTTTTTTTTCTCTATTCACAGCATAGTATTGTTCACCGATCGTATTGATTTCTTCCACTCTTTGTTCTGTTTTCGTGCTCCTGGACATAATATACTGCAATGGACTCACCTAATGATTTATTTTGGCCTCTTAAGGGTCTTGCTCCTTTATTTATTTTATTTATTTAAAAGATACCGCAGTCATCGAAGACCAAGCAGGGAGGGCAATACAGGTCACAAGAAAATGCATTTCAGTGCCACCATTGGCAAGCAATCACAAAATATAAAACGAACACGGGCATTAAACGAAACGACATTAAACGAAAGGTCACTATAACATTTATTTGTAACATTAAAGAAACGTTAGAATGAGGCATTAAGAACGTAGAAATAACAATTGACCAAAAACAAAAAAAAACATTAAATAACAGTGTATCGGTGTGCTACCTCGGACCTGATGGCTACCATGTATGTTATGCGAAGCGTAAGGTACATCGAACCCTCTACTGTTTTCTATACGCTTATTTCTCTAAAGGACTTTTGCCGCAGTACTGCAGGGTGTTCACCGGAGGGGATTCCAAGAGAAGGCAAGCACAGCAAGCGGCGGCAGAAAGTTAGGTGGGCAGTTGATATTAAGAAGTTTGCGGGCTGTGGGGACCTGCCCTGCAGTCCCCTGTGTTTTTGCTTTCCCGCGAGGCACTGTGCAGCAGCAGGCTCACCTCGAGCAGGAACGCATTCCCTTCGTCAGTTACATTAACTAGCAAGAGAGGGCGCCAGCATCGCAGCGCGAGAGAGTGCTTGAAGCCCGCGCGCGGGAGAGGACATGAGGCTCTGCGGCTGGGATCGTCGGCGCGAGTGGATGTCTCGCTCGCGGCTCCGCCCTTCCCCGGCGGTGCGAGGAAACGGCGGGAAGGCTGGCTCCCATATATCGTCCCGTCCAGGCCTCGGAGTATCCCTTGCCGTAGCGTGGGCGAACATTCGCTCGTAACCTTGCTGGTGAGTTGAGTCAGACGACCTTGATTCATTAGCGTACCTTGTTGATAGCTGGCGTTGTTGTTGCTGTAGCAATAAATGCCTGTTTGTGTCAGCCAATGTGACGTTCCTTTGTTCCCTCAGAGCAAGGCCCGCCGTGGTTGGCGTGCACTCGGTTGCGACGCGATCACGGGGTGGGGTCCGGGCGGCTTTGATCCGTGTCAGCCGCGATTAAGTGGGGAGAACGTAATTATATCTCCACAGTAAACCCCACTCCGCTTAAGGGAAACCCTGGCCCTCAAGCCAAAAAATTTAAGAGGGCTCATCCCAGATTATACGTTTGTCCTCCTGCGTTCACGTGAATAGTATCTGTACACCCCGTATTATATAATTACGCACAGCTTACTGCCACTATTGTTTTTCCTAGTGATTACGTATAATGGTACCGTAATCGTTTTGGCTTTCCTATCTCACATGATTCTCGGAATAATTTATAACTAAAAAAATTATTAATCGCTTTTTCGTTTGTTTTCTTGAGGTCGAGCACCCGACCTCAACCTCAGAATTTTTGGTTGAGGTGAGGTTTAGTAAGGTGGCCTCAGGAAAACTGAGGTGAGGCAGAACCACCTAGACTAGGAGAAGGCCTCCGCACTCGCCCGCACCTATCCTCTGACGTCACCACACTCTGCCCTAGCCGTTACACTGCGCGTGGTGTCGCTCTTGAACACCAGATGGCGCTAGGTGCTGCGCGATGCACTAGACGCGCATAGCGTGCGCTGTCGAGACACCGCAGGAGAACGTCGCTGCACGTGGTTCGGTTTTCTACATTTATTCCTCTGTGCACACGTGCGGTCTGTTCGATGTCATGGGGCGATTCTGTGTGCCAAACTGTAGAGGAAACTACGACAACGGGCCAAAGGTCAGGCTGTTTGGGTTCCCAAGTGATTCCGTGCGAAGGAAAAAATGGCAGCGGGCAGTGCGACGGGACGATGTCGACGTTGGAAAACTAAAAGATCCGCTGGTAAGTGTTGTCTCGCTTTTCAATTCGTGCAGTGATGATTTATATGAACAATGTACAATGAAAGTGTATTAGTGCAAACTGCGATATTCCATGGTTACATAAATACGTTTTCAAGCGACCATTTATTTACACGTGTAATCCACGTTGGCTCGCACGCGTTTGCGATGGCGTCTGTATACTCATTCGTTGAACGGCTCATGGATCAGTAAAATGCGCTTTTTACAGATTTCGCGCTTAGATTTGTAAGCGTATGTCACAATTTTGCAGGCATCAAAGTGTGTTCATAATATGATGGCGCTGGTTGTTTCGCAGGTTTGTGAACCGCATTTCAAGCCCGAGCACCTACGTACAACATCAAAATACACGGATTGCGACAGACGGACCATCGAGGTTGAAATGAAGCTCACCCGGCTCACGCCTGATGCCATTCCAACAATCTTTCCCGACTGCCCACAATATATTTCGGGCTCTCGCCAGTCGAGAGAAGACCCTGATGCCAAGCGAACACGTGTGGAGAGCGAACAGCTTCAAAGGGCCTTAAAGCAGTCAGCTTTAGCGCACGAGAACGAGGAACGAGAGAACCAAGTTAACAGCCTCCAAGACATCAATTCACGTCTGCACAAGCTGGGGGAGAGAAGGTTTTGGACGACAGCAGTACCTTGCGACAGCTGCATGATCTTTGCTCACGTCAAAGTGACAACAGATGCTCCTGAGACTTTTGTGTCAGTGACTGTGCTGTCGGATATGTCTGTGCGTGTGTTTTGTAGAGGTGCTCGTCTTACATCTGACAAGTGTTTTGAGATCCCGGATTATATCCACGATTTCCGCGTGCTTGTTCAGCTCTTGGATAATGTCGAGGGCCACTGCACTAAAGGAGAACCACAACAAGTGGACAAAGGAAAGGCTGCACTAAAATTGGTGATCTCACTTCTTGACGATATTTCAAGTGGGGACCTTCTGGAGGACGAAAAGGTGGGCGCTGTGACGTTCCTCAAAGAGCAGTGTCACCTGCTCATGAAGAGGAATAATGCTGTTCGCTACTCTGCGGAACTTTTGGTCTTGTGTAGCATTTTGTACACCATTTCACCGCATGGCTACAAGTTTTTGAGGAGCAGTGAAAAGCTGGTGTTGCCTCATACTGCTACAATCAAGCGTGTCTGTGGTGCACTTGATGTTAGTCCTTTAAAGGAGCAAAATGAAGAGGGCTTCCTATGATATATGAAAAGGAGGGCAAGTCTGCTGAAAGCTCATGAAAGAAACGCAACATTAATGGTAGATGAAATACACTTACAGCAGTTCTTTGAATACAAAAGTGGCAGCATAACAGGTGCTGCTGCGAACTGTTCTGAACCTGCTAAGACAGCGCATGTATTTATGGTGCAGTCTCTCCTGTCACCGTTCAAAGATGTTGCACACATCCTTCCAGTGTCATAAATTACTGCGGAGGAACTGCATGAAACTGTAAAAAAAATAGCCTTGAGACTTGAAGAAGCGAACCTTCATATTGTTGCAGTCATCACAGACAATAACTCAATTAACCGGAAAGTAATGGCTATGTTCAGTGAGGACCAGAAGCTGGAAATTGTTTACCCCCATTCAGATAATCCGCAGCAGCCACTCTTTCATATTGTTGACTCTGTGCATTTGCTTAAATGTATCAGAAACACTTGGCTAAACCAAAACAATCCTGACAAATGTCTATATTACCCACCTTTTCCCTGTGAAACCACAGAAAGTAAGAAAATGAAGGGTGCTTCATTCACATCACTCAGAAAGCTCCATGAGGCTGAACAAACTAATACTGCGAAAGTGGCTTTTGGTCTAACGTATAAAGCATTAAATCCTACAAATACTGAGAGGCAGAACGTGAAACTTGCTCTGCGAATTTTTAACTCTTTTGTTACATCTGCTTTGAGGGTAAGAGGCGAAACACTGCATCTGACGCTTGCAGATGGTACTGCAGATTTCATTGACCTAATTGTGCGATGGTGGAGCATCGTCAACGTCAAGACTCCCCATAAGGGACACAGAGTGAGATATGTGTGGCAAGAGCCAGTACGAGAAATCAATGGCGAGCAGCTGCAGTTCCTCGACACATTTGTTACCTGGCTCGACGACTGGAAAAGTAGGTGCGTGCACACAGGGGCGTTGACAAAGGACACCCACTCAGCTCTCCGCCTTTCCGCATACGCCTTGATCGAAGTGTCAAGATATTGTTTGGAGGAGCTCGGTTTTATATACGTTCTCCTTGGAAAATTTCAAACCGACCCCCTCGAAGCTCGGTTAGGAAAGTACCGTAAGCTCTGTGGGTCCCATTACAATGTGTCGATCACACAGGTATTTGAAGCGGAGGCAAAGATCCGCCTCCAGAACACACTGATCTTGTCAGATATGCCAGCATGAACTGACACTTGCAAAGAGCTGTGTGCTGAAATCCTGATTGAGAAATATAACATAAAGCTAAGAAGCTGTGACCTAAAGAAGCCCCAGGAAGACATGCCGGAATTGGTGTACATCGCTGGCTACTGTGGCTATGCTGCTTTGAAGCACCAGCCTTGCAATGACTGCTGTGATTTTATTCACAATTACTAGAATTACAATTACGAAAACTAGAAGTGCCAGCATTGGGGAGGCTTAAATTAAAGAGTGGCGTGTGCAGGTCAAGTGGCAGACACGAAATCAGCAGCAGGGGCGAAAGAGTTATGATGGAGTGAGAGGGGTGAGGATGGCAAAGTGACGGAGATGCATATACTGATCACACGGCGACCACGCGTGAAACAGCGCTGCTCTGCATACAGCGGCCTTGATGCGGTAAAGTGAAAAAGTAGCGTTTGGTGGTCACTCGGCTATCATCTGATAACTAGGAGGAGAGGCCATATTATCCGCCTCGTGTCCGTTAGCCCGAGAGGGACGGGCAGAAGTGACATGACTAGGCCCTCATTGTTCTATAGTAGCTCACTTCCAGAACAGTTCCAAATAAACTGCACTACCGACGAATGCGTAAGGAAGCTGATGACACTGGTGGCGAGGGGTGGGGGAATGGAAACAATTCACTGCTGCGCTGTTAGTGTGACAACCCTGCAGCATTGTCGTTATGGTTAAGTGTACAGGAGCGTTGGTGTGCATTTCAAGGGCAACAGCCCGAAAGACGTTAATGAAAGAAGAGCAGACAAAGCACGACAACTGGCTCACAGCTGATGTTTATTCACAGACACTTACCTTGTATTGGTCACGTTCTCTGTGAACAGAATTGATTTGTGAGTGAGCACTCGTCCTGTGTTTCCTGTCCTTGTGTATATGTGTTTGTAAGCAGAAATGAAAGCAGCTGGCATTAGAGTGGGCAGTGTGGCGTGAATGAAAGCCCGTGTACAGAATGCCTCCAAAGCCCCAGCTCAGTGTAGAGCATGAGCGGCTGCGCAAACGAGCACGGACCAAGGCGACGTATGTGCGCCTGACTGCAGGCACCTAAGAAGGGTGACAGACCAAGCTGGAACCACCGATAGATTGCAACCGACAAAATAGAGCCCCATCGGCCTGATTTTTGTTAGGCAAAAATTGTGGGCTTAAAATATGCGGAGGTAGCAGAGTACTTCAGTGTGCGCAGACCGATAGTGTGTGCGTCAGTGCGCATGCAGGCCAAAGGAGCTGTTTGGCGATTAACAGGGAGGGGGAAAATGGGGACACAGGACTTGGCTTGTGGTGAACTAGCTACCGGAGGGCTGACCCCTTGAAGGAAGGACAAAGGTAGCTGGCATTATTTTTTTTTTGAGAGAGAGAGAGAGCGCATATAAGAGGTGCACCCCGATTTTCCTGCCTTAAATCTCCGGACCAAAATCTGGGGAATCCCAAGAAGTGGCCGAACTTTGCACCCTCATAATAAAGGAAAAAGATTCACCTGGGTCGTTGTAACTGGTACCTCCGTGAAGGCAAATATTAATGAAATCAAGAAACTTACCTTATAAGTGCCTAATTATACCTGAATAAATTCAGCGGGCATTTTAAGACTAAGAGACCAAAGTAAAAATGCCTCTTTCGAGACGCATTTTATAATGACCCTTTAACAGCCCCAGCGGCAATCGAAGTAGCTGATTGATGCTATTTGATACATCTTCCGCGCTTCGGTCTTTTCCAACTATTTTTCTCAATTAGAGTCCACCCCGTCAGCAGAGTAAAAAAAAAACATTCTGTGGAAAATAAAAAGCGTTCAATATCGTGGGACCACGAATCTAACTGCAGGCGTTCAAAACATTCGGTGCTCCATCACTGCTTCACTATTTCAACCACGGATGCTGCAGGTGAAAGAAAACAGTTACAGGTGGCATATTTTTATTATTAAATTATATTCTCTTCATAGGGCACCTCTCAGCTTGTTGTGCGTACAGCTTCAACATCAAGAGGTCAGTGTTGCCAACATAAGATAACAATGCTTTCCAGGGCGCTGTACTTTATGACTAGCTCACACCGCAAGGAAAAAGGTACACAGTTGAGCAGGCGGAACAAGAAATCTCATCGCACTTCCAAGTGTATGCAACCTTGACAACAAAAGAGGAAAGCGTGACAAAGTGTCTCATCGATACGTATAACAGAACGAGAAGATGAGTCACGAATACTGTTCCTGTTGTACTCTTCGCTCAACGTCGATGCACCCAACGAACATTTACAGTCCAATCAACATGCTATGGTTTGCCATGACTTAAAACAAGTGAAATCGTGGTCACATAATGCAGAGACAGCAATAAGAACTGAGCATGACAGCTGAGGCGTGGAATGTAACTGGCGTTTTATGTGTGTGTTTGAATGACTTGGTCCATTGAGTCCGCGTTCCTATGTTCCAAAGAACACACAGTGTATGGATGACAGACATAGGAGTGAGCTTGCACTCAGTTTAAGTTAGGGCACGTGGTCAAAATAACAGCGTTAATGTATTCATGCCTATTACTACAAGAACACATCGTCAGTAATATTCCAGGAACCATCAACTGCTTTGTATAGGGACGCTGTGGTTACGTACTTGGGCCAGCACTGTTCCTAGACGTACATTATCCAAGCAGCACAGAAGCTGCCCCCGTACTGCTGACATGACCGGACATTCTGCCTCAAGTGTGCCCGCCATGCAAACCACAGGGCTCAGTGCATTTGGCATGGAGATTCATGTACACCGACAAAGAGAACGAGTAGACGGTGGCCTTATCCCACCACATGCATGAGGACGCAGGTAAGGGGGACGAAAATGCCACATCAACAAGAAACAAAATCAATAACAACACTATGTACACAAGTTTGACAAGAGTCCATGCTCGTCACGTTGCGCATAAGCGTCCCGTGGTCGTATCCTTTAAACTTAAACTTCGAGTCACACGGGGCAGCATGTTTGCTGAATATTCAGCTCTCCCTCACTGAAACAGACAGCTCAAGCGCACGAGAGCTTAAGCTTTCTGAGCCCGATACTCGTTTTCCTCTAACTTGAGGACACCTTCTCCAACCAGACGCGGTCCGCCGCCACTCACACTTCGGTGCCGCCGCTACCATCGACACTAGCGACCAGGTTGTACGCTGGCGGTGGCGTGGCGCACACTTCGCTCAAGTGTCCGACGCCCTGGCGTCTCCAATGGCTCCACCTTGTTCCGGCAGCAGAAGCGGTGGTGCATCCCGGCGCTTGCCTGCCGGGAGGCGCAGTTGCAACGTCGGCCCATTGACGTTCATGTAGGTCGGTGCTGTAGCCTTGTCATCCTCATGGGTGCTGCCGCCATGGGCTAGTATGGGCATCAGTTCGATTCCGTCCCTCGCGATGGCGCTGCCGTTAGGAACGGTAGTGGTGGCCATCTTGGCGTAGTGCGGCTCCGAGCCCGTCTCAATGCCGGCGCGGCTCGTGTTGATGTAGTTCTGGCCGTTAGACTTCATGTCCAGGTAATCCGGGTTTGCACTGTTGTTTCCCATGGCGAGGTAGTCGTCTTCCTTCATGAGATGGTTCACATTGGCGTAGGGGTCGTTCAAGGCCATGTAGTACTGCATAGGAAAGGATTTCGCTTAAGCACTAGAGCCGATGTATAAATAAGTGCGAAGCTTGAAAGCACCACACTTATTTGTTTTGATTTGATTGTGACTTCTTCTGGCTCAGAATATTCTGCTTGCTACAAGTCTTTCAAGTGGTATCACAACGAATAGCCTTGCATACTCTACAAAAGCAAACACATAGTCAGAATGACATCAGACCGCCCGCATGCATCAGTTCTGGCCAATTAAGCTGGCTATGCCGAAGTTAGTTGCTTTACGTTAGTGATTTGCCAGATTGGGGAGGAATGAAAGTTAAAAAAACTGGAGGGGACAAGCTCCGCCTCAAGGGTGCGACGCGAGAGCGTTAATGGGTAAATGTACATGTATGCAAAATTGGTCATTCCCTACTTTACATTCATAGACCGCTCGGAGTCCTCCTACCACCTCTGGTGCAGTGGTGCGGCGGTTATGCGATGCGCCATTTTCAAACACAGCCACCGGTGAGACTCCGGTTGCTCTTCCCAAGAACCTCTCGCGACTATTCATTAACATAACTGTCACCTGGTACGGTAGGCAGCTTGGTTAAAATCCCATGGGCAGGTTCTGATCGACCACGTCCTGACGACGAGGCCGAGGTT
Organism: Amblyomma americanum; assembly: GCF_052857255.1. NCBI lineage: Eukaryota > Metazoa > Arthropoda > Arachnida > Ixodida > Ixodidae > Amblyomma > Amblyomma americanum. The sequence goes on from NC_135500.1 coordinate 200,927,710, forward strand.
TTCACTTATCGGTACTCTTAACGCTGACGCATTGATGTAAAATCATGACTATCGTGCGTTTTTAGATTCACTAAACAATTGTCTTCGCTCAGCTAAGTCCACGAGATGCACTTTATTTATGTGCGATACACGTAACAACAGTTAATAAGAGCACGTTAACTAGAAGCTAACTTACATCTCACACTCCGGCCTGCAGAAGGTCGCCGAGGCGGGTGACCAAAGCTGAAAAGTCCGGCCGCTCCGTTGGCTCTGCCTGCCAGCAGCTCTGCATGATCTCGTACCTGCGTTGAAAAGAAAGTAACGTATTAAGGCACTGCATCTGGCCAAGAAAGTCTTTGCAGCGCTTAGCGCATATGACAGTATGTTGGTGCTAAGTTTCTTACACGTCGTCGGGTGCGTAGTCAGGCTTTTCCATCCTGTAGTCGTTCTTAAGCCTCTTATAGAAGGACTCGTCGATGACAACTCCAGGATAAGGATTTCCCCCCAAGGAGAACATCTCCCACAGCAGCACTCCGTATGACCACCTGTGAAAAAGATGATAGGTCATTCCGATGTCCTTGATTTCTTGACAATCCCAGGCAAGCAAGATAATTTAGGACTACTGCAACACCGTGTTCAGCTATATTTTCAGTAGTTGGCCTTTCTTTGTTTTGCACGCATTTTGACGTACCCTCGGATACGTTCAGTTCAAGCGGCCAGACATAAGAATGCACAAAATGAATCTTGGTCCACTGTACATGACCATGCACATTCCCTTAAGACCACGGTTTGCGGTTGAAATGCCTTGAATTTCAGCGTGACAGTAAACAACGCACTAATATTAAAGAGCTGGACTCGCTCTGGGTAACTTTTTCATTGCAGGCGAACTGTCGTCACTTCAAGAACACACGTGGTTCACACCAACAAGAGGCGCACAGGCTAAACCCTCATCACCATCATCATCAGTGCAGCCAAGTTCACTGCAGGCCAAAGGCCTCTTCCATTTACCTCCAAATCACCCTGCCTTGCTCAATTACTCAAAACATCATCATTGGAAAATCATCGCAGTATGGTTGACTGGTCGAAGAAAGCAGTATATGTCTTAAGCTGACGGACACATTCTGCATAAAGCGTGCCTTTTACTACGTTTTTCGATCGTGAAGCAATGAGAAACGTACACGTCGCTTTTTGTCGTGAAGACTCTGTCCATGATTGACTCAATAGCGGTCCATTTCACGGGTAGGAGGCCCTGAAAAGAGTAAGGAGGCAGCGCTGTTAGATTCCCGTAAGGGAAAGAACATTCAGAACGAACTTATTTTAATACGTATACCTACAGCGGATAGCGCTCTCTCACAACAACCGTCCCGGGTAGTCATAGGTGCATTTTGTCAGCACCAAATCGAATATTAATTTCCTTACAGTAATGAAGCCTGAAATGCACACAGGCCTCACTAATACCCATTCCAGCCAAGCACACCTTGCCATGAAAAAAATTCAACGAATTCAGTTGATCATTACAATTTCTTCCAAAACTTTTAGCATGACAGTTTTGTTGACACTGGCTTTCATACTGCCAATCCTTCGGCGTGCGTAGTTAGGACAGCAGAGTGTCATGCAACCCTGTGGTGCCGTTTATATGACGCTTCAAGATGACTGCAATTTTTTAGATGTCGGCAGCGTCAGCTGATAGCTAAAAAGCAGTAACAATTGGGGCGCAAAAGAGCGCACAAGTTATTGCTAACGCTCTACCGGTCTGTAAGAACCATAAGCAAAACTATAGACTACATTATAGTAGCGATAAGCGAACCGAATGCAATAGTTTACTAAGATGACCGTGTGTTATAATCGCACATAATGTTGCTTTAGAAAAGGTCTATTGACAAAAACAGCCTATGTCGTCTCTAGAGCAGTAAATAAACAACTAATTCTCAATGACATTTTCCTGCACATATATAAGCAAATATATTCTTTCCAAGCGCATATGACTATTCTTTCAATGTTGTGAAAGAGAGAAACTTTCTAAACTCTGCAGTTTGGCAGTTTATTTCGGTGCGATAATAAAATTTTGTGTCCACTGAACTGCCCAGTACAATGAACGCACTACACTGCCGCACAATTTCAGCAACCACACAGCGACAGATACTGAGCGTGAGCAGAATGCCGAAGTAAGGTACAGTTGAACCTCGTTATAACGAAGCTGAAGGGGCCCGACAATTACTTCGTTATAGCCGTAGCTTCGTTATAGCCCATGTTGACCGAGCTTCCAAGCGGAATCGTCGTCCCTTCGTTATATCCATTATATTGTTATAAATTGTTCAGTTATAATGAGGTTCGAGTGCACTTCTATTCGTACATAGATCTGTACTCTGTAAATAATTTTATCTTGCCCAATAACAAACGCTACTATAGTTAGATACAACTCAAGAACCCTCAAGGGAGGCCGTCCCACCAATGGCGTCGAGCTATTGCCATCACGTGATGGTCAACCGCTTTGCACCTGGCAGCTACCTACGATGTCACACCAGCAGGTATCAGGCGGTTTACCGCAGTGTCGACACCATTCGTTGGAAAGCTTCGTATGAGAGGCATTAGCCGCTTCGTTCTGCAACTGTACCTGACTATAACGTAATCTGCGTTTAGGAGCTCTGATGCTACAGAAATTTTCCTGAAACAAAAAAAAAATTGTTGGTTGATTTTACATAGCGTCAACTCTCCAGCGACCCAGCTACACTGTCTGAACTCTCATACTGCCATTTCGTCGCCTCAGCCTTGACTGACGGTGAACTGAACGCTTGTGAGGAATGGCTGAAAAATTGGAGGACGCTTAAGCTTCATCTTTAAGAGTGAGACGCGATAGCGTGTCGCAGCGTTGCCGAGGAGTACACGGAACGCCATCACCCGTTCGGAGCGATGCGTGGCCCGTTGGACAAGTTAAGGAAAGGACGCCTGTCTCACATATCTCGGCGGACACACGAACCGGGCCGTAAGGGAAGGAAAACGACATTGACACTTGCTTTTAAGGAAAGGAAATGACGCCTGTCTCATATTTCTCATTCAATCGATCGATGTATCAATAATTCAATCGATCGATCGACGGTCAATATATTGATCAATCGATCAATAAATCAATAGATTGATCAATATATCGATCAGTCAGTCAATTAATCTATCAATCAACCCATCTATCCATCAATCAATCCTTAGCGCTGTCGCGTTAAAATCCCTTCCCTTACGGTGCGGTTGAGGTGTCCACCAAGATGAGTCATTTTTCGCTGACGGCCAAAGACGCCGACGCCGATGAGCTCCTTAACGCTGTCGAGTTAAAATAGCGAACTTACGTCTCCCTTCTTGACGTAATTGGAGTACTTGTAACAGTCCTTGGCGAGCCCAAAATCGCAGATTTTCACGACGTTTTCTTCACTCAACAAGACGTTTCTCGCCGCCAAGTCTCTGTGAATCAACTGCAAGAAAAACAAGAAGAAGCGCGTCTGTTTTGTGTGTGTGTAACAATCATGACAATACAAAAAGCAGAGAGTTTGGTTACGCGAAGATAAACCACGATAATTAAGGCGTGCTCATCGTTAATATTGTTTTCCTTTGCAGCTTTCGCTGCCGTTTATACTCTGCTAGTTATGCAGAGCTCGTCTTAGACTTGTTCACATTCGTGAGTCATACACATGTTCTAAATTTCCGCACAAATATGTTTACTTTGACGCGTGGGTTTTTGCTTTAAAGTATGCCAAGCATATTCGTTTCATTTTTTTAATTAACTCTGCGTCGGAAGACTTTTTGATTCTATCGGTCCGCCGGCCACTTCTTGTCTCTGCATAAACAAACTCATCAGCGAAGTTATTATAAAACGTCTAAACATGAAACAGTTTAGAGAGGAGCTAGACTCAGCTGAAGTACGTAGGTTCGTTGTGCGCTTCTTCGATGTTAAAACATGCCGTAGTATTTTTAGCATTGCTCTCCCCACGAAGTTGCTAAAAATTCCCGCAGTGCCCCAAAATAACTGTAGACATGAGAAACACAACTCATGTAATACAACGCTGACACAATACTGTTAACAAAAGCCCAGTCACAGGCTTCCAAACACAGCTGCTACTGTGACGAACGTATCAGCAGATGCGTTGAGCCGTTTGTCATCGAATGTTCATGCTTTCACTTTTAGAAATGTTTGTGCACATGGATTTTTATTCGCACTTGATGCCGGTATGAGCTAAACCACAATTTCAGTAAAAGTTCATAAACAAACAGCGCTCCCCACGGCGTCCGATTGGCTGAAGTAATCCGCAGTGAAACAAGCAGGTAGCGTTTTATCGAATTTTGGCAGCTGTGGCCGCAAGCACGCTGGTATGACGAGCTAAAACAATCGGTTCGCTGAAATTTCTGTCAGATGCGTTATGAACGCGTTCAAGCGCCCAAAATCGTTTGGTGGAGCAGAACTCCGCCTACGACACCTCTTTAGAGCTCCGTGGGAGCAGATTCGCACAGCTATTCGCACACCAGTTCATCATATGACAGAGCGGAGCAAAACTGTTAGGCGACTCAACACCCGACAAGACGACAGCAAAGGATCCAGCCGCTATTGGACTGTTCTTGCGCACGACAAGCCTTACGTAATCGGCGTATAGTCTCAGAACAAAAGCTTAAAGCAAGGAAAATTATGGGCACCAGGAATGAAACTTTGACTGTTCAGCAATTATGGGTCCCCCTGGCTTCATCCCCGCTGTCACTATTGTCCATAATGGCTCTGTGCGCGTGGTGCCATGCGCGAGTAATGTACTACGAGAGCCACTTGTGTGATCACATGAATGGCTTTTGATAGCTGTCGCTACGCGCTCAGAAACCATCGGGCTCTCTGACAATTTGGGTGAGCCCATGTAAGCGTTTTGAAAGGAAGACGACATCGAGCTGCTGGCTCTTGTCATCATCCTCAGTGTAAGAGAGAAGGAGTGAAATGTTTATAGAAGGCGGACTGCGCGCACACGTATATACCATCCTGGAGGCAAGGTTGGCGGCGTTAATGCGGGAAACATATACGGTGCCGCGTGTGCATCGACAAGTGACACAGACGCCGTCTGTGACTCTCAAATTGTAAGTGCGACCAATCTGTGATCGACAGATTTTATGTCGGCGTAACTGGTGCGCGGATTTACAGATTTAACACAATTTGAATCTTGTGTGTCATTTTTCTCTGCATCACTTTCTCTCAAATAACGCCTTCACTTCAGGAGGCACTAGGCACCTTTCACTGGCTCTCGTGACTAGCAGAAAAGCACGCTTCGACCAATCGCGGAGCGCTCACCCCCAAGTAAAGTTTTTATAAGAACCGAACTGCGTGCGCGCTTACCTTCCTGGAGGCGAGGTACTCCATTCCGCGGGCGCACTGGAAGGCGAAGCAGAGCAGGTCGCAGGTGGTGAGCGCCGCGTCACTCAGGTTTCCGCGGTCCCGCAGAGAGGAGCCACTCATGAGCGGCGCGTGATTGCCGCTCTCCGGAAGGAAGCCGTCAGTGCTGCTTCCGGTCTTCGACACCGGGGAGCAGAAGTCGTTGCCGCGGCTCGAAGAGGTAGCACTCATCGCCAGGTCCGCGTCGTTGAGCGTCGGTGTATGCTGCTGCCTCTGTTGGCTGGGAGTGGTCATGCAGAGCCGGTTACTCAAACAGTACGTGGAATATGCTGTCGGAATCAATATGAAGGTGGTCGGTTTAGAGTTAAACGACTTCAATAAAATGCTGGTTGAGAGTGGGTGAGGGAACAAACGCGGATTAATGACATCGTAGTCGAAATCAAGAGGAAGAAATGGGCTTGGACAGGTCGTGTAATGCGAAGGCAAGATAACAGCTGGCCCTTAAGGGCAACGGAGTGGATTCCAGGAGAAGGCAAGCGCAGCAGGGGGCGGCAGAAGGTTAGGTGGGCGGAGGAGATTAAGAAGCTTCCAGGCATACGGTGGCCACAGCTGGCAAAAGACAGGGTTTAATGGGGAGGCATGTGAGAGGCAATTGCCTTGCGATGGGCGTAGTCAGGCTGACGATTATGATTAAATGCTCTGTCACAATTATTCGCAAGATCGACGAAAAAAAGTGTCAGCTAACTCATTGGTCCCTCTACTTTGAACCATCACTTGTGCCCGAAAGCGAGTTAGTGATGTACGCGCTACGTAAAAATAGCTCGTCTCGTTCGCCCCGCACGGAAGTCATCTCCACCATTTTGACAGTGACTCTACATAGGCATAATATGCAGTAAAAATACTGCCAAAGGTCAACACGGAGCAGCCCACATTACAATTCTGTTCAACAGAGTAGCCATATAGTATTGTACGCATGAAAACGTCATTCGGCTACAAAACGGTAGCTGTGCATCGTTTTAAAAATCTGTAGTTGACAATAAATTGGATGCTAACGGGAAATTACTCCTTGAATGAGGACTACTCCACCCTGTGAAGTTCTCCTTTTCACGGTGGACGGCTTATGCTTTCGACTGGTGCTCCAAAGCACACCATTGATGGAGCACCCGGAAGTATTCAAACTCGTAAACGCAAGGCACTCCTGAGCCGCAACAGCGATACAAAGCCGGAAGCATGAGCCGTGTTAGATTCTCTTTACAGAAAAATACCGCAAATATTAAATCCCAAAAATCCGCAACAAAACAATTTAGACTGAAGAGGCTTACTGCCAAGCAAACGGCCCAAATGTTGTCCGTGCGCTTCCTTCGAGAAGAAATTAAATTCAATGAGTGTTAAGTGGAAGCCCACAAGGCCGAGGGGACCCCCCCCCCCCCCCCCCCGCACCTGTTACCAGGAGCGGTCATGCCCGGGGGGGGGGGGGGGGGGAATCGAGGAATGTACGTCGAGGCGTGACGCCCGCGCTTAGGGTGAGCTGCGGCACTAATCCTTTCTGTTCCGACGCGTGGCAATCGGTGGATCGAATACCCATGCAGCGAGCTGCGTACGCGGAGTCACGCGCCCAGCACGTTCCAGGAGGAGCGAGGTCCACTGGGCTCGGACCGGCGAGCCCTGGGCTCCGCCCACTTGCACATACGGTGCCACTACACTGCGGTTGGTTAAAATTGGGCGAGAGCTAGATTACTCAAGCTCCGCCCAATTATCGAAGGGGTTAAAACCCGTGGGAAACAACGCCTTGGGACGAGCGCGCCGAGTCTCAAGCTCGGCCGTTTTCAACAGCCTTTTTTATCAGCCTTTTCTTTAAACTGCCTTGTCATCACTGTCTTGTATTTCAATCCCGTCTTAAATAAGTTTTGCTTTGAGAAGTTGGAATTGCTGCCCCAACCGGCACCGTGTCGCCGGACGAGCGGACGAAGACCCATAGTGCTCTTCGTACTGCTAACCGCCGTTCCCATCAGTAGGAGGGCAGGAAAGTTTAACTATGAGCTTATAACAAAGGCAGAAACTAACGCTACGAACTCGTCTCCCAATATTTCTAAGCCATTTTTTATTTTTGCTATATTTTATGTTCGCTAGGGCCAGCTACATCTGGTGACTGAAGTTTGAAGCTCATTCAGAGATGAAATATAGATCTACAGTATGCCAACGAAGTGCGACAGAATGGGGCTTTGAAACATCCTGGTCTTTTACAAGCACTTTGTTTTGTTTTTGTTTTTTTTGCTGCGCAGCTTAGCATCACAACAAGGCGGTCTTTTTTTTCATGCACGCGAAGCATCACAGTAGGGTCATTAGCACGCAACAATTGCTCTCCTATGCGTGAACGAGTGCCGTGGTGGAGGTGCAGTCGATCGGCACCAAAAAGGAGGTAGGTAAGCAAACCCTATCGAGTAATGGGGTCGTCTGTGCGTAAAAGGGGAAGTGAAGATAATTTCATCAAGTTTTGTTCGTAATAAAAATCAACTCTATGAGCTTTCTGGCTACGTTGATTGTTTTTTCGGCTGTAAAAGACGCATTTCTTGCAGCGAAAATTGGAATCAGAATTTTGTCGGCCATTTGATTCAAGCTTGTAACGTCAAGACCGACAAGAAAAAAGCGTTCGCCTTGCTCTATAATGTACCTGCACAGACTGCACCGACGTATCTCTCACAACTGTTACAATAAAACCCTGCAAACGTTAAAAAAATCGCCTGCATTATAGGCTGCCAAAGATTAGGGGCGTGTGCACACAGTGCACACAAAGTAAACCCGGTCTGCTTAATCACTCTGGTCCAAGCCACAGCGCAACCCTCCCCAGCAGACGGGGTTCGAAATGGCAAAGGCAGCACAAGCCGACCGGAAGCCGGGCGACGCCGACGTCGGTGACTTTGGGCTGTGGCATATGTCCGGATCCACTTTGCCAGTCTCGGGGTTCAGCTGGTTGATAAAGTGCTGACGGTGACTGAGCAGGTAGTGTCGGAGGTTCCCGAACTTGCAGTAATCCACGATCACCATCAATCCGCCTGGATGCAGCAGAACAGGTGCTGTCAGAACCACGCACAACAGTGCACTTATGAACGCACTCATTCCCGCCTGAGCATTGCCAAAGCGCACTTTAGTTTTGTCAACGTTTCCAGCTTTTATGCAGTACAGCTGCTGGACATTAAACTAACACACAAGCAACGCTAAATCGGAAAGGACTATCGAGACACCCAGAGTACCGACTTTAAACCAGCTCACGCATGTTCAATGTCAGAGCCTAGTGATGTCTTGTTTCCTGCCCGTTGTTCACACCAAATTTAAGATTCTTCATTGCTCTATGAACTACCAACAAGCTAATGAGGACATTTTAGCCGATGAAACTTACACTTCACAACAAAGCTGCCCAATATTTGACCCATCATTCTTGCTAAGCAGTTCAAACTCACACACTACAGTTGCACATAAAAGTGGGAATGAACCTCACCCTTGGCTGCATTCTTGGTGACGGCGCCGAGGATATTCACAATGTTCAAGTGGCGACCGAGATGAATGAGGATCTTGAGCTCGGCCATCAACGCCTTGCGCTGAGACATGTCGGCTCGTTCTGAGGATCGAAAGAAAGTTAGGAACAATAAGTGCGAGCCACATTAGAGAATGTGACTTCACTTTACACAAGAGAATAAATGTCTGTTACTTGTGCGCAACACGTAGTGGCTCACCTTTGAGCATTTTCACAGCCACCGTAAGTGGTTGTCCGCTGGGTCCAAGACCAATGGCTTCAGCCTTGACAACACGGCCGAAAGCACCCTGTCCCAAGGTTCTACCTGCAGGTGATGAAGCAGGCTGTATTAGATTGCCTTAGCCGCACAACACAATATACCTTCTTTCACCACCGACTTAATCGCTAAAACTAACTAATTGTATTCTAAGGTTTTCTATCCCCCGATTTCAGCGCCGAATCATTCGGATAGGCCAGGGACTTATCGCACGCACCGGTTGTGTATTCAGGACAGCTGGAAGTGGCTCTCATCACTTCCGATGGAGCAATTAAACAACGGCAGTCGGCAGAGAAAAAATTCACCTCTTCGCGTTATTGTCACGTGGTTATTCTTTGTGTTGCATTAACCATGGCGGAGTTCTCGTTACCGTAAGAGTTAAGACAGGTGGGGCTCTCTTTGCTCGACGGCATATTGGAATCAACATTTACGGATGAAAATAGCAATAATAAAAACATTTATAATCAAGGTGGTGTCCTTGTGCAATCATCAAGTTACCCGCTTTGCAGCAGGCGTTTCTTTCTTCCCATTACTCTCTGCTTTTCCGGTGGCCCGTGAAACTAGAGGCGACGAGTGACTGCGTCAGAATATCGTATTTGTGCTGTGCGCGTACCCAGCTTGAGGCGATCTCTGGGGAATTCCCAGCGCTGGTCGTACGGCAGCAACTCTACTTGCTCACACAGCGGCAGGTCTGGGTTGAACATGTCCACCTGACTCTTGTCGAAGAGAGTTTTGTTCAATGACTCCATCTCCTCCTTTTCTTTCTGCGTGATGCGAAAAAAAGTTGCGCACAGCGGTGAGCACTCAACCGTCATTTGATGCACACTCGTCGATCGAGAGTGGACACAACTGTTTCTACTCACCATAACTGCGCGGTATTTCTTGCAGAAGAAGAACAAGGTGACGAGGATGCAAATGACGAATACCGAGATCCCTACGCTTATCCAAGCGATCTGGGTGCTGTTCATGCCCTGCGCCGGTACTCCTGAAACAAGCATAAACAGTTCTTCACATATCTCAATGTTCTGCAGACTACGCCGTCTGTCATATACACTGTCTTAATATCACGGGGACGCACAGCTCGCCTATGGCGACAAGGCAACGTTGAATCAAAGAAGGCACTCCACCACCAAACTCACTGAACTGAAAGCAGTGAAAACTTCCAAGTTGTCTATCGAAGAGCCCTACTCCTTATGTAAATTGCCCACAATATTTTGTGGCACTATATATGAGAACTTGGTTTGCCCTACCTATACTCCTTACCCTTTTCATAATGAAACGAAGCTCGTGGACACGATCGAATCTACAATACGAGTGAATGAGTCACGAGAAGCTCTGTCATGCATACGCGCCACTGGCGACATAGATGGTGGTGACGCCGGGATATTCATAAAAAATTGGATAGCTGTACAGCGCCTAGGAAAGCCAAAAATTTTTTCAGGACCGACCCTTGGGCACTGCAAGCTAGCAGGAAGATCTGACGCAGGGATATTCATAAAAAATTGGAGAGCTGTACAGCGTCTAGGAAAGCCAAAAATTTTTTCAGGACCGACCCTCGGGCATTGCAAGCTTGCAGGAAGGTCTGACGCCGGCATATTCATAAAAAATTGGAGAGCTGTACAGCGTCTAGAAAAGCCAAAAATTTTTTTTCTGGACCGATCCTCGGGCACTGCAAGCTTGCAGGAAGGTCTGATGCTGGGATATTCATAAAAAAATTGGAGAGCTGTACAGCGTCTAGGAAAGCCAAATTTTTTTTTCAGGACCGACCCTCGGGCACTGCAAGCTAGCAGGAAGGTCTGATGCTGGGATATTCATAAAAAATTGGAGAGCTGTACAGCGTCTAGGAAAGCCAAAATTTTTTTTCAGGACCGACCCTCGGGCACTGCAAACTATCAGGAAGATCTGACACCCCGTTATACCTCGCACAGTGATGTTGACGCTCCGGATGTCTCGGTTCCCTCCGCGGATGGAGCCGATGCACTCGTAGTTGCCAGACTGGTAGCGTTCGATAGTGTTGAAGTAGAGAGTAAGGTTGTTGGAGAATGGCGTCGACGACACCTTGATCTCCAGACCATCTGCATCAGCACAAACATGCGTTATGGCACAAACACAAAACACACTCTAGTTTTTCACAGTGTCTACCAAGAAAATTAGTTTCACTGAGGCACGCAGTCAGTCGCGCAAGCATATAAACAGCAATGAATATGAAAGCTCAAGATTTAAAAAATGCTAAAGTAATGCATTAACTTCGCACAATTTTTTTTTCCTTCTTCACTGAGAGGGATAACCAGAAGTTGCTCCAGTGGACATAGGCGTGGGTACTCTGAACGGAGTACCTGCGATGGCAGGTGCTCCCAGCGTTGGGTCTTGTGCAGCCCAAGTAGCTCTTCCCGAGCGACCAATCATTACTTTAACTGCCACCTGCCACGGTTCGCAGTTTGCTCACTATCCGGAGGGCAGGTTGTAAGGACGCCGCAAGGTCACGTGATCTAGGTGGCGCACCTGCCTTCAAGGTTGCTCGCTGGGCACCACCTGCTCGTGATTTTTCGCTCACAACGTCTACAACTCCGACAGAATTTTTGTGCATGCAGGCCTTTATCCTTTTAAATTATTTATATTTTCTACTGCAAGATGGAGTTGTACTGCCTATTTTATTCTGTTTTATTTGGTTTCGCTTCTTTCATCTCTTATCAATTCCACTTTGTGCGCAAAGGTGAGGCTTCTTCCTTGTGTACTTACCGCCTGAGTGGAGGGTGAGGTAGTCTGGGGAGCCTCTCGCCTTCCACCGCCAGGTCAGGTTCTCGTACTTGAACTGGTTGGCCAGGCAACTAAGCCACACTTGGTCCTGATCCAACGGTCTTACATCCGAAGCGATGATCTCTAAGCCGTTCTTGGCATCTGCGTGACATTGGAGCACGAAACTGTCATCGTCCCAAGGTTATCCTACAAATTAAGCTGAATATGCACCATTGTGCACACTGGAAACTGAAAAATCAGTCAGTACTACATTAAAGTGTTCCTTCTGTGTAATGACGTGCAATTCTCAAAAATATGTGGTTTAGTATTGCACACACTTCAACACACAATAACGAACGTCCCAGACTCTCACGGATTTAAGACATATATTTCCTGGAGTCCTACATATGGTATTGTTTAGAATCCCTTTTCTTTTCTGGGAGAGTGTGTTTTCACGATACTCCAGATGTAGGGCCTAACCATTTTTGCAGTTTTGCGCAGAAACAGAACAGAATTTGTGCAGTGCACGAATTTCTCAGCCAACACATCACTCAACTTCAAGAAACATTTGCAAAGGAATAGGGCAAAGTGGGTGAGGGATCAAAAACGAGTTTATGACACCCCAGTAACAACCAAGAGGAAGAAATGGACTTGGGCAGGGCATGTAATACGAAGGCAAGGTAACCGATGGTCCTTAACTGTAAAATACTGGATTGCAAGGGAAAGGAAACGTAGCAGGGAGCGGCAGAAAATTAGGTGGCCGGATGAGATTAAGAAGTCTGCGGACATACGGTAGCAACAGCTGCCACAGGGCAGGGTTAATTGGAGAGACATGGGAGAGGCCTTTGCACTGCAGTGGGCGTAGTCAAACTGCTGCTCCTGCTGATGATGATCGCACTTCATTTCATTTATTTGTGTCCATTTACAAGGAAATGGAAGAGGCCAATGTCAAAGCTTCTTGTTGGCAGCTTGAGTGGTCTTTGGCCTTCTTTACATATTGGCAGATGGGTCGCAACTAACACTTTTAAAAATGAAAAACAAAACAACATGGATATATGTATCGCGATAATTTAAATGATTGCTTTTAAAAGAGAGATAAGCGCTGATGGTGTTAAGGTTGAGATATCAAATCCGGCATCTAAATAAGAATTTAGTAGTCGTGTCAGGGTGTTTGCTATCATTCGATGACCGTAACTTATTCTGGAAACAAGAATGAAACATTTTTCAGCGATGATGACAATGAATTCACCGTTGTTTTCGGATTTTCCTCACTCGCAATTGCAGCCCAATGTCTGTTCGTCTGGAAGCTTCACTGCACTAGGGCATGGGCGCAGGAAGATTAGCACCCAGCAAAACGAAACGTGCTCTCACCGGTGACGTAGAACTTGGCGATGCTCCTATCTTTTCCCTCCCAGTTTAGTCCCACGCATTGGTAGAGACCCGACTGCTTGGCGCGCAGTCGCAGCGTCACGTTTAGGTGTCCCCTTCCCTCTGCGCTGTGCATCAGAGGAGTGCCGTCGCCGGGGCTGTTCTTGTGGTGGAGGCTGTCCGGCCACAGCTTCGAGAAGACGCCGCTGGGGCTCTGCTTGTCGCAGGCGCGGGGCTCGGCGCATTCGCGCCACTCCCACCAGGCGTGCAGGGGCTGGCTGCCTTTCACCGTGCACACCAGGGTGAAGTTGGCACCGTACGCGAACAGCTCCGTGTCGTTCACCACCGCCACCTCGGGGTTGGCTGCGGAGGGGGGATTGCAAGTAAGGAAAAGTATGGAGCTAAGTGTGGGCTGGTACACAGCGGTTGAATTGCATATGATCCAGGGCAGTGAGGTAGGTAGGACAGGGCAGTGAGGTGTAATATGTTATTGTATTTTGCTCAGCAGGCGAAGTGATGTTGGTATAACTGGGTTTGGTGAGGGCAGTGTTTGAAGGGCTTTAAAGACTTTGCATAGCTTCTAACATACACTTCCTTTCAGGTCGGAAGACCACTTGTGTTTTTTTTTTTAAATTATGGTCCATTATATCTGAGGCACCCTGTATACAGGCCGCTCCAGTCAGAACGAGAACAGCCAGTTGAAAATGACGAGGATATTAAATACCTAGACGAAAAGTAGCTTGAAAGCAGTTGCACTTGTCACACATATTATGCGATAGCATAAGGAGCTCGTCCGGCCATTAGTCATTGTCACCGTCTCGGGTCATCATGGACAAGACTTCATAGCCCTGTGTTACGCAAACCAAGCTGGGTGTCAGTTATGGGGCAATAACCGAGTGCTCAAAATTTCCCATAATGGAGCTGCCTGTATATTCTTAGAGCTGTAGAGCATTTCCAGTAATAGTGTTGCATGATTTGTGATTGTAAACTAACCTCTACTCACGCACCATCTCCTTGGTGATGTGTCTGTGATGTTTACACATCTGTGTCTATCAGTGAAGATGTTCTAGTCATTCAGCAGTCATTGTAGCCACTGCACCTTACAATATTTATTACGAATTGTTGTACAGCGGTCTCCTTGCAGTAGGTACAGCTTTTAAAACAGAGTGAAACCCCTAGCCACATACCATTAAGCTAAAAGCTTAGCTTTGGTATTTACACATCTTATATGTTCTAAAATGTTTTCTAGTCCTGAAAATGCATTATGTACACTGTACTATGCCATATTTATTGTACAGGTAGCCTCTGTATGAAAGAAAACATGCACTTTGAACTCAATTTCTCAGAAATTTTTTTCTTAACTGCACTCAGAAATGCCATATGGTAATTGTACATCAAGGCAAAGTACGCTTGTATGTACACTGCCTTTTCTGCAATAGAAACACTCGTGTCAAATGCTGTGCCTAAACAAATTAACGCGCTTACTGAATGTATGATGGAATAAAGAACCGCTTTTTGATTCCAACAAGCATCACAAATATTTCATGCCTTATTCCAGCACTACACGTTTGGTTCTTGCATGTTCGTCCCACAGGTAATGGTCATTACACAGGCACTCCATCAAGCTCCCCGGAATGTACCACATGTGGCGTGCTAGAGACTATAGAACATGTTTTAGTGGCGTGTCCAGCGTATGCACGTGAAAGACTCATACTCGCATCTGCTCTGAAGCCTATGGACACATCGCTCCTCTCTGAGGATTTGATCCTCGGCGCTTGGCCAGATAGTTTGAGAACTGTAAAGGCAACGCGAGCGCTCTCACGCTTTTTGGGCGACACGGACCTTGTCTCGCGTTTGTGATGTCAGAAAGTGCGCCTTGTTTTTTTTAAGTAGTTTTTCATCTGCCTCCTCCCATCATTATCGTCCCCCATCGTGACCTTCTTTTATCTCTTCTTCCCGTCCCCCAGAGCAGAGTAGCAGGCCAGATATTTATTTTTCAGGCCAACCTCTCTGCCTTTCCTATCAATAAACCCTATCTCTCTCTCTCTCTCCATCAAGCTGGAAGGAGATAGCAGAGAAGGGGCCGGTGGGCTGACATAAGCATTGACAAAATAGAACTCAAAATGATGCTTTTCAGAAATTGGGCGAGCTGCTTCAACACCTTTTCCGCCTTCAGGAAGAGTGTGCAACACGCTGCTGAAAGACTGGGAGATATACTGGCAAACACACTGAAAATGAAGTGGCAGCCGGTGGGGGCACTTGTTTGTCACTGCTCGCTTCTGGCTGCACAAAGGTTGGCCAAGGGCACAACCACATCACATAGTTGCTCACACACTTGCAGATGTGTGTTGTGCACTGACACAAGGAAATGACAGTGGCCACAGGGGAACAGTGGCTCATATGACTCTCAACGCCAGCATGGTGAGTCGTCTCTGGACGCTAGATTTCCCATCGCAACTGTTGCTGCACCATCCCTCGGTACGCCTGCCTCTGAAGACGGGTCGTCCTTGAGAGGCCAAAAGTAACAGCACCGCACTGCTCTTCCCAGGAGGCAGGTGAGGAGAGATCCTGTCTCTACGATGTAGCCACCATTTAGATAGAGGTGGCCCGTTGTTATCTGGGTCAGTGGCAGCGTCGCCTGCACCCTCTGCTGATATGGGCGACTCCAAACAGAGGCTGTGAAGTGCAGCACGTGCGGTGATGATGCGCACTGTCTACTCCTACTGGCAGTGGTGCATCCGGTGCCCTTGAAAGCACCGGAAGCAGCTCTTCGGCACACCATTACAGCGCTCAGCCACAAATTGTGTTAAAGCATGTGGCGTGGTGTACAGGCCTTCTGCTGAGTCGGGTCTGTGATGCCACGCAACTGGTGCAAGCAGCCATGGCTCCAGTGGGTAGACATAGTCTCCTGCATAACAAAAAATGACTCAGCTAACATGTCCTTTCTCAGTGATCTCAACAGCCTTACAGGACACTCTGCTATACAGTAGAAGACTCGTGCCAAGTAGCCCACATCCAGGCTTTGCTGAATATGACATTCAAGAGCATACAGACACGCAGGATTGAGATGTATAAGTGAGCACTGCTGTAAGGTCAGTCTTTTACCACCATATTCATATAAATGATGCGCTATGAGTGCCTACAAAACACAAGCGCTGTCAGGTGCATTTAGCTTTGGTTTCTTCAACAGGGAAGGCTATGCATTTGAACAATGTAATATGTGTCCTGTATTTCTGCTGCAATTATAATTAACAAAATGGTGGCAATACACTGTATCATATTGTAACGTGTCTGCATTGGTGTAACTGGCCAGACTGATTCTTATAGCTTTAGGAGATCCGGGCAAATGCATAGTGCTGGAGCTCAATATATGTGATTGAGTTCGCCCGACGGGTGACACGGCTATTTTACTGCTTACCCAGAAAAAAATCACCGTCGTCCAGCAGGCCTTCCTCCGCCTTGGAGTGCCGCCAGACGAACGCGTCGCCGAAGGGTCCGGGTCAGCGCGAGTCCACGGCCAGGATGCGCATGTTAGCGCCACAGATATGAGAAAAAACACGCAAAGCCCGTACTCACTGTCGCTGCCGAGGCCCGCACTTGTAGCTGTCAGCTTCTCCATAGGTGTGCGTCGGGACAGAAGCGTTTGCGGGTAGGTAGGCTGGAAACGCCGATTGATCGGTGGGATGCGTGTCTGCGTGACGTTCTTTTTTCTTCGCCCTCGTTCTCAACCGTATGTGGGGTCGCCGCACCTCTCTCGGCCTGTCCCTAGAGGGCCTAGGGAATCGCTAGGTCCGTCCGTCCGCCGCGCGTGCGTGGTCCGCGGGCAGTCCCTTCGTGAGCCTAGGCCACCTAGGCGGCGGCGCGCGAGTTTCGGGAGCTGTCCACGTATGGCTTTTTTTTTTTGCGTGGTGCGCTCGTCTGCGACAGCCAGCTGAAATTTCTGTACAGTTCTCGCTTCCACGACATTACGACGACCTACATAAGGCGCTGACCCGCGAGAAATCGCCAGCCACATAAAGGTAAGCATTTTATCTCAAATTTCGCTTCATGAAGTGCTGTACCGCTTACCTAGATGCCTTGCGCATTCCAGGACCTCGTTTTGCTGCTGCAGGAGCACGTGGCTAGTGTCGTGCTGGTGTTCAGCTTGACCACGCCGTTACAACGGCCCACATAAGGCGCGGTTTGAGGACAGCCGGCGTCGCCAGCTGAACCGCCGTCTGACAGCTACGCTGAAGCGCTTGTCGGGCGTGCACATTCTCAACCCCGAGGTAAGGGTCGAACAACGTTTTCGCAAGGTTTCTCGTGCAGAACTCACCAAATTGCGGCGCTGGTAACGTAACTTTTTTTGCAGCATCGTTTCCTGGATGCTTCTGGCAAGCCGATGCTGTCCTTATTTGCCGCGGACCGATACCACGTGGCGAGAGGCCGGGGCATCGACCCCAGTGCGCCTTTGTTCCTTTGCAGTGGCAAGTCCAGGATAAAAGTGGCCACGATGATTCTGCCACTACAATCTGCCCTTTAGGATTGCTATCAGCTGCAAAGGTAAGTCCAGAAGTTCAGACTCGCGCATTGTGAAACTCGCGCCTGGCCTAGGTATCCAGCATTCACCCAGTGCACTGCAGCTTTGTTAGATTCCTTAGAGACTTCTCGCGCTTTGTCGAAATCGACAGCAGCCGTGAAAATTTATATATTAGACCTCGCTACAGCATTAGCCCAGCGCAGCGCGCCTTTGTTTCTTTGCGTTGGCAAGCGCTAGAAGCGCGCGCCGTCTCGCGCTGTCTCCAAGTCGGCTCTAAAGCTCGCGCTAGGCCTCGTTGCCGGGTTGACAAAGAGCACGGCTTTGTTCCTTTCAATGGCAAGCCTCTGCCACTACAGTCGGCGCCCTTAACTTTATGATCGCTGTCAGCTTCAACACCAAGTCCAAGAAAAGTAGTGACGATCGCGCGGTGTGGAAATCGGCGGTAGAGACAAAAAACTCGTGCTGCTTGTAGCTACAGACTTACCCAGCTCCAGTGCGCCTTTGTTTATTTCCGTAGCGACTACTCGCGCTGTGTAGCAATCTACGCCAGCCGTGAAAGTTTACATATTGGACCTCGCTACAGCATTAGCCCAGCGCAGCGCGCCTTCGTTTCTTTGCGTTCTAGCTTGTATGCAGCACACCTTTGTTTGCTCGTTACTTTTGTTCTTTTCAGTCGTTTCCTGAATCCGTCCAAACAGCCGGGCTAGGTGGATGATTGTTCGCCGTCAATGGAACCACATGACGATCGCACTGCATGCAGCACGGCTTTGGTCCCTGTGTTTTTTAAATAAAAACATCAGTTGTCGAAGGTCGTGTCCGAGGATTGCTTCGACTGCTGGGGCAGAACCATGGGGACCGCACACGCTGTGTCGTCGCTGCCAAGTGAAGAGGCACAAAACGCTGTCAACCTTAATATAGGCCCTTCTCGGGGCCGCCTCAGTGTTTTCTGGCAGATCACGTGCTTTCCACCCTGTGCATGTGTTCTCCTCATTTCTAATTAAATAGGTCCTTCAAACCCTGCAGAAGGCTTGAATTAGGAACTGCTATTATCAAGATGGTGCATGGTACTTGAGAAACAATAGCGGCTACAATGGCAAAGGTGAAGAAGGGCTGGAGTTGCACGCAAATAAAAAATGGTTGGGGGTACCCAGATAACAAGCTGAAATGGTTTTGGACAGGACTCCTAGTTATTCCATGTAAAAGACTCAAATACTGCATATTCAGAGTTTATCAAGGTTTTTGTAGAAATATACTCTAAGCATTTTCCCTTCAAGAACAATAAGCAGTCTAAACGAATAAGAAAACCATGGATCACGCCAGAGCTCAAAAGAATGATAATGCGCAAAAACAAGTTGTACCATGCTTTTTTGAATAATCGCTCTCTAGAATCTCTAATCTTATTTTAAAAAAAACAAGAAATAAACTAAATGCTTAGCTTAGGCGTGCTAAGATTGTGTATCATTAAGAACAGTTCTCTGATGTTAGAATGAAATATTCAGACGCTGTCTGGAAAGTTGTAAATAACTTGTTACGTCTCGATACGAAAAATGCGCCAACTCAACGAATAATCTATAAGGGCTCTGAATTATCCTGTTAGGCTCTTGCTGACCATTTCAAAAGCAATTTTTTTAACTACCCATTTACCTATGATGCATTTACCTGAAGTTCCGTCATCTTGTAGCCCTTTCGAAAGCATTTTCCTGGAGCCCACCAGTGAGACAGAAGTATGTACAACCTTTAAGAATTTAAATAATAGCAAAGCCTTAGATGTTGGCAGTATTCAGATAAAACCAGTCAATTATGTACTATCTTTTATTGCACCTGTGCTTGCATATATCTTCAATTTGTTAATTGAAACGGGGGTTTACCCGGAAGAAATGAAGAAAGTAAGTGACAGTTGTGTTTAAAGGGAGAGATAAAGATGTAGTGTCCAATTATACACCAATATCTGTGATTCCAGTCCTTTTAAAGGGCTTGGAAAAAGTAATCTTTTCCCGTGTAGTGAACTTTTTTAATGCAAGACAAATCCTGTCTGAGGCTCAATTTGGCTTCCGAAGGGGCAAGTCGACGGAAACGGCTTTGTTGTCACTTAAGGAATGTATCCTGCAAAACACTGAAGCAGGTATTCTCACTGTCGGACTCTTCATTGATTTTAGTAAGGCTTTCGATTCCGTAAAGCACCATATTTTAACTCATAAACTTTCTCAAAGCGGAGTTAGTGAAACACCTATAGACCTCATGAAATCATACCTGCAAAATCGAAAACAATCTCTATATATCCACAATCATCAGTCTTCTTTTCTGGCGGTACGAAATGGTGTGCCTCAAGGCAGCATTCTGGGCACGATGCTTTTTAACATCGATATAAATGACATTGTGCATATTTATGACAAAGCGAAATTTATTATATACGCCGATGATAGCAGTATACTAATCTCTGGTCACGACATAAACAAGTTAATTGAAGAGTGCAACGTAATCCTTACGAAACTAGAGAACTGGTCCTCTTCTAATTGCCTCCAAAGAAATCCTACAAAGAATATGGTGATAATTTTCCGTGCAAGGAACAATCCAGTCGTACTACAACGCGCTCCTAAATACGCAGGTCAAGAAATTCAAATTGTTGACAGCCACAAAATCCTTGGAGTTACTTTCTCGTCGCATCTCAGTTGCGATCGGCATGTGGAAAATATTTGTAAAAAGCTCTCTTCAGTAGCAGGTGTTCTATCACGATGTCGATGGCTCCTTCCCACTCACGTGAAAATTCAAATTTATCATGTTCTTTACGGTTCCGTTTTGAATTATTGTAACTCTGTTTGGGCAACCACAAAAAAACAAAACAAATGGGATAATAATGCAGGTTGTGCAGAAGAAAATGATCCGCTACATTGCAAACCTTCCTTATCGCTCTCTAACGCGAACTGATTTTATAAATTATAACAAAATTCGTTTTGAACATATGTTTGTTTTCGCATTTTGAGATTTTTTACCATTCTTCCCCTGCTTATAGAGATTTCTTAATACGTACTGCACATTTAAGGACCGCTTGGAATTGTCTCTACACCCGAAACACCAATCTCTGGTATATACCATATTTTCGAAATAATTATAAAATACAAACGCTTGAACACAATTTATCGACCAATCTTAATAAGTACAAAGTTTTGGTTAGTGTTAAACCAAGTGAGCTAAAAATGTATTTTGTTAATATATAGCCAGGTTGCATTTTATGTGCCTCTGTTGTCTGCCGGTGCCATCCATGTATGCCTATTAAGTTTTTTTTATCTTTATTTTTCTCGGGTCCTATCTTTGTTTTCATGGGGCTGTAAACTATTGTTAGTGAACATACATGCTCATTGTTTTCATTGCATTTAATCTATATGTCACTTGCTTTTTTTGTGTTTGTTCTAATATATATATATATATATATATATATATATATATATATATATATATATATATATATATATATATATATATATATATATATATATATATATATATATATATATATATATATATATATATATATATATATATATATATATATGTGTGTGTGTAAACGTTTTTTATTTTGCTTGAAGTGCGTTTGTAGTGTACTGCCATTTCAGAGGCGCTTGGGCCTAGTCTAGCTGCTTTTTAACAGCTTTTAACCCTTGCATCTCTCTAGGATGTTACTTGCAGTTTGTAAAAGTTTATTGAAGTTGCATTTCGAAGAGAAAGACAAGGTTTCATTTTGCAGTGTAGGCTTGCGTCTCTAGAATGAGCAGAGAAAGTTGCCTCACACTGCTTGGGACTGTGCTTTGACCCCTTGTTGACACCACGGAAAAAAGGACGTCTCTAGGAAACTATTTGCGGGATCTTTTCCCTGCTTCAGGAGGGGAAGGGGAGGGGGGTTGATGGCCTCCCGTTTGTCGGGTTCGCCGCGAGACGCGACGCACGATGGACAAGAAAACGAAAGGAAGCCGGCAAAGCTGCCTTTCCGAAATTAACCGTGGCTTACAGGTGTTTGGATTCCAGGGAAGTAGCAACCGACCTCCGAATCCTCCTCGCCCATACCCACGGGGCTCCGCGTGCCATGTCGCCATGTGCGGTGAAAAGAGCAGTGTGCAGAGTTTACATGAAACGAGTATGAAGCTATATAATGAAGCCAATTACAGACAGCTAGAGGAATTTCAAGAGCATGCTGTGTGATGCTAGTTATCTCAGTCAAAACTAATGCAGTCAACTATTATTTCGTATTTTTTTTTTACCCAACAGACATGAAATGTATCAAGATGATTGTGTACCAAACACATCAGTTGTGTTGCCCGAAAAACGTTGTACCAACATATAAATGGCCATGTTGTGATAATCAGGAATACTGAAGAATTAGGAAAAATAAAAACATTTTTTTTGTTTGGACTCACACACCTGCTTCAAACATCTTTATGCATAGCAATTTAAATGACTCTATAGAAAGCTTTTTGGGTGAAAAGTACAGTATGGCAGAAAGGAGCCTTTCGGAAATGCACTGTGTAGAAATAGCCATACCAATTTCATGTCATCGTTCGAAAAATGTAACAAAGACCGTGCAAAGAAGCTCGCTGCATAGTGTAAGTAAAGGTTTGCCGGTGGTGTTGGTCCGGTGATTTCCAGAAACTGGATGCACCGCTTGAAGGCTTCTCGATGATACGACTTGCAGGCGAAGCGATTTAGTGAGAAACGAACTTTTATACAGGCTATTTACAGATGGGTACAAACAAAAGTCAGTATACGGCCACAACTATCCGCGGCCGGCCTAGCCGACCGCCTGCACAGAGGCGAGGGACACCGCGTCCAAACAGTCAAACTGACGCGCCTTGCAGTAGCTCTCAACGGTCACTCCCTCCGCACTCGGCCAGACCGAGCGCCTGCCAGCTAGGAGTAGCTAGAGACAAAAGCACACGGGCGCGGCTCCCTTCGCGGGTACACCCGAAAATGCCCGCGCCCCTTTCCACACGCAAAAAATGAACTGCTAACTGCGGCTCATCAGTTTTGACAAATAGGAAAGCTCAGAACTGATGTCAGCGTTTTCCCTTACCCCCGAGTTCCTCCCTAGGTGGTCTCGCAATCCTTCGCCAAGGGGACAGGGGTCCAAGGTCGAGGCCGGCAGATAGCCCCGCTGTCCGGAGCGGCGAAGGAAACCGCAAGGACGAATGGGGAGACTAACCAAAAAGGCATGAGTCCCCTTCTAACGGCGTGCACCAAAGATAAACAAAATAAAACAAAACTGGATGCGCAGCCTAGGTCACTGTCCTCTCGCGGAATATTCGCAACACATGTACAAAAAGATGCGACAGCGCGCCGAACCCTACAGTGTAGTTCCAAGTTACTGGTTGCAGACCGCTCTGCAGTCACTGGACTGTGATTGTGTATGTACTGCATGACAGTGCGTAGGTTGCAGAGCAGTTAACCAACAAAGAGCTGTTTGTTCATATCGTTTACCACATATACAAACGCCATCAATGAAACAGGATGCTATGTGTAACTTTTTGACATGTTCCTTCTTGGCAGCCTTTAAAAATGTTTCCGCCTAAATGAGCTAGCTTGTTTTGCAGTAATATAACCACGGGACTGCTGCAACTTGCCACATTTTCAAATTGTGTGAAAATCATCGCATGTGAAGGGTCACAATCATATCCTGTTTCTTGAAGGTCCCGTTGCTTTGTTTGCAATGCTTGGACAACCATGACCAGCTTTCCGCATTCATGTGCACAGGGTATGCCCATTACGTGCACGCCTTTTTACCTATTAATGGCTTACAGTGCAAACGGACAAAAAAATAGACGCAGACCACGAGTACAGATAGTATTTGTAGCCCCCACCCTCCTTCTTCACCTCAGTAAATATGGCACATACTCACGCGGGGGGATTGGCCAAAGTACAGTGGAGATTGCCAATGAAGTATTTGCACGGAGGAAAAAAAGACGTGAGGCGGCGGCGTAGAAGGCTGAATCAAGACAAAAAATAGGAAAATTCAGTTAAATTTAAGAAATATGAATTATCAGGAATAGAATCAAGCATTTCGGACATGAGACAGAATTTTGTATACATCTAACAAGATAACCGATCAGTCGCACTTATGTAATCATGAAGGTAGCCACAAACACTGCTTAACGGGAATTCCTTGGCGCTCGCACCGAAGGAGAGAAGAACTGGAAGAGACAGAGGGAGTCCTGACCTCGAATGAAGGACCTCCAAATACTGCTTTCCTTGAACTGCGAACCGCCGGCAAGGGAGGAGAAAATGATCTAATGTTTTAACTTGCCCACATGAGACACAAGGGTTTGTCGCAGCGAGCCCGCATCTGCGTAAGTACAAATTTAAGTGAGGGATTCATCACCGCAGAAGCCTCATTGAGACCTCAAAACACCTGGATTTACACCACAGGACATTCCATGGGTACTTTAAGTGGTGAAAATCCACGGTATTGAGCAACGGATCACTCAAGCTGGCTGAAATATTTTGGAAAAGCTGGAAACGTGAAGTTTCCAACAGAATGAGGTGAGGGACGGGATAGATTACAGGAGCGCTGACAGCTGACCTTGCCAATAAATCAGCCACGTCGTTAAAATAGACGCCGAGTCCCTGCTGGCACCCGGACAAAGCGGATCTCACGCACTGTGCACGGAACAAAAAACCTAAGCGACCAATTCAATAAAGATTTTCCCGAATTTTGGAGAGAGACTAGAGCTGAAAGGCAGTCTACAAGAATAAGAACCCGTGCTACATGCCTAGAATTTTTTAGAAAATCCGCACCAATAACCAAAAACTGTACGAAGAATATAGGAGTATAATCAGGGATACGAACGGAATAGCTCCAAGCTAGATCCTGCGAATATATACCAATCGCCGCCTTCTCACAGCTGCCGGAGGCATCAGTGGAGAGAACAGTATGATGAGGAAAATTCTGTAGGTGTTCAGAAAGACGACCATTTAGGATATTTGCCGGCATACGTATCGAATGGTACGGGTAAATATGGTCGTAATAGAAGACGGGGTCAGCCTGCGTATCAGCAACTCGTGACAAGGAGATCAGATCAACCTGAAGCGGAGCTTGCGTGAACCTGACTTACGGAAATTGATAGCGTGGCCAATGCTTTCCATGCCTACTGTCTTTTTCTCCCATGAATCATGACAGCATTCAGGCTCACCCCTTTCTCCATGCTTACACAGACATTTCCCACAACTAGCCGGCTATAGTATGGAATGAGCATAGGGAAAATTACCTTTTTAGTCGTTCTATCTGCAAAGCTTAGAAGTATGTGAAAGGTACTTTGGCTGTGAGTGCTTTGGTCTTTCTCTCTCATAGTCCTTTTGCGAACTGAAGTGGTGAACTATACTACTTCTTCATTACATATTGTGCCATCATTATCGCAATAACGAAAAGTTGGCACACAGTAAAGATCTGCAAGCATTGAGGATTTGTCTTTAAACTTTGACATCATTATGGATGCAATCAATACAAAGTAGAAGAAAAAGTACAGTGCAGCACATGTATGATTGGATCGAAGTGAAAGACGAATGCTGTTGATATTGTTAGTCTTTCAACAGATGGCACATACCCACACTGGGGGATCGGCCAAGAATCATGTGGCTATTCGTCTGTACTCAATTAATAAAAAAAGAAAACCACGCGGGAACGCAATACTAGTGGATGTGCTGAATTTTAGGAACAAACCGTGCAACAAGTAACAAAAATATTCCTGAATCAGATTTTACATTGCATAATGAACCATGACTGTACAAAAGCAATGAGATATAAGTGAAGCATTTCATTTCTTTCGTAACAGAAATGAGATATGAGGTTTGTTGAATAATTAAAAGAGTGATTTTTGATGGCAGCCAGCATGGGTCTTTCAAATTATAGCTCAAGATTACAATCACATCTGATATAGATGATACGCATGCTGTGAAAGCAAGATAATTTTTTCCTTTTTTTATGAAAAATGCACAGGTAGTTTCAAGGCTTGCTTTGCAATTTGATTTCGGACGTATACACAATATGCATACCTATACATTATTCGTGTGTTACACCAAAACCAACACTGCTTAAGTTGGTAAATCATGTTCATTACCTGGGTGTCATTAATAGCAAATATATACTAATGCTGCTTATCCTACAGAAGAACAAGCAGCGGTTTTATGAAGACGTTAAGTAATACATGTTACTTAAGTTAAGATAGTTACTTTAGAGCGAGCATTTCTTCTCCTTTTCTTGTGCCTGTGTCTTTTGTGACTGTCTTTTATAACGGCTACAATTAGGCGTGTACATGTCCTGCGTGGGAGCCCCCAAAATGAAGTGCTGGTGCACGCATGCAGATAATGATAAAAGGGCCTACCGTAGACAAATACATAAACTGACGTGGCGTTCTCAGTGTTTGTTAGATCGGTGGTCCCATTGTAGTAGCAGGTGTACAAGCCCAGGTCCATGACGTCAGTAGTGTTGAGCTCAAAGACACTCTTGAACGGGCGTACGCCATCCAGCTCTTCTTCGATGACAGACGAACGCAGAGAGACTTTATCCTAGAATAGAAGAAAGCATGATTTGAAGAGAGTTTGGTACGTCAGCAACAAAAGAATCATATAACAGAGAGGAAAAAATATAAGGAGAGAGAAGTAATGTTCCAGCTTCTGTCTGACGACATTTATGGAATAAACTGTGCGAATTAAAAACAGCGCTCCAATTTACTGGACGTTTGTCTCACAATTCAAATGAATAATACTAAGTGAAAGGTCATTAATGCGTTCGCTTTTAATTACGTATTGTTCTGAAAGGCCTAACAGAAATATACCTTTGGTGCCAAGCAGAATTCGAGAGGGTTGTCTTAACACACATATAACGCGCGTGCACATGCAGGTTCGTATTTCGCAACCGCAAGTTGATCTGTTTTTCTCTCTGTTTTTTTATTTTGCCCTCTCGAACTGAACTCTTGAGCCAAACTACGACACCAGGCCAGCAAAGGTCGTCGAAAAACCGACAGACGGTCTGGAATGAGCCACAAGATGGCGAAAATGAAAGGAAAAAATAAGTCACATAAAAGCCGGCCACATGCCCGCCCAATGAGGAGTTCAACTGGCTCCAAATGCGCTCAAAGGTGTGTTCGAGTGCCGAACACGTGCGACCTAGAAAAAAAAACATTCTAATCAAGGCGTCAGCCGTTACAACTACATTGTATACTTTTCACATGAGCAATAATGTTTGCGCCGAGAAAAACATTGTTTAGTCAGTGATAAACAGTTCTTGTGACATCGTAGCGAAACGTCCACACCTCACAAACAAGAGGCTGCTATCAGACGTTGTATCTATCAGGTACATTCACACAAAGAAATAAATCTAAATGCACTGCAGCAGTTTAATGAAATAAATTCCGGATCCAGTGACAGAACACCTGCACCCCTTACGGTATGACAGTGGAGTTACCCAGGACGAGAATTACTGCAACTTTCTCACATGACAAACCAAAAATGCCCTCTTCGCGAGGCCGCGGCACACAAAGAAACAGACAAAGATAAGAGTGTGAAGCATGAAGGATTGGTCGCCGGGCATCATTTGCGGCTGTTATCATGGAAATGGGTGGAAACGCGACGGACATATGAATCCAGTGTAGCTACTAGGTTTTTGTTATCTGGTGAGCCTACAGCTTTCGGGGCATCCATTTTACCTGCACAGGCTGGTCGAATATTGGGGCAATAAACTTCTGCCTCGCCCGGAAAAAAAGAAGAGAGAAACAGGGTTGGGGGACAAATAAAAGGAAGCAGGAAAAAAACAGGACCTAAAAATAGGGACGAGGTCACAAAAAAGTTGCGCGTGGCCACAGAAATAATAACGCAAAGCTGTACGCGAGAACAATACACACTATCGTGTTCTCCACTAATATGTCAGCCAGCGTTTTCGATCTTTGCGATCTGCATAGGCTCACTCCTGTATTGGGCTCACTCTGAATGCTTTGCTATCGCAATTTCCGGAGTTGGCCCTCGCAACGTTTGGCAGGCAGCAATAATGAGTAACCAACTTTGCGTGGTGCTGATTTCGGCGACTTACCCCGAGGGGCGGCAGCGCCCAGGCCAGCGGGTACCTCCCGTAGCACGTAATGCGCAGGGTGCTGTTGGCAGCAATGTCGATGTAGGACCCATTGATGTCCAAATTTGGTGGCAGGTACCGAGACACTCCTGATGTCGGACCTGCAACACGTAGACAGAGCAGAGAAGTCATGTATCTGTCAGGTGGTCGATGATAGCACAGAAATAGCTTATAACGCAATGGTTACTTCTGGAAACGCTACGTATAGATGTTAGGTCGGTGTGCGGAAAACTATTAGCGGCCTGTTTTTCCGTGTTCATTCTCTTCACTTTAGTTCCTGTTTAGTTGTTTGTTATCGCTATGCCGCAATTAGCGTTGTGCCGATTTCACACGTGTCTTTAGGAGCTAGTGCTCTAGACACATTGTGTTGTTCTCTAGCGGAAACGCGCGTTACGCTAGCTAGGCTAGCATCCTACGTCATTAAGAACGCGCATCTGTAGTTTTCAAGAACTTCGTCCCTGAGTTGACAATAAATGATCTCGAACCGGTGTTTTCATTGAAGACAGCTGCTTTAATTTTCAAATAATACGTAATCCCTTCTGTGTCTGGCGTAATATACGGCACACCGCCGTTCCCGGTGTGTAGTCCTTAGCGCTCAATTTTGTCTAAAAAAAAAAAACGTCAGATTTCCCAAACCGGGCAGTCCACACCCGGCAGATTTAAAAGACCGCAAAGCCCAAAACTAACTTTTCTGCATGCATAGCCCGTAGGCAGTATTCCGGAATTTTCGGAATACTACAACGCTATCACATCACCTCTCTTATTTTTTCATTATGTTTTTTTCGTCTTCGCATCCGTTCTTCAAACTACCAGGAACAATTCACGTTCGTTACAGTACCAGCTTTTTTTTTCTTTCAGTCAGCGTCCTCCTCGTACCCACGTTTGTGAGAGCAGCCCCCCCCCCCCCCCCCCCCCGCCCTCCCGCGCCCTGACACTATATACGCAGAGTCAGCTCACCCACGAGCACGCCTTTCTCGGCTGAGGGAAACAGGTCGGCCGTTATATGGTAATCAGAACTATGCAGCCACCCGACAAACACAGGTCAGTGCACGCCTCTTAATCTTTGCATGAGGTCCGCACACCCCTGCAGCAGCGTTTCTAGGCGGCAATGAAATTTGCACGATGGCGTAGGCGTCGGATGCGCGGGTCATTCGCTGCACGCACCCCCCCCCCCCCTCCCCCAATTTCCATCTTCCAGAATCCCTCGAGACTGAGCAATAACTGCACGATCGCTTGGGCGTCAATACTACTGGCCTGCCCACATATGCGAAGAGAGCATTCGCGATGCACAGTTCCGGCGATTGGCTGTAAAGACCCATCGTGGAGCCGAGATCGCCCGAGCTGCGTCGCTTTACAGTCTCCCAGCGTCGCTCGAGAGCGAAACAATTTACTTCCAGAACATCAGCTTCGTCTTGAAGGACGCGAGGCGACCTAATCATTGCCCCGTCTCACCCCCCTTAAGCCCACGATGCCGTTTGGGTAGATGCCGCATGTACAGTGCATTAAGCGGTAGCAGTTGCCCACAATCCAACCCTACCTCACCCCCTAACTCACCGTCTTCCCTCGGGCTCTACGCCTGAGGAGGCAGAGGAGACCGCCATCGCCCTAGCCCTTGCACATTCGGACGCCTAATACATCTTCAGCGACTCCAAAACGGCTCTGTCCAACTTTGCCAGGGTCAGGATTCACGCCCCTGCCTGGCAATTGTTGAACACCCCTACCCAAAATTTACCGCGCAGGGTAGAGCTTCAGTGAGTGCGGGCTCACTCTGGGAACCCTGGAAACGAGGCATGCCGATAAATTGGCCCGAGGTCTGATTCGCCGGGCTCAGGACAGTCTCGATCCAGGATTCTCGAGGGAGCGGGCGCACACCTTTGCGGAGCTCACGCAAATACCTCGTTTGGACCGTCGGACTTACCCTCCTACCCACCCCTCTCTTACGCACTCCCAACAGATCCTCTTCAGACGCCTCCAGACCCGCTCTCTGTCATCCCCTCAGCTTTTACCCCACTATTGCGGCACATCCCCTGCATGCTCCCTATGTGGTGACCCCCCCACGCCACCCTCTCCCATATCCTTTTCGGCTGCCCTGCTGAACCTCCCCCGCGGGGACAGCACGCCATCTCGAGCTGGGAGGACTGGGAGGTCCTGCTTATGTCTGCAGACCCGACATCGCAGCTTGCTGCGGTGACTCGGGCTGCCGACGTCATGTCCCGGCATGACCTACTTGATGCAGTGCGGGACCGCGCAGTGGCCCAGGGACCCAGCTGGGTCTAAAACTCACTTGCTGAATAAAGTTTTTCTGTCTGTCTGTCTGTCCCTTCCTTCGTCGCTACTTATAGTACCGAACTTTTGCTGAACGTCTTTTGATGTAACTAAACGAAAAGGACTCTGCCCGCGCTAAATAAAGACGACGCTCGACATAGTGAGTTTGACCTGCACTGGGGGGTGAAAAATGGTCAGGAAGAAAAAAAAATGAAGAAAAGGCTTCATACGAGTGGCAAAATTCGAGTGCGGCCGTTTTTTTTTTTTGTTGGCCCCCGTTGCTATTCTTAGCAAGCCCTCTCCCGGATTAGTTCCTTCCGCCCCATTTCTTGTATTGCACGGTTGTTTGCATTTACGACGATGTTGACGCGCCTCCAGCTTCTCGCTATCGCCGCTCCGATTATGCGACGCTGCTGGCCTGCGCAGTCCGCTGTCGCAATTTCACTCTCTATATCCTCGTCGGTGCGATAGCCATTACCTTGAAAGATACATGCACCGCGTCCCTACTGTCGGCGCCAGTTATGTTTCTCAAATTTCTGAGAGGTGGGGTGGAAAGATTGTGACGTGCGTCAGCGGCAACACGGGTCTCCAGTAGAGCTTGCAGGGCAAGACGGTAAGATGCGAAGAAAGAAATGCGCGAACGAGACAGCGACGGAGAACAGGCTGTGCCTTTCTGGTCGTGTGTTGCGTTTTTCGGGAGAACGATAGCTTCGGTTGTGAGCTGCGCTGTAATTAGGAGCAGATGAGAAGCTTTTTGCTTCCTCGGCTTGCTTACTTTATGAAGTATGCCGGTAACGCAGCCAGTCGCCTGCAGAGATTGCTATGTTATGTTATGTTATATATTGTTATGTTATGTTAAGCTATGTTATGCTATGTTGTGTTGTGTGATGCTATGTTATGTTCAGTTTAACGTTGAGAATCTGCACCTTGTCTTTGACAGACGCCATAGTGAAGGGATTGGTATTAATTGCGACTACTTTGTAAAAAGGTCTGCAATTTCAAGACTGTACAAAGGTAATGAATGACTCGTATGACACGATGGAATTTCTGACCTCGGCCTGCGTAGCACACGCTACAGAAATGTAGAGAAAAGCAAAGATAAGTCAGCTAAAGTAAAGTGTATTCGTTTCAAATGTGTGCACGAGTTAAGTACGTGCGTATACAGTCAGGCCACAGTGAAACGGAAACAGCGCCTGTGGATATTAATGAATGGACTGTAAAAGGAATATCTTGCTGCAAAGCAGAAAAGTACTGAGTATGCGTGTTCGCGTTCCATTCTGGCCTGACTGCTAGAAGCAAGCACACTCGCGAGCCAGCCACCAACTTTTCACGCTATGTCCGATGAAGAGGCGCCCGCACCACCCTCCCCAACGTTCTGTCACCCTGGCAGTTATCTTCTTCCATGGTATTTCGACACGTGGCCCTAATCAAGGCGAGCGCGTGCCAGTTGCACCAGCGGCGACTTCGCAGCGGAGGGCGAGCCAACCAGGAACGAGCATCGCAGGCTGTTGCCGTCGCATGTGTCTAAAGCCGCCTCCCTTGCTATCGTTCCTTCCGCGGCCGTCGCAACAGTTCCTGCGCTGGCGGCGGCCGAGACGCTTGCTATCGGCCGTTGCCAGCCGTCAGCCACGGAGGAAATCCCCGCCGCGGCGCACATCCGCCGGACAAGCGGTCGGTGCCGATGGCCGACCGCTCCGCAGGGGGAGACAGCCCGTCCGGGGCGCGAGGCACCGCCGAAGACGCCAACCGAACCTGGGTTCGCTTCTGGGCTCAGTTATGTAGGACTGGTTTCTGGAAACGATCTTCTGGTGAAAATGCACCCCGACACAGAACCACACAGAGTGAAAGAAGGCCTAACACTGCTTCTCCGGGAGACACTCATCAGAAGGAGTGAACGGACAAGCGCTTAATGTGAATTCCGACGGAAGGGAACGAATTCTACGATATTATGTCCTTCACCGGATGTCGGGCAAAGGCCCACCTTCGCTCCAAAGTTTACCGTGAAAACAGGTGGTGTCTTCGAGTACCGTAGTTTCGCTGGTGGTCTAGCGCTATACAGCTACGGGAAGTGTGCTCGTCGATCGCTTGTACGCGAATTGTCGGAAGAAAGATCGATTAGCAAGTATGTGTGTCCAGGAGGTGAGCAGTGGCAATAACTGCTGCCGAATTTCATGAAAGATGCGGGTTATCAAATAGGTGTATCTATCATTGCCACGCTTTTTGCTGGAGCCTTGGTGGAATAGGCCATTCAAAAAACGTTTCTTGGCAGGTTAGGTTCAGCTGCTGCTTCTGAATCGCATCTGTACAGGGCAACGCGACACGCTCACACTTGAAGTTCTTGCCTGGCCACGTGTGGGCTTGTGAGCCATGTTTTGTGTCTTAAGGACGCCTGTGCGCACTTCGCTGCTCTAAACATCCTAAGTTCGGTGTCAATTGTTCGATGTTCTCAAAGGCTGCAAGATTGAGTATTTACCATATAAACATGGTTAACTAATTGTATTGTTATTTTATGTTTTGAGCCCACTGAAGTACACTCCAGTTCCTCGCAGTAACAATATGCTGCATATTCTTTAAATTCATTGTGATGAAATCATGAATTTTTAAGTAAATATTCATTTTGAAGCTGTATGCATTAGCGTTTGTCCTGTCAGAAAGAGGCATGAACAAAAAAGAACGAGACTCAATCCATTGACGGCGAATTGCAGCAAGAAATACTATCTTCGTTCACAGCCGTTCATCATCATCATCCTCCCGACTACGCCCACTGCGGGCAGAGGCCTCTCCCATGTCTCTCCAATCAACCATGTCATTTGCCAGCTGCGACCAGAGTATTCCCGCAAACTTCTTAATCTCATCCGCCCACCTAACCTTCTGCCGCCCCTCTGCTACGGTTGCCTTCCCTTACGGCGCGGTTCAGGTGTCCAACGATATATGAGACAGATACTGCGCCATTTCCATTCCACCAAAAACCAATTATTATTATTATTAATCTAGGACGTTAAATCGACAACAGTGCATGAAAGAAAATAAAAAAGAAAAAAATGTAAGAAACACAAAATAAAGCTCAGAACAGAAGCCCTGCCAGAACTATGTTTCTGTTTGCTACGATACAATCCCCGGTGCTAACGTGAGGGGAGATCCTTCAGGTCAAATTCTGTTTGCTGACATGCATCAGAAGGACCGGTGACACCCTTCTGCTGCAACGAGAATATATTTACTAACGAGACAAAATTGTTCACTCTGGGCAGATCTCGCAGCGACAGGAATTTCTTTTGTAGCAGGAGCTACACTGGGCTTTTTTAATTGCTTTTTAGGGAAAGGAAATGGCGCAGTATCTGTCACGTATATCATTGGACACCTGAACCGCGCTATAAGGGAAGGGATAAAGGAGAGGTGAAAGAAGAAAGGAAGAAAGTGGTGCCGTAGTGGAGGGCTCCGGAATTATTTCGACTACCTGGCGATTTTTAACATGCACTGACATGGCACAGCACACGGGCGCCTTAGCGTTTTTCCTCCATAAAAACGCAGCCAGTCGAGCATTTCGCTGTGGTCCGGAGAGGAAAGTTGTGCGCATGCGCCGTTACTATGGCAACCGGAGAGGAGGAAATTGCGG
Source organism: Amblyomma americanum (assembly GCF_052857255.1). Classification (NCBI taxonomy): domain Eukaryota; kingdom Metazoa; phylum Arthropoda; class Arachnida; order Ixodida; family Ixodidae; genus Amblyomma; species Amblyomma americanum. The sequence continues at coordinate 200,961,433 of NC_135500.1, forward strand.
CGTGCGCTACGCCGTCGCCGCGGCCGCGCGCCCGCTCCACCGTCGGAGCCGAGCGTGACGTCACGTGGTTGAGCAGTTGTGCGCATGAGCCGATAACATGGTAACCAGAGAGACCCCACCGCTGCGCCGCGTTCTTCGTCGCCGCCCCGCCGCATGCCGCTCTATCACCCGAACCGCGCGTCGCATGCGCAGCATTGCGTATGAAAGGCGGAGTTGTAATGGGCGGCTGTATCACAACGTTTCACATGCATGCATAGAAGGAGAGTCCAGCCGCTGCTAAACGGCGGTATATACAAGAGAAAATTAGCTCTTCCGATCCTTATGTTGTCTCCTGGCCCTTGGCAACTCAACACAGAGGCAATGAGCGTCAGAAGGCGAAGAGAGCAGCGGAGACAAAGAGAGGAATGCCTTACCAAACGAAGGCTGCCGAACGTAATACACGCCGCATAGCCGCTGAGATGGAGCATATGGAAGGCGCCAGTCAACGAAAACCAACAGAACAGGATGTGAAGGCCTATCGTGTGACTGATCACACCATTAGAGTTTCCTGAAAACAAGCTCAGCCAGGGAAACGTAACTCTCGCTACGTACATCCTGGCATAGCGGAGCTAAGCCACTGCCATTTTTTTCCCTCAACCCTCATGCATGCGAACTTGTACATTTGGATGACCAAAAAAGACACATCAAATTCGATCGACCTAAAGATGCAGCACTGGTGTCCTCAAGACCTTAACTCTGTAAACTAAGGGAACAGTGGTCGCCCGGCCAGGGCTTGGCTAAAGCACGTCAACTCAAGCCCACGGCTCATCTTTCAAGTTATCCACTGAATTTATCTGTTGAGCTAAGGCGCTCTAGAAATAAATCATGTTCCTAGTCTTTATTTACGAGGAAATCGCAGGCATTATTACTCAGCAGGCATGTATCACTCAGCAGATCTGTGAAATTGGCACTACTTTCGCGATGTTTTATTTCTGTACTTCTGCATATTGTTACGTCTTTCAACTCAGTACCACGAGCGTGATACCACTTTTTGAGGATGTACTTGTTCGTTTCTTTTTTATTTTCTGTTTTTCATTTTTACTTAATAGTGTTGATTTATGAATCAAAAGGGAACATTTGTGAGCGTTGCGTTGTCCGGTGTATGGTGCGCACAGCTTCTGACACACCTAAGCACCTCCGTGCTTGTGGGTATGTAAATATTGCAGATAATAAAGCTTCTATTCTATTCTATTTGTTCTTAGGTATGTGTTCTGGAAAAAAAAAGCACGCGTGTTCAAACAAATCCCCCCTCCCCTCCCGCCTGGGGGCGCACACACACTGCACACAAACATCAATAGATGCACGGCTCATCACCACCAAGCTGGTTTTTTGACGTGCCATTCTCATGTGGAGGTAGATTTCAGCATAACCTCATAGATATACCTATGTGGTTCGAACCTTCGCGCCTGACCCAGGTGAACCCGTAAATTATTGCAATGTTAAAAATAATGCAATTAAAGAGGCCACTGGCTTTTTTCCTCTATTATAAGGCCTCGCAGTACACCATTGTATCAAACGGCGCAATTACAACCTATACATGCAAACGCGCACAGGCTCAATTTCCTTGTCCAGACCCTGACTCAGCCCTCTGGACGAATGCCGGATTTTCCGTTCTTTCTCTGTGTCCACTCAGGTGTGGAGATACTGTGGCAACCTCGAAAGGGAACTGAGCATCCTGCATGGGCGTGGAACGTGCAGATCGGCCCATTAACCCAAGCTCAGAGCCCTTCGGGACGGACAGACCACGGCATCCAAAGGACTGACGAAAGGTACAAAACGGCTGTTAGAAACACAATGGGCGGTGTACGGAGCGATGCAGATCGCGACGGGGAGGTCTTACGAAGCCGTCAAAGACGACGGGCCCTGATTCTGTTAAAGGCTACAACGATCGCGATAGCTTGACTGTCGTAGCTCAGAAAAATCACAGCGCGTGGAATGCGCGCTACTCTGGTGAACGTCCGGAAAACTACGCGCTAGAAGACGACTGGTTTTTAGGCCATCATATACTTTCAAGGAAATGCCGCGTGGCTTCTGCTTCGAGCGCAGCTTTTATACCCTCTTGCAGCGATTAAAAGAAAAGTATCACTCCGAAGCCCAAAATGTGCAGCAGTCTGAGACACTATGTCAAGTGTGCCATGTTTCAGTATCGATTGCCATTCATCGCCTGAGAACGGATGTTGTTCGCTCGTGAATAAATATTTTAACCTGTGCAATTTAAAAGAGCATGCAAAATTCTTAAAAAGGCGGCTTTCAATAAAAGCACCGTGAATACGCCCATGAAAGAGACCGGAAGATGGGCTCGCAAGAGCCGTTGCACACAGCGTGGCAACAAGACGGAACGAGAGCCGAAAAGATAGCAATCCTGTAAGCGGCTTCCCTGCTTGGCTCCTATGCGAGATAGGAGGTGCGCGCTGAACGGTAAGATTCTCAAGTGCCGATAAGTGAAGCCCGTCGCTGCAAGCGTGGTTTGGGTCTCCGGCGTGTCCTCTTAAATGTCAAGCGCACTTTATAATTTCTTTTCACACCATCTTAGACCTAAGATGCCAGCTCTGCACAGCCCTCGATCAGCGAAGAAAAATCTTCTTGTCGCATCCGCACCATAGAGTAACATACAATAAAGAGTGGACACTCGGGCCCTTTTTGTGTGGGTCCGCCAGATGACTCAACAAGACTTGTCGGGCTAGTTGGTTGATCATAATGCAAAAAGACGAACTGCGCAACAAGAACACGGACGAAAGGGAGGCAGACACACACTAACGCAGTGTGTGTCTGCCTCCCTTTCGTCCGTGTTCTTGTTGCGCAGTTCGTCTTTTTGCGCCAGATGACGCTGCACGCACAAGTAAAAAGAAAGAAAAAGCTAACGGTCTTGGCTCGGAGTGCCTAACGTTGCGGGTACGGCCTCGATTACGTCAACTGCAGCGTCTCGGCTAGCGAGGAAGCAACGGCAGGGCGCAACAGCAGTGACTGGCTGAGCTAGTGACAAGTCAACGGTGTCGCTGGTCGCGTTTTGCTGCGGGCTCCGCATGCTGATTTTCGCCTTGTAAGTGTTGCAAGCGCGTATTTTCTGCCCAGGAGTACTGCTGAGGTGCGGGGACTATTGTTTCTTTGTGAGTCCGCAGTTAATTATCGTTTTGTGCGGTACGTTGTGCATGCAAATATCTGGCTATGTGTCTCGCTGTCGCATACGCTTGTGCTGGAGTACGCGTTTCATTAGTCGCAAACTGGACAAAGTTCAATTTCAGTGCTCTGTTTCTGGTTTGCAACTTGACAACTTTAAGGCCTAATCCTTTATTTGGGACATCTCTGGAAAGAGCACAGTAGCACATGCACTTTATTCTGGTGAAAGCCCCTTTTGGTCGTGGTAAATTGTGTTGCAATTCGACTGTTTCACCCAAGAGAGCCCTCAAAATGTTTGACGAGATAGTCCTTTCGGTCCACTCTATAAAGCATCTCACACCACTGCAATGTTTCCTCAGCTGGATATGGTAAACTGTCTGGTATACATTTTCAGTTGTGTTGGGTACTTTGCAGGGAACATTTTTCAAAGGTGTAAACACATCACTATTGTACACATCACTATTATATTGTTGCTTTTGTACCGGCATACTCGTTTTATAAATGCTTGGAAGTGAATAATAAAGTTTTAGAGCACCGTGAAAATGGTCCGTTCATTTTGGTTGCGACTAAGTAGCATTAACGCTGCTCACTTTAATTAATAAAAACGAAAGTCCGGGAAGTTTAAAAAATAAAATGCGCTGCGCTGATTCTTCTTAGTCGCCACCACCTGGAGCGGACCATTTTCGCGGTGCTCTAAAACTATATTATTCAGATCCAAGCATTTTTTCCACATTAGAAAAGTTAAATAATCAATGTCAACTAATTAATCAAGCTCGCGCAACCAGAAAAACATGGCAGGAGAGTGTCCAGATAAATCATTTCATTTTATTATTTTCTACAGGCAAGAACAGTTTTATTTAAAATCTTGGCCCATGTTAGTGGGATACCCTGTATATTGACACGTGTACTTATCTTTATCGGGCGACCACGTTTCGCCGCCTAACAAGTGTTAGCGCACAGCGCGGGACGCGCCTGCATCTATCCGAAGTTTCTGGCAAGTCATCGATGCTTCTATTCGCTGTCTGTTGTAGACGAACCTTATGTTATCTGATTTCATCGCCTGACGCAAATGGTGTAGAATTCGTGGAAGGCACGTGGGTCCCAACAATTAGTCTGGAACGTTCGACGACTGCTATATAACAGCCGACGCGCTTGACCCGCGGATCAGATTTTCGACGATCGCCGACCGTGTTCGCCGCAACCGTTGTGCTCTAAATGTAGCCTCTTTTGTGGGCACAGGATCGCCCAATAAAAGTTAGTTTTGTCTTTCACAGTATTGCTACTGTGTTCTTCAACGTCACCACCACGTGACATCTGCTGTGCGATAACACTTGTTAGGCGGCGAAACGTGGTCGCCCGATAAAGATAAGTACACGTGTCAATATACATATATTTGCCTGTTTTCATGAACTGTAAAGAAAAGATTCATGTAAACAAGATTTCTCTAGTATCGGTTTCGATTTTTTTGCGCGCGCTTGTTTGTGCTGCTCTTGAATGTTCAGAACTGTGCGACAGCTTCTTGTCTGACTGTTTCTGTACAATAATTTTGCCACTTTCATTTATACAATTAAAGACTACCTGACTGATCAACATCTGGTGTCATTTTGTCGTTGTTCTTCTGCATGACATTCTTCTACATGATTCGATCGGTATAGCAGTAGCTCCCAGCTGTGGTCGCAGCCAGGAATAAATTAAATGTGCAATAGCACGAGCGCCAGCGCAAACCAACACAATGCACGCGAAAACGAAAGCGAAAGTACAGCCTCTGAGATTTAAGCGAAATGGCCATCTCTGAGGCCGGTATGTGTGCCGGTTCCGCTAGGTGCGCTGTGCGCTAAGTGGGTCGCTGGGGCCTACGGGAGCGTCCTCTCTTTTCCTGTATGTTACTCTATGCCCGCACTACGTACTATCGGCAGCGAAAGTTTGTGGGACGCGAGTTCTCGGAAAAACATTGTTGCTCTACCTCACTACCAAATGGTCTGGTATTATCATCAGAGGAAGCAACATGTACGTTTATAGATACCTTCATACATTTCAGGCGATTGACTTACGTTACTGCGCCGGAATTTTTTTTTCTTTCTCTGAATACCCGCGTCCCGTAAACTTTCGCTGCCTGATAGTACACTAACACAAACAAACACAAAAATATTTCTCCGGTGCCGCTGGTAGAAGGCGAGGGTGGGCAGTAAAGACATATAAAGAGAAATTGACCAATCAGGAGTCGTTCGCGCGGCTTCCAAGGAAATTTCTTTTTTTCTAGCCTCGGAGAATAGATGTTTTCATTACGTGAAAAATATTAATTAAATTCCTGTTTTTGTTTAGTTTCGACCTACATTTACCTCTCGGAGATGATAACTCGATCGAAAATTTGGCGATGCAGAAGGCTTGCATGATTGCAATAAGTTAGGCTTCCTTCAGAAGCTCGAAGTAGGGATTTCGAAAGGCGTCTAAGCGCTTCCGCGCGAAGTATCATGTAGATGAAGTCGAGGGTTTGATGGCACACCGTCTGGTCAGGAATTATGGTGATGAGGATTGCTGGTCACTGGCCAAAGTCAAAAGATGAAAAAGACGTTTCGGGAGCACTACGGCTCCCTTGTTCACTATGAAGCAATCGGCGCATGGATCCGTCCGTTTGTAGCACCCAGTAGCGTTTTTAATGATTTAGCATAGATAGGGTCTAGAGTGCCGTCGTTCCTGTTTAGTGTGTTATACGATGTCTGTATGATAAGACACTCAAGATTCTGGCGTGCTGATGTGTTCTTTTCTGTTGTCAATATCTTTACTTGATCCCGGTTAATCTCGTTGCCGGATTGTTGCACATGCTCGGCGATGGCGTTAGTTGTTACTTTATGGTTTCATACGTCGTTCTGGTGCTCTCTCAGTTGTCTCCTGAAGTCCTTTGTTTCACCAATATATATTGATGAGCAATCGGCGCAGCCAATTTCATACACAACGCCTGGAATTCTTTCATGAGGGAAGGAGCTTGTCTTTCAAGTTCACCAGTTCTGTTCGCACCTTGCCAGCGGGGACGTGAGCAATGTTGATGCCATGCTTGCGGAAAATACGTGCAAGCGCTTCGCTGATTCCCGCTACGTATGGGACAGCAGCACGTCTTTCTTTTGGTTTTTCCGTGCTCTCGATTTTCATCATGATGTTCGCCGCTGTCACCGAGATCGCTGCTCCCATTGCTGTGCCGTAAGTCTGTTGGTAAAAGGTGCCATTATATGTAAAATAGGTGTTAGCGAGACAGAAGCGCAATAGGTCGCAAAGCTCTGCGGCGTCGAAAAGGGTCCGATCTTGCCATGAGTCCTCATCTTCGTGACGTTGCCTGAAAGCTTTAACGGCCAGATTGACCGGTACACGTTGTTGAACAGTGAGCAGACGTCGAAAGACACGAGCATGCCGTTGTCTTCAGGGACAATGGCTTTTACCTTGTTGATAAAATCGGACGAGTTCTTGACGTTCGTTTCAGTCTTTCCAACCAGTGGAGCCAAAACACCGTGAAGGTACTGCGACAGCGAGTGCACAGGAGACCTCCTGGAGTCTACTATTGGGCGTAGAGGGGTGCCTTCTTTATGAACCTTTGGGAGCCCGTATATGGTGGGTGCCGAGCCATTCGTACATAGCAGCTCATAGTAGAGGCGTTTCATGGACGGTGGAGGGCCCTAGAAGATTCTTGCAAACATTTCTAAAGAGAAGACTGCACCTTTGACGTGGGGTCTTTTGGTAGTCGGCAATAGGTATTCTCGTCCTGCAGCAAGGCTTCCATTTTTTCGCGGTACGAAGAGAGGTCAAGGATTACCGTGACATTGCCTTTATCCGCAGAAAGGATTACAATTTCATCGTTGGCCTGCAGGCTACGAATTGCCTTGCGTTAGTCTTGAGGCAGGGAGCAGTCTGGTGACGTCTTCTTCATACGAGACAGCACACCTATCGCCTTCGTCCTTACTTCGCCCTGAACGTCTCGGTCCAGAAGTCGCACCGCTCCTTCGACGGCACAAGCAACATTTCGTGGGTTCGGAACTTTCCCTTGGTTGAAGTTCAAACCTCGGCGGAGTAGCTTGGCCTCAGCAGGTTTCAGGCTGTATCTATCCCCTGTCCAGTTAGTTCTTCCGGTAAATAAGTTTCAAGGCTTGCTTGGTTTAGGGCAGACGATTGCGTCTGAGTCCACGCGTTCCCAAACGACTTCACGAATTCAACCTGCTTTTTACGATGAAGTCGATTACAGATTTTATTTCTGCGGGCTTCGTGGACTCTACTGCTCATACCTTATTAGAAGATGATCGCAAAAGCTTAGCTTTCAATCTCATCACAAGATGACACGTCATTCTCTTGCAAACAAACGAAAGTTCTCGGCACTAAACTTAAATAAACGTTGCTGCTTACGCGGTTAATCCATCGTGAATCTTCACGTTATCCATGGTCATACCCGCGTGTTCTTGTGTTTCGGTGCTTTAAGGGCGCGTATAAAAAGTTATAGACAGTAACAGCGTGGAAGTGGAGCGTAAATAAACTGCCTCTTAGTGGTTATGTTGACCAACCACCTACGGGACAAAAATAAATAAATAAATAAATGAAATTCAAGGTTCGCACGTGGCAGCTTCCGAACGATAATGTCTGATCGAAAATCAGTGGCCATTCTTTACAGTTGCTGACAGTACCGCTCTCTACGCAACGACCATCTAACCTGCTATCACAGTGTTCCACTGATTGATCCAGATGAACTATACCTTTATTTCTTCTTCCTGCTTTAGCCCACTTGACTGGAGCATTTAATTTTACCAGTTCTGTATCCTTTAGAATGCTTTTTTTTTAAACCCAGCGTTGTAGTGTCATTTATTCCTTGAGAGCAAATGAAAAGCCCAGGACATGCTTACCAGCTCACGCTGGTCTGCAAAGCCCTGAGAGTAAAAAGGGAGCTTGGGGGTGGATTACCTTGCAATTTAAATCATCTATGGCCAAATTGCAAGGTAATGGATTTAAATCATCTATGGCCAGGGGAGAAGACGACGAAGTTGTTCTGTATCAGAACACTGCCTTCACGTCTCTGCAGTTTTTTGGTAAGTTGTACTATAATCAAGGAGGCGCCGCTCCCTTTTTGCCACGGCGATGGAAGTGGAGGCTGCTGGGCCTCTATTGGAACCCGGCGGGTCAGCAGCAGTCGCCCAGAAGAAGCGCCTGCACCGCCAGAGTGACTCGAGCAGCCAGGGCACTGTTGTGTGCTCGGTACCAGGCTTGATGTCACGCGAGAATGGACAATCAAAAGGAAGAGGCTCCAAAGGTGACGGTGCAGCCAGAGAACACGTGTCGATTGCTGATCCATTTACTGCAATCGTTGATGCGGTAGAACTGGACAAGAAAACCTGCAGAAGGCAGAAGAGAAGCTTGTGAGACCACATGCCTACGCTGGTTCCGCCGCGCCCACTGAAGACAAATTCCTGTTGACGTTCTTTTAAAGGCGATTCGGACAAGGTCACGTGGTGGCTAGGTGGCGTTCCAGGCTTGATGTCACGCGGGAATGGACAATCAAAAGGAAGAGGCTCCAAAGGTGACGGTGCAGCCAGAGAACACGTGTCGATTGCTGATCCATTTACTGCAATCGTTGATGCGGTAGAACTGGGCAAGAATACCTGCAGAAGGCAGAAGAGAAGCTTGTGAGACCACATGCCTACGCTGGTTCCGCCGCGCCCACTGAAGACAAATCCCTGTTGACGTTCTCTTAAAGGCGATTCGGACAAGGTCACGTGGTGGCTAGGTGGCGTTCCAGGCTTGATGTCACGCGGCAATGGACAATCAAAAGGAAGAGGCTCCAAAGGTGACGGTGCAGCCAGAGAACACGTGTCGATTGCTGATCCATTTACTGCAATCGTTGATGCGGTAGAACTGGGCAAGAAAACCTGCAGAAGGCAGAAGAGAAGCTTGTGAGACCACATGCCTACGCTTGTTCCGGTTTCATTTTGCAGTGTAGGCTTGCGTCTCTAGAATGAGCAGAGAAAGTTGCCTCACACTGCTTGGGACTGTCGTTTGACCCCTTGTTGACACCACGGAAAAAAGGACGTCTCTGGGAAACTATTTGCGGGATCTTTCCCCTGCTTCAGGAGGGGAGGGGAGGGGGGTTGATGGCGTCCCGTTTGTCGGGTTCGCCGCGAGACGCGACGCACGATGGACAAGAAAACGAAAGGAAGCCGGCAAAGCTGCCTTTCCGAAATTAACCGTGGCTTACAGGTGTTTGGATTCCAGGGAAGTAGCAACCGACCTCCGAATCCTCCTCGCCCATACCCACGGGGCTCCGCGTGCCATGTCGCCATGTGCGGTGAAAAGAGCAGTGTGCAGAGTTTACATGAAACGAGTATGAAGCTATACAATGAAGCCAATTACAGACAGCTAGAGGAATTTCAAGAGCATGCTGTGTGATGCTAGTTATCTCAGTCAAAACTAATGCAGTCAACTATTATTTCGTATTTTTTTTACCCAACAGACTTGAATTGTCTCAAGATGATTGTGTACCAAACACATCAGTTGTGTTGCCCGAAAAACGTTGTACCAACGTATAAATGGCCATGTTGTGATAATCAGGAATACTGAAGAACTAAAAAAAAATAAAAACATTTTTTTTGTTTGAACTCACACACCTGCTTCAAACATCTTTATGCATAGCAATTTAAATGACTCTGTAGAAAGCTTCTTGGGTGAAAAGTACAGTATGGCAGAAAGGAGCCTTTCGGAAATGCACTGTGTAGAAATAGCCATACCAATTCTATGTCATCGTTCGAAAAATGTAACAAAGACTGTGCAAAGGAGCTCGCTGCATAGTGTAAGTAAAGGTTTGCCGGTGGTGTTGGTCCGGTGATTTCCAGAAACTGGATACACCGCTTGAAGGCTTCCCGATGATATGACTTGCAGGCGAAGCGATTTAGTGAGAAACGAACTTTTATACAGGCTATTTACAGATGGGTACAAACAAAAGTCAGTATACGGCCACAACTATCCGCGGCCGGCCTGGCCGACCGCCTGCACAGAGGCGAGGGACACCGCGTCCAAACAGTCAAACTGACGCGCCTTGCAGTAGCTCTCAACGGTCACTCCCTCCGCACTCGGCCAGACCGAGCGCCGGTCAGCTAGGGGTAGCTAGAGACAAAAGCACACGGGCGCGGCTCCCTTCGCGGGTACACCCGAAGATGACCGCGCCCCTTTCCACACGTAAAAATACACTGCTAACTGCGGGTCATCAGTTTTGACGAATAGGAAAGCTCAGAACTGATGTCAGCGTTTTCCCTTACCCCCGAGTTCCTCCCTAGGTAGTCTCGCAATCCTTCGACAAGGGGACAGGGGTCCAAGGTCGAGGCCGGCAGATAGCCCCGCCGTCCGGAGCGGCGAAGGAAACCGCAAGGACGAATGGGGAGACTAACCAAAAAGGCATGAGTCCCCTTCTAACGGCGTGCACCAAAGATAAACAAAATAAAACAAAACTGGATGCGCAGCCTAGGTCACTGTCCTCTCGCGGAATATTCGCAACACATGTACAAAAAGATGCGACAGCGCGCCGAACCCTACAGTGTAGTTCCAAGTTACTGGTTGCAGACCGCTCTGCAGTCACTGGACTGTGATTGTGTATGTACTGCATGACAGTGCGTGGGTTGCAGAGCAGTTAACCAACAAAGAGCTGTTTGTTCATATCGTTTACCACACATACAAACACCATCAACGAAACAGGATGCTATGTGTAACTTTTTGACATGTTCCTTCTTGGCAGCCTGTAAAAATGTTTCCGCCTAAATGAGCTAGCTTGTTTTGCAGTAATATAACCACGGGACTGCTGCAACTTGCCACATTTTCAAATTGTGTGAAAATCATCGCATGTGAAGGGTCACAATCATATCCTGTTTCTTGAAGGTCCCGTTGCTTTGTTTGCAATGCTTGGAAAACCATGACCAGCTTTCCGCATTCATGTGCACAGGGTATGCCCATTACGTGCACGCCTTTTTACCTATTAATGGCTTACAGTGCAAACGGACAAAAAAATAGACGCAGACCACGAGTACAGATAGTATTTGTAGCCCCCACCCTCCTTCTTCACCTCAGTAAATATGGCACATACTCACGCGGGGGGATTGGCCAAAGTACAGTGGAGATTGCCAATGAAGTATTTGCACGGAGGAAAAAAAGACGTGAGGCGGCGGCGTAGAAGGCTGAATCAAGACAAAAAATAGGAAAATTCAGTTAAATTTAAGAAATATGAATTATCAGGAATAGAATCAAGCATTTCGGACATGAGACAGAATTTTGTATACATCTAGCAAGATAACCGATCAGTCGCACTTATGTAATCATGAAGGTAGCCACAAACACTGCTTAACGGGAATTCCTTGGCGCTCGCACCGAAGGAGAGAAGAACTGGAAGAGACAGAGGGAGTCCTGACCTCGAATGAAGGACCTCCAAATACTGCTTTCCTTGAACTGCGAACCGCCGGCAAGGGAGGAGAAAATGATCTAATGTTTTAACTTGCCCACATGAGACACAAGGGTTTGTCGCAGCGAGCCCGCATCTGCGTAAGTACAAATTTAAGTGAGGGATTCATCACCGCAGAAGCCTCATTGAGACCTCAAAACACCTGGATTTACACCACAGGACATTCCATGGGTACTTTAAGTGGTGAAAATCCACGGTATTGAGCAACGGATCACTCAAGCTGGCTGAAATATTTTGGAAAAGCTGGAAACGTGAAGTTTCCAACAGAATGAGGTGAGGGACGGGATAGATTACAGGAGCGCTGACAGCTGACCTTGCCAATAAATCAGCCACGTCGTTAAAATAGACGCCGAGTCCCTGCAGGCACCCGGACAAAGCGGATCTCACGCACTGTGCACGGAACAAAAAACCTAAGCGACCAATTCAATAAAGATTTTCCCGAATTTTGGAGAGAGACTAGAGCTGAAAGGCAGTCTACAAGAATAAGAACCCGTGCTACATGCCTAGAATTTTTTAGAAAATCCGCACCAATAACCAAAAACTGTACGAAGAATATAGGAGTATAATCAGGGATACGAACGGAATAGCTCCAAGCTAGATCCTGCGAATATATACCAATCGCCGCCTTCTCACAGCTGCCGGAGGCATCAGTGGAGAGAACAGTATGATGAGGAAAATTCTGTAGGTGTTCAGAAAGACGACCATTTAGGATATTTGCCGGCATACGTATCGAATGGTACGGGTAAATATGGTCGTAATAGAAGACGGGGTCAGCCTGCGTATCAGCAACTCGTGACAAGGAGATCAGATCAACCTGAAGCGGAGCTTGCGTGAACCTGACTTACGGAAATTGATAGCGTGGCCAATGCTTTCCATGCCTACTGTCTTTTTCTCCCATGAATCATGACAGCATTCAGGCTCACCCCTTTCTCCATGCTTACACAGACATTTCCCACAACTAGCCGGCTATAGTATGGAATGAGCATAGGGAAAATTACCTTTTTAGTCGTTCTATCTGCAAAGCTTAGAAGTATGTGAAAGGTACTTTGGCTGTGAGTGCTTTGGTCTTTCTCTCTCATAGTCCTTTTGCGAACTGAAGTGGTGAACTATACTACTTCTTCATTACATATTGTGCCATCATTATCGCAATAACGAAAAGTTGGCACATAGTAAAGATCTGCAAGCATTGAGGATTTGTCTTTAAACTTTGACATCATTATGGATGCAATCAATACAAAGTAGAAGAAAAAGTACAGTGCAGCACATGTATGATTGGATCGAAGTGAAAGACGAATGCTGTTGATATTGTTAGTCTTTCAACAGATGGCACATACCCACACTGGGGGATCGGCCAAGAATCATGTGGCTATTCGTCTGTACTCAATTAATAAAAAAAGAAAACCACGCGGGAACGCAATACTAGTGGATGTGCTGAATTTTAGGAACAAACCGTGCAACAAGTAACAAAAATATTCCTGAATCAGATTTTACATTGCATAATGAACCATGACTGTACAAAAGCAATGAGATATAAGTGAAGCATTTCATTTCTTTCGTAACAGAAATGAGATATGAGGTTTGTTGAATAATTAAAAGAGTGATTTTTGATGGCAGCCAGCATGGGTCTTTCAAATTATAGCTCAAGATTACAATCACATCTGATATAGATGATACGCATGCTGTGAAAGCAAGATAATTTTTTCCTTTTTTTATGAAAAATGCACAGGTAGTTTCAAGGCTTGCTTTGCAATTTGATTTCGGACGTATACACAATATGCATACCTATAAATTATTCGTGTGTTACACCAAAACACACACTGCTTAAGTTGGTAAATCATGTTCATTACCTGGGTGTCATTAATAGCAAATATATACTAATGCTGCTTATCCTACAGAAGAACAAGCAGCGGTTTTATGAAGACGTTAAGTAATACATGTTACTTAAGTTAAGATAGTTGCTTTAGAGCGAGCATTTCTTCTCCTTTTCTTGTGCCTGTGTCTTTTGTGACTGTCTTTTATAACGGCTACAATTAGGCGTGTACATGTCCTGCGTGGGAGCCCCCAAAATGAAGTGCTGGTGCACGCATGCAGATAATGATAAAAGGGCCTACCGTAGACAAATACATAAACTGACGTGGCGTTCCCAGTGTTTGTTAGATCGGTGGTCCCATTGTAGTAGCAGGTGTAGCGGCCCAGGTCCATGACGTCAGTAGTGTTGAGCTCAAAGACACTCTTGAACGGGCGTACGCCATCCAGCTCTTCTTCGATGACAGACGAACGCAGAGAGACTTTATCCTAGAATAGAAGAAAGCATGATTTGAAGAGAGTTTGGTACGTCAGCAACAAAAGAATCATATAACAGAGAGGAAAAAATATAAGGAGAGAGAAGTAATGTTCCAGCTTCTGTCTGACGACATTTATGGAATAAACTGTGCGAATTAAAAACAGCGCTCCAATTTACTGGACGTTTGTCTCACAATTCAAATGAATAATACTAAGTGAAAGGTCATTAATGCGTTCGCTTTTAATTACGTATTGTTCTGAAAGGCCTAACAGAAATATACCTTTGGTGCCAAGCAGAATTCGAGAGGGTTGTCTTAACACACATATAACGCGCGTGCACATGCAGGTTCGTATTTCGCAACCGCAAGTTGATCTGTTTTTCTCTCTGTTTTTTTATTTTGCCCTCTCGAACTGAACTCTTGAGCCAAACTACGACACCAGGCCAGCAAAGGTCGTCGAAAAACCGACAGACGGTCTGGAATGAGCCACAAGATGGCGAAAATGAAAGGAAAAAATAAGTCACATAAAAGCCGGCCACATGCCCGCCCAATGAGGAGTTCAACTGGCTCCAAATGCGCTCAAAGGTGTGTTCGAGTGCCGAACACGTGCGACCTAGAAAAAAAAACATTCTATTCAAGGCGTCAGCCGTTACAACTGCATTGTATACTTTTCACATGAGCAATAATGTTTGCGCCGAGAAAAACATTGTTTAGTCAGTGATAAAATGTTCTTGTGACATCGTAGCGAAACGTCCACACCTCACAGACAAGAGGCTGCTATCAGACGTTGTATCTATCAGGTACATTCACACAAAGAAATAAATCTAAATGCACTGCAGCAGTTTAATGAAATAAATTCCGGATCCAGTGACAGAACACCTGCACCCCTTACGGTATGACAGTGGAGTTACCCAGGACGAGAATTCATCATCATCATTTATTGTCCCTTAAAGGCCCCTGTCGGGGTATTACATAAGGGGGGAGCGTATACAAGGTTGATGTGGAAAAACAAAGGTCACAAAAATATAACAATGCAATATAGGAACATAAAGAGAAGCAAGGAACGCGAATAGTTAGAACGGTGCATGTAAAAAATGCCTTTAGGCCACAAGCACCAAACACGTCGGCGAGAGGTTAGGGCAAAAAAAAAAAAAAACTTTCTCACATGACAAACCAAAAATGCCCTGCTCGCGAGGCCGCGGCACACAAAGAAACAGACAAAGATAAGAGTGTGAAGCATGAAGGATTGGTCGCCGGCATCATTTGCGGCTGTTATCATGGAAATGGGTGGAAACGCGACGGACATATGAATCCAGTGTAGCTACTAGGTTTTTGTTACTTCGTGAGCCTACAGCTTTCGGAGCATCCATTGTTTCCTGCGCAGGCTTGTCGAATATTGGGGCAATAAACTTCTGCCTCGCCCGGAAAAAAAAAGAGAGAAACAGGGTTGGGGGACAAATAAAAGGAAGCAGGAAAAAAACAGGACCTAAAAATATGGACGAGGTCACAAAAAAGTTGCGCGTGGCCACAGAAATAATAACGCAAAGCTGTACGTGAGAACAATAGACACTATCGTGTTCTCCACTAATATGTCAGCAAGCGTTTTCGATCTTTGCGATCTGCATAGGCTCACTCATGTATTGGGCTCACTCTGAATGCTTTGCTATCGCAATTTCCGGAGTTGGCCCTCGCAGCGTTTGGCAGGCAGCAATAATGAGTAACGAACTTTGCGTGGTGCTGATTTCGGCGACTTACCCCGAAGGGCGGCAGTGCCCAGGCCAGCGGGTACCTCCCGTGGCACGTAATGCGCAGAGTGCTGTTGGCCGCAATGTCGATGTAGGACCCATTGATGTCCAACTTGGGTGGCAGGTACCCAGACACTCCCAATGTCGGACCTGCAACACGTAGACAGAGCAGAGAAGTCATGTATCTGTCAGGTGGTCGATGATAGCACAGAAATAGCTTATAACGCAATGGTTACTTCTGGAAACGCTACTGTGATGACCCCCATAATGCGCAGGTCCACACGGGACGGAGAGGCAAAGAGATACCGTATGGCTCAGTTTAAACAAACAGGTATATTCAATAATTACACATGATTAAGGTTATACATCAGAGGCTGGGGCGTCCGAGCTTACGTGCCGACGACTTCATGGGGGCGATGGAGTGGCTCCGGAGTTGGGCTCGAGCGGTTGCTGGCAGAAGCTGCACGCCGTCGGGCTTCGGCGCTGAAGGCCCTCTTGGCGAACGATGTCGTCCTGAGCGTCTATGCAGTAGAATTTCAATAGTCGTCCGTTTCTTCGAGGATGGTTCACAAACCCTTCCTCTAGTGTCGTTCGGCTTGGAAGATGAACAGGAGGCGAGCTTGTAGATGATGACAGCAGAGCATATTTTTCAACATACATATGCAGAGAGTTAAACTGGAAAAAGCAGAACTGAATTTACAAAAGAACAAACTTTGCTCTACTTTACTCATCGACCGGGCAGGTTAGTGCCTAAGTAGCATCACATTACATGCTAAGCATGGAGCCCCAGCTCAGACTGGACTGCATCCGTTTACATGTGCTTTTAAGCACTTGATTAACAAAGGACTAAGGGCGGTCATTTCCAGTGGCCCGCCCAAAGCATCAATTCTCCAATCCAAAATAACATGCGAGATGGGGACCACCCCTTTGGGTTGGGCTTAGCCTCGAACCCAGAGTCTGTTAACAATACAAACTAAATAAACAACAAAAACGCCACCACTCTCTCTCAAGTGAGAGTATACACAGGCTCTCTCTTCGGAGCTAATTCACTAGCGCCTGTCTTTCCACATTCTTGGCGAGTACTGCCTGTCCGCCATGACAGGTGTCCGTCGCGGCCCTTCTGGGAAGCTGTGGGTGCCTTCCCGGCGATAGCCCACGACAAAGGGGGGGGGGGGGGGGGGGGGGAGGGAAAGAATGTCGTCTTCGCGGTATCGCATAGCGTCGGCTGTGGTATGGCGCGCTCTGGCCCGCTGACAGCTCTCTTGTCCTGGAATGTAACCGGAAATTGGGGAGGATAAAGCCTGTTTCCCCGGGGCGGCGGCGGGTCCGGTTTTTCTGGTCGTCACTCAAAGAGCATGGCTGGGTAATTGATGATGCCGCTGTCACGGGTCTCCGTCTACGCCGCGCCGTCGAACGTGGATCCTCGTAGCACACACGGAATGTCACACTCGCTCACCCTCCAGAAGAATGTTCTCCGAACATTTGAGTCCACGCAGCTCCCCTTGTCTTTCTGAATCGCCTCGCACAGTGCGTCCGACAAAACACTTTTCGCTGCACTCAACACCACTGCACAACACCATATGCCTCCGCTGTCAATACTGGCGTCTCCAGGGGCAGCACTGATCTTCTTTTACAGATAAACATGAAACTCAGCACCCAAGCCTCTCCTTTCTAGTCCAAACTGGACGAAATAAATTTACCACAGTTACAAAGGAGCTCCCACTTCTAGCATGATCACGGCACAGACAAAAATATAGATAACGAAAGGAAGTAGGGCAGGTTCTGCAAGCGCTCCGCATGCTCTCCTGTGAAGGTGTTACTTAATGACAGAAAGGTTTAACTACCAACTCCGATAACTTAACACATAAGCACATAGCAATGTTATGAGCTGCGGCATTACACAATTCTAACCAGTTCACAACTCCGCTCTGTTTACGCCATTAGTCCGACTTAGCTTTCCGATTTCGCAGCGGATATCGGCCTTCATGAGTCATACTAAGTAAGTCTGTGCCCCTTTGTCTGCTTTGGGACTCGCGAGGGCTCGTGGCAGGAGCCTCTCCTGGCGTTATCTGCGCGGCAACCTCGCGCGCTTCTTGTTCTAGCAATGCATGAAGTAAATCCGGTGGCATTCCGGCCGTCACCTCGGGCGCCTGCCGAACAAATGCAGGAGAGGGCGTTTCTTGCGAACTATCTGCGCGCTCCGCTTCACTTCTGTCCCCATCAAAATCCGCGCTTTCCCTTTCCTCATTTTGTGAATACTGAACCGGTGCCGACTTGAGGCGATTTGCGTGTATCCTTATCAAACGCCGGTTCACGTCTCGGACTCTGAAGTTTACCGGAGAAAGCTTCTCGACAACCTCGCACGGTCCTCTCCACTTCGTCTGGAACTTACGAGCTAGCCCAATCTGCCTTTGGCAGTTTTCAATGTACACGCTGTCCCCCACATCAAACGGCGCGTCTCTAGCACTGCGATCGTGCACCTCCTTCCTGCGCTTCGCCGCTTTCTTTAAGGACTCCTTTGCGATGTCCCTCGCCACTTGCAAGCGCGATTCTAGCTCAACCTTATAGTCGTCCAGTGAAGCGTATGGGACACGACGGGGGCCCTCTGGCACTTCACTAGGCTGGTCCGGGTCTCGGCCGTAGAGAAGAAAGAATGGCGATTCGCCCGTGCTCTCGTGTGCTGCGGAATTGTAGGCAAACATTGCATACGGGAGCCACAAGTCCCAGTCCCGCTGGTCGCGCGAAACAAAATGTGACAGGAACCCGGCCACGGTTTGGTTCAGTCGCTCCACCGCGCCGTTGCAAGCCGGATGGTACGGTGTTGTCTGCTTCTTAGCGATCTTAAGCAGCTCGCAAACTCTCCTCATTAGCTGCGACACGAAGTTCGTTCCCCGATCTGTCAAGAGTTGCCTCGGGGGTCCATGTCGGAGCACGATCTGTTCGACAAATGCTCTTGCAACCGTGTCTGCCTTCTGATCTGGGAGTGCTACCGCTTCCGCGTATTTTGAAAGGTGGTCGACAAATACTAAAATGTACTTGTTTCCGGAAGTGGTCGTGGGCAATGGGCCCATTATGTCCATACCTGTCCGCTTGAAGGGAGCCGAAACCTCAGGGAACGGCTGAATTGGAGCTGGTCTTCGTCCCTTGGGTGTTTTTCTTTCGAGACAGGAATGACACTTCGCACAGTAGTCTCTAACATCCTGTCGCATGCCACTCCAAAAGTACAAACGCTCCACACGCCTGCATGTCTTCGCTACGCCAAAATGACCGGCGCATGGCGCATCGTGAAACGCGCGAAGAACCCTTTCTGTCCACGACCGAGGTATGACGACTCTCTCCCAAGCGGTTTTCTCTGGTCTCCCTTTCCTGGTTGGCCTCGTGCGCCGACACAGGGTGCCGTCTTTGTCAATGAAATAACCTAGCTGTTCGGGATGAGACGGTGCGCCCTCTAAGCTTTCGATTATTCGCTTCAGGTCAGGATCTTTGCACTGCTCTGTGCGTAATTCGGCGGGGTCGACTACGGGGACAAACTCTTCTATAGCTGCCACGGCAGCTGTGCGGCTGAGTGCATCAGCATTCAGATGTGTCTTTCCTGACTTGTGCTCAACTTCAAAGCAGTATTCCTGCAGGTGTAGATTCCATCTAGCGAGTCGCGAGCTAGGGTCCCTGACACTCATCACCCATTTCAGAGGATGGCAGTCTGTGACTAGCTTGAATTTGCGGCCGTAAAGGTAGCATCTGAAGTGCTTTACTGCCCAGACAACGGCGAGGCATTCCCTTTCCGTAGCTCCGTACTTTTGCTCTGTGGGGCTCAACTGTCGGCTAGCAAAAGCAACGGGATGTTCTTTGCCCTCGATAACCTGAGATAGCACGGCACCAACTGCGAACTTTGACGCATCTGTGGCCATAACGAAGGGCAAACTAAAATCCGGGTGGCGTAACAGCGGTGCACTCATTAGCTTCCTTTTCAGGGCCCCAAAAGCATTCTCCGCGTTTTCGTCCCAACGAAAGGCGACATTTTTGGCTGTTAAGGCGGTGAGCGGCTTAGCGAGCTTGGCGAACTCCTCTATGTGCCTTCGGTAGTAACCGATCAGGCCGAGAAACTGCCGGACCTGGCGGACGCTAGTCGGGGATGGAAAATCCGAGACACACCTTAGTTTCTCAGGGTCCGGTCGCACGCCGTCAGCTGAAACAACGTGCCCGAGGTATTTCACCTCGTTTTTGAGGAATTGGCACTTAGAGGGCTTCAGTTTGAGACCCGCTGCTCTTAGTCGCACCAAAACCTGCTCAATATCGCGCAAATGGTTATCAAAACTGCCACTGTATATGATAATGTCATCCATATACACGAAGCACAGCCTCCCCAGAAGACCTGCCAGGATAACATCAGCGGTTCTCTGCCAGACAGCAGGGCTGTTGGCCAGACCCATCGGCATTCTTTTCCATTCATAGTGCCCTGAGGGCGTGTTGAATGCCGTTTTCTCGGCATCTGCCGGATCCATTGCTATCTGCCAGAATCCCGCCGCCATGTCCACTACCGTGAAGTACCTGGCAGAGCCCAGCTGAGAAAGCGTCTCCTGTATATTGGGGATGGGGTATGGATCGATGCGAGTTACGGCATTTAGTTTGCGGTAGTCCACTACCAATCGATACGAGCCATCTGGCTTTTCCACCAATAGTGCTGGTGCTCCCCAGGGTGACTTTGAGTGTTCGACAATGCCGCGATCAATCAGGTCCTGCACCTGCCGCTCCATCTCCTCACGTTGGGAGTAAGGAATCCTGTACGCACGCTGGTAAACGGGCGATGAAGTGCCGGTTTCTATCCTGTGCTTTATAACGCCACAGCAGCCCAAATCCAGGTTGGACGCGGCGAATACCTCCGAGTAGTCGTTCAGCAAACCAGCCAGAGCCTCCCTCTCCCTGGATTTTACGTGAGAAAGATCGAACGACACCTTTGGAGCAGCCGAAGGACTAGCATGCTCTACAGTTGCGAGTACCGTATCGGTGGGCTCACGTTGCTCTATCGCAGAGGTGAAGAAAGCCAATGTTTTGTTCTTGGGAAGGCTCAGTGGCTGCTGGCTACAGTTAACCACCCGTAGGGGCACTCTGTGGGCGTCATTAACTGTCACGAGGCACGCGGCTGCCTTCAGGCCATTGCTGAGAGAGTCGACCGGCTCAAGCACTCCCACGGCGCCGCTCTCTACATCTGAAGGCACAAACGCGTACAAAATGTGCTCCGACCAAGGAAGGACGACCGCCTCCTCGACCAGCCGGACGGCAACCCGCGAATATACCTTCTCCAATGATCCCACTGTTTGACGGGTGTCAATATCGGTAATGCGAATCTCAGCCCCTCTCCTGTTCAAAAACGGAACTTTTGAGCCGCCCGCATTAACCTCTTCCTCAGAGAATGAGACTACTACCTTCCCTTTTCTCAAAAAATCCTGCCCTAATATACCTGACACTCCGTTTGGCAGAGACACCGTGTCCGGGCATACGTAGCAGGGATGCTCCAATGAAATTCCGCCGAGAGAGAAGTGTAACCGGTAGAGTCCACTTATGCCAAGAGGATCCCCCGTTATGCCTACAAATTTGGTTGCCATACCACCAGACGCTTCCAACACCTCGCGGTCCCCCTTCCTTCGAAGCGTGTTAAAACTGCTCTCCTTAAGCAATGTCACCTTTGACCCCGTATCTATCAACAATTCCATACAACAACCATTTAACTTGCAACGCACAACAGGGCATGCCTCGTCGGCCACACAAACTACCACCACCTCATCATCTACTGCTCCCTCCCCACGCTCCTCAGGCTGGGGAGGACTAACTAGTTTTTTGACTCGGTATCTGGAGCCCCGCTGTAGGCTTGCTTAGGGCGTGTCTCGCCTGCTTCTCTTTGTGGCTCCCCACGGCGCACGTTTTGGCAGAACCTGGCGATGTGTCCGCGACCCTGGCAAGCGAAGCATACGATTTCTTCAAAATCTCGCATACCGCGCCTGTAGCTTTGTGGCGGTCTCCGGTTTCCAGCGAATGGGCGCTGTTGAGCGTGCGCTTCAACCTGGCATTCTACCTGCTGAGATAGCAGCTGTTCTAAGCGATCTAACCGCTCTGTCAAGAGAGCAACCTCAGGGTTGAGCACCGCTCTCTCTATGACGCGTACTCTCGCTGCGGCTGTCGTTAACGCCTCATTTTGTTCCTCATCCAATGCGGCCTCCACGGCTTGGTCGAAATTGCTCGGCTTGCGCGAGAGCACGAACCGGCGCACGGGGTCTTGCAGACCAGCCACGAACAAAGCGGTCATTTCCTCTTTAAGTATATCCTCCGCGTATTTCTTCTTAAGCTGGTCTCCTTCCTCCTCCCTGCTTAACGTATCGCGCGCTAAGCGCTGAAGCCGCGACGCAAACGTTCGCACGTCCTCCCCTACCATCTGTCCGGCGTCACGGAACCTCTGTACTCGCACGTGACGTGGTTCAGTGTCAAAACGCTCAAACGCGAGCTTCTTAAATTCCGCAAATGATTTTGTGGATTTTACTTTTTCGTCTCGCCATGCAAAATCATGAGCAGCTCCTGCCATCTTACACCTCGCCATTCCCAGCATTTGAGCATCGGACCATCCCCCCATTTTCCCAATCTCTTCTAGCATGGAAAAGAAATCGCAGATTGGAACCCCTGTCTTATCTCCCGTAAACGTCGGAATGACGCTTCCTAATGCCAGCATGCTTGCTCCGAGCGACGGCTGTGGAGTGGGAGCTCCCTCAGATACAGTCATTTTTTTTTTTCAAGCCCTCCAGTGCCTCAAGCCTCTCAAATGGGGGTAAAAGTCCCACAATCAGTCCCGTGATTCCCTTTTGATTACAATTTTGAAGTCATGAATGTCACAGCATTCAGAGGACATTTGCTTTTGAGACCCCACTTCTGACACCAGTGTGATGACCCCCATAATGCGCAGGTCCACACGGGACGGAGAGGCAAAGAGACACCGTATGGCTCAGTTTAAACAAACAGGTATATTCAATAATTACACATGATTACGGTTATACATCAGAGACTGGGGCGTCCGAGCTTACGTGCCGACGACTTCATGGGGGCGATGGAGTGGCTCCGGAGTTGGGCTCGAGCGGTTGCTGGCAGAAGCTGCCCGCCGTCGGGCTTCGGCGCTGAAGGCCCTCTTGGCGAACGATGTCGTCCTGAGCGTGCTTGCAGTAGAATTTCGATAGTCGTCCGTTTCTTCGAGGATGGTTCACAAACCCTTCCTCTAGTGTCGTTCGGCTTGGAAGATGAACAGGAGGCGAGCTTGTAGATGATGACAGCAGAACATAATTTTACAACATACATATACAGAGAGTTAAACTGGAAAAAGCAGAACTGAATTTACAAAAGAACAAACTTTGCACTACTTTACTCATCGACCGGGCAGGTTAGTGCCTAAGTAGCATCACATTACATGCTAAGCATGGAGCCCCAGCTCAGACTGGACTGCATCCGTTTACATGTGCTTTTAAGCACTTGATTAACAAAGGACTAAGGGCGGTCATTTCCAGTGGCCCGCCCAAAGCATCAATTCTCCAATCCAAAATAACATGCGAGATGGGGACCACCCCTTTGGGTTGGGCTTAGCCTCGAACCCAGAGTCTGTTAACAATACAAACTAAATAAACAACAAAAACGCCACCACTCTCTCTCAAGTGAGAGTATACACAGGCTCTCTCTTCGGAGCTAATTCACTAGCGCCTGTCTTTCCACATTCTTGGCGAGTACTTCCTGTCCGCCATGACAGGTGTCCGTCGCGGCCCTTCTGGGAAGCTGTGGGTGCCTTCCCGGCGATAGCCCACGACAAAGGGGGGGGGGGGGGAGGGAAAGAATGTCGTCTTCGCGGTATCGCATAGCGTCGGCTGTGGTACGGCGCGCTCTGGCCCGCTGACAGCTCCCTTGTCCTGGAATGTAACCGGAAATTGGGGAGGATAAAGCCTGTTTCCCCGGGGCGGCGGCGGGTCCGGTTTTTCTGGTCGTCACTCAAAGAGCATGGCTGGGTAATTGATGATGCCGCTGTCACGGGTCTCCGTCTACGCCGCGCCGTCGAACGTGGATCCTCGTAGCACACACGGAATGTCACACTACGTATAGATGTTAGGTCGGTATGCGGAAAACTATTAGCGGCCTGTTTTTCCGTGTTCATTCTCTTCGCTTTGGTTCCTGTTTAGTTGTTTGTTATCGCTATGCCGCAATTAGCGTTGTGCCGATTTCACACGTGTCTTTAGGAGCTAGTGCTCTAGACACATTGTGTTGTTCTCTAGCGGAAACGCGCGTTACGCTAGCTAGGCTAGCATCCTACGTCATTAAGAACGCGCATCTGTAGTTTTCAAGAACTTCGTCCCTGAGTTGAAAATAAATAATCTCGAACCGGTGTTTTCATTGAAGACAGCTGCTTTAATTTTCAAATAATACGTAATCCCTTCTGTGTCTGGCGTAATATACGGCACACCGCCGCTCCCGGTGTGTAGTCCTCAGCGCTCAATTTTGTCTAAAAAAAAAAACGTCAGATTTCCCAAACCGGGCAGTCCACACCCGGCAGATTTAAAAGACCGCAAAGCCCAAAACTGTAACTTTTCTGCATGCATAGCCCGTAGGCAGTATTCCGGAATTTTCGGAATACTACAACGCTATCACATCACGTCTCTCTTATTTTTTCATTATGTTTTTTTCGTCTTCGCATCCGTTCTTCAAACCACCACGAACAATTCACGTTCGTTACAATACCAGCTGTTTTTTCTTTCAGTCAGCGTCCTCCTCGTACCCACGTTTGTGAGAGCAGCCCCCCCCCCCCGCCCTCCCGCGCCCTGACACTATATACGCAGAGTCAGCTTACCCACGAACACGTCTTTCTCGGCTGAGGGAAACAGGTCGGCCGTTATATGGTAATCAGAACTATGCAGCCATCCGACAAACACAGGTCTGTGCACGCATCTTAATCTTTGCATGAGGTCCGCCCACCCCAGCAGCAGCGTTTCTAGGCGGCAATGAAATTCGCACGATGGCGTAGGCGTCGGATGCGCGGGTCATTCGCTGCACGCACCCCCCCCCCCCCCCCCCCAATTTCGATCTTCCAGCCTCCCTCGAGACTGAGCAATAGCTGCGCATTCGTTTGGGCGTCAATACGACTGGTCTGGCCAT